>NC_086452.1:468265584-468565584 GCF_028390025.1 Pseudophryne corroboree | reverse complement strand
CTTTATTTTTCACTGCAATTTAGATTGCAGATTTAACTCACCACACCCAAATCTAACTCTCTCTACACATGTTATATCTGCCTCCCCTGCAGTGTACATGGTTTTGCCCAACTGCTAAAAAATTTCCTGCTGCGATCAACTTGGAATTACCCCCATGGTTTTGCCCAACTGCTAACAAAATTCCTGCTGCGATCAACTTGGAATTACCCCCTATATTAGAGTATTTATCATCTGGGATTTATCATCATAAGTGGCAGAGCATTGATAACGCTGACAAATGAAGGGCCTAATTCAGACCTGATCTCAGCAGCAAAATTGTTCTCTAATGGGCAAAACCATGGCCATCATTCCGAGTTGTTCGCTCGCAAGCTGCTTTTAGCAGCTTTACACACGCTAAGCCGCCGCCTACTGGGAGTGAATCTTAGCATAGTAAAATTGCGAACGAAAGATTCTCAAAATTGCGATTACACACCTCTTAGCAGTTTCTGAGTAGCTTCAACCTTACTCGGCATCTGCGATCAGTTCAGTGCTTGTCGTTCCTGGTTTGACGTCACAAACACACCCAGCGTTCGCCCAGACACTCCTCCGTTTCTCCAGCCACTCCCGCGTTTTCCCCAGAAACGGTAGCGTTTTTTCCCACATGCCCATAAAACGGCCTGTTTCCGCCCAGAAACACCCACTTCCTGTCAATCACACTCCGATCGCCTGAACGAAGAAAAAGCCGTGAGTAAAATACCTAACTGTATAGCAAATTTACTTGGCGCAGTCGCAGTGCGAACATTGCGCATGCGCACTAAGCGGAAAATCGCTGCGATGCGAAAAAAATTACAGAGCGAACAACTCGGAATGACCCCCCATGTGCACTGCAGGTGGGGCAGATATAACATGTACAGAGAGAGTTAGATTTGGGTGGGGTGTGTTCAAACTGAAATCTAAATTGCAGTGTAAAAATAAAGCAGCCAGTATTTACCCTGCACAGAAACAATAAAACCCACCCAAATCTAACGCTCTCTGCACATGTTACATCTGCCCCCCCCCCCCTGCAGTGCACAATGGCCCTCATTCCGAGTTGTTCGCTCGCAAGCTGCTTTTAGCAGCATTGCACACGCTAAGCCGCCGCCTACTGGGAGTGAATCTTAGCTTATCAAAATTGCGAACGAAAGATTAGCAGAATTGCGAATAGACACTTCTTAGCAGTTTCCGAGTAGCTCCAGACTTACTCGGCATCTGCGATCAGTTCAGTGCTTGTCGTTCCTGGTTTGACGTCACAAACACACCCAGCGTTCACCCAGACACTCCCCCGTTTCTTCAGACACTCCCGCGTTTTTCCCAGAAACGGTAGCGTTTTTTCGCACACACCCATAAAATGGCCAGTATCCGCCCAGAAACACCCACTTCCTGTCAATCACATTACGATCACCAGAACGAAGAAAAAACCTCGTAATGCCGTGAGTAAAATACCTAACTGCATAGCAAATTTACTTGGCGCAGTCGCAGTGCGGGTATTGCGCATGCGCATTAGCGACTAATCGCTCCGTTGCGAGAGAAAAAATACAGAGCGAACAACTCGGAATGACCACCAATGTTTTGCAGATTAGAGAACAATTTTGCTGCTGTGATCAGGTCTGATTTAGGCCCTAAGGGTGTCATTCCGAGTTGATCACTAGCTGCCGTTGTTCGCAGCAGAGCGATTAGTTAAAAAAACAGCACTTCTGCGTATGCGTATGGTGCGCATGCGTATGGTGCGCAGTGCGCACGCACGTCGTACTTTCACAAAAGCCGACATAGTTTACCACAAGGTCTAGCGACGCTTTTCAGTCGCACTGTCGATCGTTGAGTGATTGACAGGAAGTGGGCATTTCTGGGAGGTAACTGACCGTTTCCAGGGAGTGTGCTGAAAAACGCAGGCGTGCCAGATAAAAACGTAGGAGTGGCTGGAGAAATGGGGGAGTGGCTGGATGAACGCAGGGCGTGTTTGTGACGTCAATACAGGAACTAAACAGTCTGAAGTGATCGCAAGGTCGGAGTAAGTTTCGAGCTGCTCAGAAACTGCACAATCTTTTTTTGTAGCAGCACTGCGATCCTTTCATTTGCACTTCTGCTAAGCTAAGATACACTCCCAGAGGGCGGCGGCTTAGCGTTTGCACGGCTGCGAAAAGCAGCTAGCGAGCGAACAACTCGGAATGAGGGCCTAAGGCATCTTGGAAGGCCAGTAGGGAATGATGCCCAGTTGCTCTGATTGTGAATTACACACAATAAGTGTGGCCAGGCAGCATTCTCTACCGGCTTCCCAGCCTGCAGTCAGACAGTGAGGGCTGACAGCGTGCTGATTGGTGGATGGCTGAAGCTATCAACCAATCAGTGCTGCCAGCCATTCACTACATGGAAGCATGTATAGAGACGGCGCAGGACCACAGGGGGGTAAATTATGATATATAAGAGAACCTACGAATCAGCCTGTGACTATAAGATCCGAGGGAAAGGGGGCTATTGGGATGACTGCCCCATCCAGTCCCCCCCCCCCCTGTGCCGCTGTCTATACATTTAGCAGCAGCACATTTTGCTAGTACATTAACGATTTAGGGACTGATTCTGAATCGGACGATGAATGCACGCTATGCCGATGTGTGACAGTTGGACAATATTGGAAATACCGCGCATGTGACTGGCTCACACTGCGCATGCATCCCGATGGTTTGCGCGCGCAGACGCAGAACGAATTTGGACGCAGGGAGTCTGGATTTTATTTAACGTTCTTGGGAGGTAACGGGGATGGCTAGGTAGATGTGGGGGGGGGGGGGGTGTTGCAGGCATCTTGTGGGCTGGCATGTCGCTGACAGTGGCTGTGTCTAAAAACGGTCAGGCGCTGACGCAGGAGGCCGTGGCCAGGAACAGCCATAGGTCTGCTGTAGGTTTTCATTGTGCATCTACAGAAGCACCAAGACGGATTTGCACCACCGCAAGATGCTGCAAGTGGCGCCACAGTTACCAGCTGCAGCAATAGCACAAGTACACCAGCTGCTTCTGCCACATCCCAAAACCAGGCCCTTAGCCTCTGACACAGGGCAGGTGGGCTCTGCAGGGGTACATCATGGGGGCTATTAGGTTAAGTGTCTCCACGTCCAAGGGATGTCTGCAGGGGCATAGCCAGAACTTTGCGGACTCCATAGAAACATTTTGGGTGGATTCTCCCCAATGCTTCTACAGAGACACCTCTCTCCACAGTGATCGTCCATCATATGCACCATAGAAGTGTCCTAGCTCACATTATACCACACAGTGCCGCCAGTCCAGATTATACCACACAGTGCCGCCAGTCCAGATTATACTACCACACAGTGCCACCAGTCCAGATTATACTACCACACAGTGCCGCCAGTCCAGATTATACTACCACACAGTGCCGCCAGTCCAGATTATACTACCACACAGTGCCGCCAGTCCAGATTATACTACCACACAGTGCCGCCAGTCCAGATTATACTACCACAGTGCCGCCAGTCCAGATTATACCACACAGTGCCGCCAGTCCAGATTATACTACCACACAGTGCCGCCAGTCCAGATTATAATACCACAGTGCCGCCAGTCCAGATTATACCTCACAGTGCCGCCAGTCCAGATTATACTACCACACAGTGCCGCCAGTCCAGATTATACTACCACACAGTGCCACCAGTCCAGATTATACCACACAGTGCAGCCAGTCCAGATTATACTACCACACAGTGCCACCAGTCCAGATTATACTACCACACAGTGCCGCCAGTCCAGATTATACTACCACACAGTGCCGCCAGTCCAGATTATACTAACACACAGTGCCGCCAGTCCAGATTATACCACACAGTACCGCCAGTCCAGATTATACTACCACACAGTGCCGCCAGTCCAGATTATACTACCACACAGTGCCGCCAGTCCAGATTATACCACACAGTGCCGCAAATCCAGATTATACCACACAGTGCCGCCAGTCCAGATTATACCACACAATGCCGCCAGTCCAGATCATATCACATAGTGCCGCTAGTCCAGATTATACTACCACACAGTGCCGCCAGTCCAGATTACACTACCACACAGTGCCGCCAGTCCAGATTATGGGGGTTATTCAGGTTTGTTAGCAAATCAAAAAAGCACATTAATGGGCAAAACCATGTGCACTGCAGGTGGGGCCGATGTAACATGTGAAGAGAGAGTTAGATTTGGGTGGGTTATATTGTTTCTGTGCAGGGTAAATACTGGCTGCTTTATTTTACACTGCAATTTAGATTTCAGTTTGAGCACACATCACGCAAATCTAACTCTCTCTGCACATGTTACATCTGCCCCACCTGCAGTGCAGCATGGTTTTGCCCATTAGTGCACTTTCCAGGGTTTAAAGTGGTCCCATTAGGTCAGTGGTCAGGGAACAGGGGTAAATTACCCCAAATGGGGTAAAAATGAAATTCCTGGGGGTAATGGACGGTCGCGCTGCCGTGACACAGCCCCATCC
Organism: Pseudophryne corroboree; assembly: GCF_028390025.1. Taxonomy (NCBI): domain Eukaryota; kingdom Metazoa; phylum Chordata; class Amphibia; order Anura; family Myobatrachidae; genus Pseudophryne; species Pseudophryne corroboree. The sequence continues at coordinate 468,561,086 of NC_086452.1, read as the reverse complement.
AGCACCGCGCTCCCTCCTGCCTGCCCTGCGCTGTGCTCCTGGCCACCCTGTGCTGTGTTCCTGCCCACGGTTTGACGTGCTGATGTCACACCGCGCTCCCTCATGCCCGCCCGTCCTGCGCTGTCCTGTCCTCCCGCCCGCGGCCCACCAACCCACACACAGAATTTGAAGTGTTCTGTGGCTGACCGCTGACGGAGTTCCGCAGGATCAGACAGTGGCCACATAACGGGAAATTCCCACTGACATTACTGAGGTGAGGATGTGTCCACCTGTCTCCTAAAAGTCGTGTGCCCCCCCCCCCTTCCCCCCTCATCCATCTTTTTCACATTCAATCTGGTGTTTTGGGGAGAAAGTGTTAATTAACCCATTCATTGCCAAAAAAATAATTGGTGAAAATAATAAAAAAATAAATGAAATAAAAAATAATAATTTTATATATATATATATATATATATATATACATATATATGTGTGTGTGTATACACAGTATCTCAGAAATGCCATATAAACAGTGATGACCAGTATATATGCACAATAATATATGATTTCCTTCCTTTCAAATCAAGGGGGTAACGTCGGCGTATCTAAATATATTTTGGGGTAAAAGGTAAAAAAGTTCCCTGACCCCTGCATTAGGCAGAGCCAGGGTATTCAGCGTCCCCCTGCAAATTATACATTTGTGCATTACCTCTTATACTTTATAAAGGGACAGTGGTCACACAATAGTACTCACAAATCTAATTACACCACACAGTATACCAGTCTTATTCCCATTATACCGCATGTAGTGCCCTGATTCACATTACACCACATAGTAGTGCCCCGTATTCGTGTTAAGAAGACACACAGAAGTGCCCCTTATTCACATTCCACCGCATGTAGTGCCCTGATTCACATTACACCACATAGTAGTGCCCCGTATTCGTGTTAAGAAGACACACAGAAGTACCCCTTATTCACATGACATCACTCAGTAGTGCCCTTTATTCACGCATGATACACAGTGGTACTGCTTATAAACAATATGGAATTACTGTGCAAGGCCGTCAAGGAGGTGGAACTAGTTCTACCTACAATTACAGGTGGTGGAACTCAGTTCCACTCCTCCGCCCCTGCCCCCCACTTTAGCCCATGGTGCTTTCTGTGTCACACTCACCTGGCAGTGATAACCTACACCCTCACCACCTTATCCCACCCTCCTGCCACCTCAACTGCATAGCCTCCACCTCCTCTGCTGACTGTCTGGGCCACTCTCCCTGCAGAATGTAAGCTGTTGCAGGCAGGGCCCTCTGCCCTATGTCCCATGTATGTCCTCCTCCTATGTAGATCTGTTTCAGCATGCTGAGTGATGTGTTCTGATAATCACATTTGCCTGTACAGGAAGCTGCTGGTGATCTGCAGAAAGATAGATGTATCTCAGCAATGTGCACTAAGGAAGTGACTTCCCCATGTCAGTATTACAGCAGAAAATGCACGGGAAATGAGTTCTATCACCTCTCCTGGACCACTTTAAGCCCTGAGTAAATGTATAACAGCGCTGAGTAATTAAATGGTCCCTTCCAAGCAGGGGGGATCAATAGCATATCAACAGCAATCTACCCAAATATAAAGGTCATTGAGTCTCTAAATCTGTAACTAATGGGCACTTATTGCCGATTTCTTAGATATTGCGGAATGTGAACTATTCTTACATACGGGTGAGAAAAGTTATTAGGAGGGTTATGTACTGGATTTTGGCCCTTGAAGTGAGGCAATGCAATTTGGGGAGTGTCTGTGGGGGGAATTCAAATAGCGGCAGGGTTTACCACGCGCAAATCACGATTTTTCGCAACGGGCAAAGGCTATTTCATTGAATAGCCTTTCCCCGCACTGCAGGGATTTTTGCAGACAATTAGCTGCGGTGTAAACCCAGCGGCTAATTGAATACCCCCCTGTGAGTCTGTGCGCTCGTCACATTCCAACATCCGTATCACAATTCATTCACGCCGTCCTCGCGCAGATTAAGATTTACACCTTGAGTTTTATGTATTTTTTTCTCTCAGAACAGTTTTGCATTTACAGAAAATGCCATTAGCCTCATTGATCCTTCTCAGACGCCAATTAAAATGTAACCAAAATGGCCAAAAAAGTAGGTGTTTTTTTTTTTTAAATTCAAGCACATGAGCTAAAAGCAAAGGTGTATAGTATTTTTATTGCACACCATAAATAAATACTTTGTGGTTATAGGCAGGGCCGGTGCTAGGGTGTTCGGCGCCCCCCTGCAAACTATAAATTTGCGCCCTCCAATATTCCTTTAGCGCGCGCCGGGAAAAGGGGTGTGGTCTCACAAGTAAGGGGCATGGCCACACAATAGTACCCCCATTTAAAATTACGCCACAATGTAGTACAATCTTATTAATCTTATACGTAATGCCCCACCCGTAGTAGTAGCGTACTTATATGTAATGCACCCCAGTAATAGTAGCATCCTTATACAAAATGCCACCCAGTAGTAGTAGCGTCCTTATACGTAGTGCACTCCCAGTAGTAGTAGCGTCCTTATACGTAGTGCACCCCACAGTAGTAGTAGCGTCCATCTACGTAACGCCCCCCAGTAGTAGTAGCGTTCTTATATGTAATGCCCCCAGTAGTAGTAGCGTCCTTATACGTAATGCCCCCACAGTAGTAGTAGCGTCCTTATACGTAATGCCCCCCACAGTAGTAGTAGCGTCCTTATACGTAATGCCCCCCAGTAGTAGTAGCGTTCTTATACGTAGCGCACCCCAGTAGTAGTATCGTTCTTATACATAATGCCCCCAGTAGTAGTAGCGTCCTTACACGTAATGCCCCCCCCAGTAGTAGTAGCGTCCTTATACGTAATGCCCCCCACAGTTGTAGTAGCATCCTTATACGTAGTGCACCCCAGTAGTAGTATCGTCCTTATACGTAATGCCCCCCCAGTAGTAGTAGCGTCCTTATACGTAGTGCACCCCTGTAGTAGTAGCGTCCTTATATGTAATGCCCCTCCCAGTAGTAGTAGCGTTGTTACATGTAATGCCCCCCCCCCAGTAGTAGCGTCGTTATACGTAATGCCCCCCCAGTAGTAGCGTCCATAAAGCGCGCGCACAGACATACCTCACACACAATTCACACATATATACACACACATACACACCCACCATATACACACACGTCACATACACACTTCAAGTTCTCTCTCACCCTCCACTTACCTAAGCCAGTCTCCCTCTGTACAGCAGCCTGGTCCGTGTAGCTCCGCCCCCTTCCGGCCCGTGTAGCTCCGCCCCCTTGTGTCCCGTACTCGGCGCTGTCACAGGTGAAGGGAGGGAGGAAACTTTTCATTCTGCAGGTGCCCGCTGCCAGTGCCTGTCATACAGTGACAGACACAGCACTGGCAGCAGCAGCAGGGGGGACAGGACGGCACAGCAGGGAAGGAATGCAGAGCAGGGGGAGCGCCTCTCCGTCCCAGCGCCTCCCTGCACTGCATCCCTTCGCTGAGCGGGTAGCGCCGGGCCTGGTTATAGGTGGTCATTCCGAGTTGATCGCAGCCAGCAACTTTTTGCTGCTGCTGCGATCAACTAGTCCACGCCTATGGGGGAGTGTATTTTGGGGGTAATTCCAAGTTGATCGCAGCAGGATTTTTGTTAGCAAATGGGCAAAACCATGGCCCTCATTCCGAGTTGTTCGCTCGCAAGGCGATTTTAGCAGAGTTACACACGCTAAGCCGCCGCCTACTGGGAGTGAATCTTAGCTTCTTAAAATTGCGAACGATGTATTCGCAATATTGCGATTACAAACTACTTAGCAGTTTCAGAGTAGCTTCAGACTTACTCGGCATCTGCGATCAGTTCAGTGCTTGTCGTTCCTGGTTTGACGTCACAAACACACCCAGCGTTTGCCCAGACACTCCTCCGTTTCTCCGGCCACTCCTGCGTTTTTTCCGGAAACGGTAGCGTTTTTATCCACACGCCCATAAAACGCCATGTTTCCGCCCAGTAACACCCATTTCCTGTCAATCACATTACGATCGCCGGAGCGAAGAAAAAGCCGTGAGTAAAAAAACTATCTTCATAGCAAAATTACTTGTCGCAGTCGCAGTGCGAACATTGCGCATGCGTACTAAGCAGAAAATCGCTGCGATGCGAAGATTTTTACCGAGCGAACAACTCGGAATGACCCCCCATGTGCACTGCAGGGGAGGCAGGTGTAACATGTGCAGAGAGAGTTAGATTTGGGTGGGGTGTGTTCAATCTGCAGTCTAATTTGCAGTGTAAAAATAAAGCAGCCAGTATTTACCCTGCACAGAAACAAAATAACCCACCCATATCTAACTCTTTCTGCACATGTTACATCTGCCTCCCCTGCAGTGCACATGGGCCCTCATTCCGAGTCGTTCGCTCGGTATATTTCATCGCATCGCAGTGAAATTCCGCTTAGTACGCATGCGCAATATTCGCACTGCGACTGCGCCAAGTAATTTAACAATGAAGATAGTATTTTTACTGACGGCTTTTTCTTCGCTCCGGCGATCGTAATGTGATTGACAGGAAATGGGTGTTACTGGGCGGAAACACGGCGTTTCAGGGGCGTGTGGTTAAAAACGCTACCGTTTCCGGAAAAAACGCAGGAGTGGCCGGAGAAACGGAGGAGTGTCTGGGCGAACGCTGGGTGTGTTTATGACGTCAAACCAGGAACGACAAGCACTGAACTGATCGCAGATGCCGAGTAAGTCTGAAGCTACTCTGAAACTGCTAAGTAGTTTGTAATCGCAATATTGCGAATACATCGGTCGCAATTTTAAGAAGCTAAGATTCACTCCCAGTAGGCGGCGGCTTAGCGTGTGTAACTCTGCTAAAATCGCCTTGCGAGCGATCAACTCGGAATGAGGGCCCTGGTTTTGCCCATTTGCTAACAAAAATCCTGCTGCGATCAACTTGGAATTACCACCTTTAGCTTAGCAGGGATGCGATCGCTTGTGCAGCCCTGCTAAGCTAAAAAATTTAAAGCAGAAGTAGACTAGGCCTATACCTGCTTACCCTGTGCGACGATCCCTGCGATGCTGAAGCCGCCTCTGACGTCAGACATCCGCCCTCCGTTCTGCTGGACACGCCTGCGTTTTACTCACCACTCCCCGAAAATGGCTCCAAACGGTCCGGATCCGCCCTGGAACGCCTTCTTCCTGTCAATCTTCTTTGCGGTCGGCTCTGCGACCGCTTCCTTTGTAAGCCATGACGTAACCGCCGGGCAACGTCAGCACGTGCACTGCGGCCGCCGCGCATGCACATTCCGCACCCGTTCGCACCGCATCGATAAACCGCTGCGTGCGAACAGGTCGGAATGACCCCCATTGTGCCAGCATCCGTCCACATTTCCAAAACAGGAGAATAGCAGGATCCTGCGCTTGACAATGATACAACCCAACAATCCATACAATCTCTTTAAGCTAGGAAACCTGCTTCTTTTAATGAGTGGAAAACAGTTTTAATTTGACACAAGATGTTGCAGCAATGGAGATAATGGAATAGAAGGGGGCGTAATCCATGGTTAGAGGCGCGGAGACTGTAGACTATTAAGATTAAAAAAATAAATAGTGTAAACAAAAACACTAATTGAATCTATACAAGGATACATGTAGCCAGTGCAAGGCATATACAGTGTGTGCTGCAATCATGTGTTGCACCTCAGCCCCCATTACTGTTGCCAGCAGCTAGTGACACGTGTCCTGTTGGTGAGTTCAGTGCTGTTATCTATCGTGAATTGCTGCTGAGGGGGGAGATGTATGGAGAGGTGTTAATTGCATCTGTGATTCTCTCGGCTACGGAGCTGCAAATGTAAGAGAGTGAAGCTGCCGCCCTGGAATGAAATGAGACGCCCGCAGGACTCAGCGTGAGCTCAATCGCAATTGCGTACACATTAGCGGAAACCACACACACACACACTACTGCCCCTTACTCTCGGAATATGTAGCCAGTGATTGTACTTACAAATTCTAATAAAGGTGTTTTTTTAAACATCATGTTGTTAGTTGGCCCTGCTTCACCTCGATGATAGGGCCATACAATTAAGGGTCTTTCGCCACAAGGTTTATACATCTCCCACTAAATAATCAGACTATTTATTTTGCTCAGTTTCCTTCATAGAGGACGGAGGTACACTGCCAGGAAATATGTATACTTTATATAAGCTATGCGTAGAAGTATGTAAGCATACAGTAAAACAAGATTTATAGTAAGACCTTACCGTTGTTAAATCTCTTTCTGCGAGGTACACTGGGTTCCACAGGGAATAACATCGGGGTGTAGAGTAGGATCTTGAGCCGAGGCACCAACAGGCTAAAAGCTTTGACTGTTCCCAGACTGCATAGCGCCGCCTCCTCTATAACCCCGCCTCCGTGCACGGGAGCTCAGTTTTGTTAACCAGTCCAATGCAGTAGCAGGTAAAAGAGACGACAACCGTTAGTAGCCACATACACCACATTCTCACAACAGGAGAAGGTGTCAGCGGCTAATGCCATACAAACCCAAAGAAGCTAAGTGCGTCAGGGTGGGCGCCCTGTGGAACCCAGTGTACCTCGCAGAAAGAGATTTAACAAAGGTAAGTTCTTACCATAAATCTCGTTTTCTGCTGCGGGGTACACTGGGTACCACAAGGAATAACATCGGGGATGTCCTAAAGCAGTTCCTCATGGGAGGGGACGCACTGTAGCGGGCACAAGAACCCGGCGTCCAAAGAAAGCATCCTGGGAGGCGGCAGTATCGAAGGCATAGAACCTTATGAACGTGTTCACTGAGGACCATGTAGCCGCCTTGCACAATTGTTCAAGGGTCGAACCACGGCGGGCCGCCCAAGAAAGTCCAACAGACCAAGTAGAATGGGCCTTGATAGTAGCAGGAACTGGATGACCAGTCTGTGTACATAAGCATGTGCAATCACCATTCTAATCCATATGGCCAGGGTCTGCTTGTGAGCAGGCCAGCCACTTTTGTGAAAACCAAACAGTACAAAGAGAGAATCGGACTTCCGAATGGAGGCAGTTCTCTTCACATAGATACGTAGAACCCGTACCACATCCAAAGACCTCTCCTTGGAAGATAATTCAGGAGAGGCAAAGTCCGGAACCACGATTTCCTGATTAAGGTGGAAAGAAGACATCACCTTAGGTAGATACCCAGGGCGTGTTTGAAGAACCGCCCGGTCACGGTAAAAAATCAGATAGGGGGACTTACAGGACAAGGCACCCAAATCCGACACCTGTCTAGCTGAGGCAATAGCCAGTAGAAACAATACCTTAAGAGAAAGCCACTTAAGATCCGCAGATCCAAGAGGCTCATACAGAGACTCTTGTAATGCCTCTAGAACCACCGACAAGCCCCAAGGAGCCACAGGTGGGACATAGGGAGGTTGAATCCGTAAAACACCCTGAGTGAATGTATGAACATCAGGCAGAGTCGCAATTTTTCTCTGGAACCAAACCGACAAGGCAGAAATATGAACCTTGATGGAGGCCAGACGAAGGCCCAAGTCCAGGCCCTATTGTAGAAAGGCCAAAAGTTTGGCCGTACTAAACTTGTAAGTGTCATGATTGTTAGATGCGCACCAAGCAAAGTAAGAATTCCAGACCCTATGATAAATCCAAGCAGAATCCGGTTTCGGGCCTTCAACATGGTTTTAATGACCGCCTCAGAAAATCCTTTGGCCCTCAGAATGGAAGCTTCAAGAGCCACGCCGTCAAAGCCAGCTGGGCCAAATCCTGATATACACAGGGGCCCTGAACGAGGAGATCTGGTCGCTGCGGAAGTAGAAGGGGACGCTCTATTGAGAGACCCTGAAGGTCTGAAAACCAATGCCGTCAGGGCCACGCGGGAGCGATCAGAAGCATGAGTCCTCCTTCTTGTTTGAACTTCCTTATTCCTCTGGGCAGTAGTGACACCGGAGGGAACACGTATGGCAGCTGAAAGTTCAAAGGAATTGCCAGCGCGTCCACGAACGCTGCTTGAGGATCCCTTGTCCTTGCTCCGAAGACCGGAACCTTGTGATTGTGTCGAGACACTATCAGGTCCACATCTGGGAGGCCCCACTTGTCCACTAGGAGTTGAAATACTTCTGGATGGAGGCTCAACTCTCCGGCGTGTACGTCCTGATGACTGAGGAAGTCTGCTTCCCAGTTTAGTACCCCCGGAATGAACACCGCCGATATGGCTGGCAGATGACGTTCTGCCCACTGAAGAATCCTTGATACTTCCCTCATTGCCATGTGGCTTCGAGTGCCGCCTTGATGATTTATGTACGCCACTGTGGTGGTATTGTCCGACTGTACTTGAACCGGTCTGTTCTGTGTTAAATGCTGGGCCAGGTTCAGTGCATTGAACACTGCCCACAGTTCCAGAATGTTTATCGGGAGGAGAGACTCCTCCTTGGTCCACCGACCCTGAAGGGAGTGTTGCTCCAACACAGCGCCCCAACCTCTCAGACTGGCATCTGTCGTCAGAAGGACCCAGGTGGAGATCCAGAAAGGATGGCCCCTGCTCAATCGTCGGACCTGCAGCCACCAGCTCAGTGACAGACGGACCTCCTGAGACAAGGAGATCATGTGAGACCTGATCCGGTGAGGCAGGCCGTCCCACTTGGCCAGAATCAGTTTCTGCAGATGGCGGGAATGGAATTGAGCTTACTCCACCATGTCGAAAGCCAACACCATGAGACCTAGCACTTGCATCGCCGAAGTATCGACACTTTCGGACGAGATAGGAAGCATCGAATCCTGTCCTGAAGTTTCAGGACCTTCTCCTGAGACAAGAACAACCACTGGTTGTGAGTGTCCAACAACGCCCCCAGGTGCACCCTGCTCTGTGCACGGACCAGGGAAGATTTTTTCCAGTTGATGAGGCACCCGTGGGCTTGCAGAAACTGGAGCGTCAGATCCAGATGGCGTAGGAGAATTTCTGGGGAATTCGCCAGGATCAACAAGTCGTCCAGATACGGAAGGATCCTGACCCCTTGACGGCGGAGTACAGCCGTCATTACCGCCATGACCTTCGTGAAAACTCGCAGGGCCATGGTCAAACCAAAAGGTAAAGCCCGAAATTGGTAATGGAGGTTGCCAACAGCAAACCTCAGGTACTGCTGATGCGACATTGCAATAGGAATATGCAGGTAAGCATCCTGTATGTCCAGGGAGACCATATAATCCCCGGGTTCCAAGGCCAGAACAATAGAGCTAAGAGTTTCCATACGAAACTTGGAGGCTCTCACATATTTGTTCAAGGACTTGAGGTTGAGAATGGGCCGAGAGGACCCATTTGGTTTCGGGACTAGGAATAGCGGTGAATAGTACCCCTTGCCTCTCTGAGCCAGAGGCACCTGTACTGCCACTCCTGTGTCCAGGAGGGATTGCTTAATGTAATGAGAGGCTGTGACAATATACGAGAGACATTGTCTAGCATTATCAGAAAAGTTGGAAGGCAGCTCTGCTTCTACCTCCTGAGCCCACGCTTCAATAGCCTCTGCAGCCCATGTCGCTGCAATAGTGGGCCGATGCACAGCACCTGCTAGGGTGTAAATCACCTTTAAACAACCCTCCACACGCTTATCCGTCGGTTCTTTCAGAGACGTGATGGTAGTTACAGGCAGAGCTGAGGATACCACCAGTCGCGCCACTTGCAAATCCACTGGCGGAGGTGTTTCCCAATTCTTACTTAGCTCTGCCGCGAGAGGATAGCGAGCCAGCATCTTCTTATGAAGTGTGAATTTCTTTCCTGGATTTTCCGAGGATTCCTGACGTATGTCAACTAAATGGTAAGAGTGAGGTAAAACTTGTTTAACGACCTTCCGACATTTAAATCTGTCCGGTTTCTTAGGGGCAGCGTCAGGCTCTGGGTCATCAGTAAATTGAAGACTTAGCCTGATAGCCTCCAATAAGTCAGGAACATCCACCCGTGAGACCGATTCCCCATCAGAAGTATCTGGATCAGTGTCTGTGGGGTCAGTATACACGCCATCCTCATCAGACGAGGTGTCAGGGACGTGGGTGGATTGTGAGGAAGTAATGGCCCGCTTAGAGGACCCCTTGGTTTTGGGCGAACGAGGGTTAGATTTCTGTTTAGTCAGTGATTGGTTCAATTGCTGTAACTGAGTGGACAGGTGATTAACCGCAGGGACCATAAGCGGTTGTACCGGCACATGAGGTCCCATAGGGAGCGTAAGTTTAGTTACCGGCGTACTTAATAACATGGAGAAAGTAGCCCAAGGTGGGTAATTTTGAACCCTCGTTGCTACGGTCCCACTGGGGGGTAAGGAACCCCCAGAACCTGAACCCTCTGCTGCTATGTTTTCCTCTAACGTGTCTGCAGCATCACCACCACGCAATGTGGGATCAGCCCCAGCTCCGTCGCCCCTTGTAGCTGACATAACTGAAAGCTCAATCTATGGGCAACCCAGTACAATAACAGCAGCACAACACTTGACAAGAACCCCCTGTGTAGTGTATTAGCACAAACAGAGAAATCAAGAGGTATATGGTGACTGAAAATCACAGAGAAAAATACACACTGAGTATATCTTGTGAAACACCTATATTAAATAATAACCCTGATGCACTGTGCCCCCTCAGGGTACAGAATATAGGGATGGCAATCTGAGTGAGATACACGAAATGGAGGTCACACAGCAGCTATATGCACACACACATAGTCACATGTACAATGCAGAAATTATGACATGCAATAAAACTGCGCTGGACTAGCAATACAGAGTAATACTAAGTATAGCTATACAATCAATAGATATATCAATGCACAGTAAATACTGGATATATATCACAGGGTACTTGTACTATATAACACTGTCAGCAGACATGTAGAATACTTAAGTGTCCTGTAAAATGCACAGCGCTGACATGCAGGCGGCTTTACAGAGGAGGATTTGCCCAAACAGTCCCAGGATCAGCTCAGCTTGTCCTAATGGCGCCCAAACACTGACAGGGAGTGAGGCAATGAGAGAGATGCAGCTCCAGGGCGGGAACATTTACTCTGGGGCTGGGGGAGGGGCAAGAGGTCAAAGCCTTATCCCCTTGCTGGACTTCACCACTGGGTACTGTGGGCTTATAAAATGAGATTTTACTTACCGATAAATCTATTTCTCATAGTCCGTAGTGGATGCTGGGGACTCCGTCAGGACCATGGGGAATAGCGGCTCCGCAGGAGACAGGGCACAAAAGCAAGCTTTTAGGATCACATGGTGTGTACTGGCTCCTCCCCCTATGACCCTCCCCCAAGCCTCAGTTAGGTACTGTGCCCGGACGAGCGTACACAATAAGGAAGGATCTTGAATCCCGGGTAAGACTCATACCAGCCACACCAATCACACCGTACAACTTGTGATCTGAACCCAGTTAACAGTATGATAACAAAGAAGTAGCCTCTAAAAAAAGATGGCTCACAACAATAATAACCCGATTTTTGTAACAATAACTATGTACAAGTAATGCAGACAATCCGCACTTGGGATGGGCGCCCAGCATCCACTACGGACTATGAGAAATAGATTTATCGGTAAGTAAAATCTCATTTTCTCTAACGTCCTAGTGGATGCTGGGGACTCCGTCAGGACCATGGGGATTATACCAAAGCTCCCAAACGGGCGGGAGAGTGCGGATGACTCTGCAGCACCGAATGAGAGAACTCCAGGTCCTCCTCAGCCAGGGTATCAAATTTGTAGAATTTTACAAACGTGTTCCCCCCTGACCACGTAGCTGCTCGGCAAAGTTGTAAAGCCGAGACCCCTCGGGCAGCCGCCCAAGATGAGCCCACCTTCCTTGTGGAATGGGCATTTACAGATTTTGGCTGTGGCAGGCCTGCCACAGAATGTGCAAGCTGAATTGTACTACAAATCCAACGAGCAATAGTCTGCTTAGAAGCAGGAGCACCCAGCTTTTTGGGTGCATACAATATAAACAGCAAGTCAGACTTTCTGACTCCAGCCGTCCCGGAATTATATATATATATATATATATATATATATATATATATATTTTCAGGGCCCTGACAACGTCTAGCAACTTGGAGTCCTCCAAGTCCCTAGTAGCCGCAGGCACCACAATAGGTTGTTTCAGGTGAAACGCTGACACCACCTTAGGAAGAAACTGGGGACGAGTCCGCAGTTCTGCCCTGTCCGAATGGAAAATCAAATATGGGCTTTTGTAAGACAAAGCCGCCAATTTAACACTCGCCTGGCCGAGGCCAGGGCCAACAGCATGGTCACTTTCCATGTGAGATATTTCAAATCCACAGATTTGAGCGGTTCAAACCAATATGATTTGAGGAATCCCAACACTACGTTGAGATCCCACGGTGCCACTGGAGGCACAAAAGGGGCTGTATATGCAATACTCCCTTGACAAATGTCTGGACTTCAGGAACTGAAGCCAATTCTTTCTGGAAGAAAATCTACAGGGCCGAAACTTGAACCTTAATGGACCCCAATTTGAGGCTCATAGACACTCCTGTTTGCAGGAAGTGCAGAAATCGACCTAGTTGAAATTTCTTCGTGGGGCCTTCCTGGCCTCACCCACGCAACATATTTTCACCACATGTGGTGATAACGTTGTGCGGTCACCTCCTTCCTGGCTTTGACCAGGGTAGGTATGACCTCTTCCGGAATGCCTTTTCCCTTAGGATCCGGCGTTCAACCGCCATGCCGTCAAACGCAGCCGCGGTAAGTCTTGGAACAGACATGGTACTTGCTGAAGCAAGTCCCTTCTTAGCTCCCGAGGCCATTAGTCCTCTGTGAGCATCTCTTGAAATTCCGGGTACCAAGTCCCTCTTGGCCAATCCGGAGCCACGAGTATAGTTCTTACTCCTCTACGTCTTATAATTCTCAATACCTTGGTTATGAGAAGCAGAGGAGGGAACACATACACCGACTGTTACACCCGCGGTGTTACCAGGACATCCACAGCTATCGCCTGAAGGTCTCGTGACCTGGCGCAATACCTGTCCCGTTTTTTGTTCGGGCGGGATGCCATCATGTCCACCTTTGGTCTTTCCCAACGGTTCACAATCATGCGGAAAACTTCCCGATAAAGTTCCCACTCTCCCGGGTGGAGGTCGTGCCTGCTGAGGAAGTCTGCTTCCCAGTCGTCCACTCCCGGAATGAATACTGCTGACAGTGCTATCACATGATTTTCCGCCTAGCGAAAAATCCTTGCAGTTTTGCCACTGCCCTCCTGCTTCTTGTGCCGCCCTTTCTGTTTACGTGGGCGACTGCCGTGATGTTATCCCACTGGATCAATACCGGCTGACCTTGAAGCAGAGGTCTTGCTAAGTTTAGAGCATTATAAATTTGCTCTTAGCTCCAGTATATTTATGTGGAGAGAATTCTCCAGACTTGATCACACTCCCTGGAAATTTTTTCCCTGTGTGACTGCTCTCCAGGCTGGCCTCCGTGGTCACCAGCACCCAATCCTGAATGCCGAATCTGCGGCCCTCTAGAAGATGAGCACTCTGTAATCACCACAGGAGAGACACCCTTGTCCTTGGATATAGGGTTATCCGCTGATGCATCTGAAGATGCGATCCGGACCATTTGTCCAGCAGATCCCACTGAAGAGTTCTTGCGTGAAATCTGCCGAATGGAATCGCTTCGTAATAAGCCACCATTTTTACCAGGACTCTTGTGCAATGATGCACTGACACTTTTCCTGGTTTTAGGAGGATCCCGATTAGCTCGGATAACTCCCTGGCTTTCTCCTCTGGGAGAAACACCTTTTTCTGGACTGTGTCCAGAATCATCCCTAGGACCAGCAGACGTGTCGTCGGAACAACTGCGGTTTTGGAATATTTAGAATCCACCCGTGTTGTCGTAGAACTACTTGAGATAGTGCTACTCCGACCTCCAACTGTTCTCTGGACCTTGTTCTTATCAGGAAGTCGTCCATTTTCTTTGAAGACGAATCCTCATTTCGGTCATTACCTTGGTAAGGACCCGGGGTGCCTTGGACAATCCAACGGCATCGTCTGAAACTGATAGTGACAGTTCTGTACCACGAACCTGAGGTACCCTCGGTGAGAAAGGCAAATTTTTGGGACATGGAGGTAAGCATCCCTGATGTCCCGGGACACCATATAGTCCCCTTCTTCCCGGTTCGCTATCACTGCTCTGAGTGACTCCATCTGGATTTGAACTTTTGTAAGTGTTCAAATATTTCAGATTTAGAATAGGTCTCACCTAGCCTTCTGGCTTCAGTACCACCATATAGTGTGGAATAATACCCCTTTCCTTGTTGTAGGAGGGGTACTTTGATTATCACCTGCTGGGAATACAGCTTGTGAATTGTTTTCAATACTGCCTCCCTGTCGGAGGGAGACATTGGTACAGCAGACTACAGGAACCTGCGAGGGGGAAACGTCTCGACATTCCAATCTGTACCCCTTGGATACTACTTGTAGGATCCAGGGGTCCTGTACGGTCCCAGCGTCATGCTGAGAACTTGGTAGAAGCGTTGGAGGGCTTCTGTTCCTGGGAATGGGCTGCCTGCTGCAGTCTTCTTCCCTTTCCTCTATCCCTGGGCAGATATGACTCTTATAGGGACGAAAGGACTGAGGCTGAAAAGACGGTGTCTTTTTCTGCAGAGATGTGACTTAGGGTAAAAAACGGTGGATTTTCCAGCAGTTGCCGTGACCACCAGGTCCCATGGACCGACCCCAAATAACTCCTCCCCTTTATACGGCAATACATCTTTGTGCCGTTTGGAATCTGCATCACCTGACCACTGTCGTGTCCATAAACATCTTCTTGCAGATATGGACATCGCATTTACTCTTGATGCCAGAGTGCAAATATCCCTCTGCGCATCTCGCATATATAGAAATGCATCCTTTAAATGCTCTATAGTCAATAAAATACTGTCCCTGTCAAGGGTATCAATATTTTTAGTCAGGGAATCCGACCAAGCCACCTCAGCTCTGCACATCCAGGCTGAGGCGATCGCTGGTCGCAGTATAACACCAGCATGTGTGTGTATACTTTTTAGGATATTTTCCAGCCTCCTATCAGCTGGCTCCTTAAGTACGGCCCTATCTGTAGATGGTACCGCCACTTGTTCTGATAAGCATGTGAGCGCCTTATCCACCCTAAGGGGTGTTTCCCAACGCGCCCTAACTTCTGGCGGGAAAGGGTATACCGCCAATAATTTTTTATCGGGGGAAACCCACGCATCATCACACACTTCATTTAATTTATCTGATTCAGGAAAAACTACAGGTAGTTTTTTCACATCCCACATAATACCCTTTTTTGTGGTACTTGTAGTATCAGAAATATGTAACACCTCCTTCATTGCCCTTAACGTGTGGCCCTAAAGGAAAATACGTTTGTTTCTTCACCGTCGACACTGAAATCAGTGTCCGTGTCTGGGTCTGTGTCGACCGACTGAGGTAAATGGGCGTTTTACAGCCCCTGACAGTGTTTGAGACGCCTGAGCAGGTACTAATTTGTTCGCCGGCCGTCTCATGTCGTCAACCGGCTTGCAGCGTGTTGACATTATCACGTAATTCCATAAATAAGCCATCCATTCCGGTGTCGACTCCCTAGAGAGTGACATCACCATTACAGGCAATTTGCTCCGCCTCCTCACCAACATTTTCCTCATACATGTCGACACACACGTACCGACATACAGCACACACATAGGGAATGCTCTGATAGAGGACAGGACCCACTAGCCCTTTGGGGAGACAGAGGGAGAGTTTGCCAGCACACACCAAAACGCTATAATTATATAGGGACAACCTTTATATAAGTGTTCCTCCCTTATAGCATTTAATATATATTCATATCGCCAAATCAGTGCCCCCCCTCTCTGTTTTAACCCTGTTTCTGTAGTGCAGTGCAGGGGAGAGCATGGGAGCCTTCCCACCAGCATTTCTGTGAGGGAAAATGGCGCTGTGTGCTGAGGAGAATAGGCCCCGCCCCCTTTTCGGCGGGCTTCTTCTCCGGAGTTTGTGATATCTGGCAGGGGTTAAATACATCCATATAGCCTCAAGGGCTATATGTGATGTATTTTTCGCCATACAGGTATTATACATTGCTGCCCAGGGTGCCCCCCCCCCCGCGCCCTGCACCCTCCGTGACCGCTGTGTGAAGTGTGCTGACAACAATGGCGCACAGCTGCAGTGCTGTGCGCTACCTGATGAAGACTGAAAGTCTTCTGCCGCCTGGTTCCGGACCTCTTCAATCTTCAGCATCTGCAAGGGGGGTCGGCGGCGCGGCTCCGGGACGAACCCCAGGGCGAGACCTGTGTTCCGACTCCCTCTGGAGCTAATGGTGTCCAGTAGCCTAAGAAGCCAATCCATCCTGCACGCAGGTGAGTTCACTTCTCTCCCCTAAGTCCCTCGATGCAGTGAGCCTGTTGCCAGCAGGACTCACTGAAAATAAGAAACCTAAAAACTTTTTCTAAGCAACTCTTTAAGAGAGCCACCTAGATTGCACCCTGCTCGGACGGGCACAAAAACCTAACTGAGGCTTGGAGGAGGGTCATAGGGGGAGGAGCCAGTACACACCATGTGATCCTAAAAGCTTGCTTTTGTGCCCTGTCTCCTGCGGAGCCGCTATTCCCCATGGTCCTGACGGAGTCCCCAGCATCCACTAGGACGTTAGAGAAAACCGGTTTATGACAGGAAACCGACCTATGCCCTTGCCCTGGTGGTCTAGTGGGGTCCCTGTACTACCACAGTGACCACACCGGCCGCGCCGGATTGCGGTTTCTAGCGGGTCCCACCTGGGGGACCCACTTACCTCCTCCCAAAGTGTGGCCACGCGATCCTGGAGAGCTGCGGCGGGGTGTGTGACTGACTGAAGCGAACCGGAGCCTCCGCTATAAGTACCCGGCAACCAGGGCGCGGGAGTATACAGCGCCGCTGGGGGAGGTGATGGAGCTGCAGCAGGAAATGTCTGACTGACATCTAACACTCACAGTGTCTCTGCTGTAGCCCTTGAAGTCTTCAAAGTTCACTTAAGAAAGCTCTTCTGAGGGCTGCTGGAGCAGCCCCCCTGTTGTATGCCTGCACTGCATGGCACCAACTACAAAACTGAGCTCCTGTGCACGGAGGCGGGGTTATAGAGGAGGCGGCGCTATGCATTCTGGGAACAGTCAAAGCTTTTAGCCTGTTGGTGCCTCGGATCAAGAGCCTACTCTACACCCTGATGTTATTCCCTGTGGAACCCAGTGTACCCTGCAGCAGAAATAAAGTTTTAAAAGTAAACCCTGATGTAACACAGTCCTCTGTAGAAGATTGTAATGTATGTAACTGATATAGGCCCTACACACTTAGCGATTTCACTTAAAGATACGAACGAGATATTGTTCATATCTTTAAGTGTGTATGTACCAACGATGAACGATGCGCTGCCCCGCGCTCATTCATCGTTGGTGTCGACTCGTTTAAACATGCAATCTCATCCATATTAGCATGCAGTGCTATGGAGCCAGGTGACGGAGGGAGTGAAGAAACTTCACTCCCCCCCGCCGCCAGGTCACCCATATCGGACGTCGGGCACCTTGGCAGCCAATCGCTAGGTGTGTAGGGCCCATTAGTTATCATTCAGCTAATCTTACATCAGTGATACCTGCTACACTTCAGGGCCAAATGAGCGGCCTTCTAGCCTCCAAAACGACCCCCCCCCCCCCCCTTGTCTTCAATAATAAGATAAATCAATACAGTTGATCAGCAAAAGAGACATCTCTCTGTAATAAAGTATCAGAGGGAATTTTCAAATGTTTATAGTAGTTTGAGCAAGGGATTGAAGGGGGCCTTTCCAGTTGCCAGGCCGGGCTGTAGAATGGCAAAACCCTGCCTTGGATAGGGATCAAAATATACAGCTCCATCTATACAATATAAAGAAAAGCAATGTATATAGTAAAGGTTGCAGGAGTGCGTGCCAAGCCAGTACATTTGTCAACATGGGGTATACCACTTTTAATGCTGGTCATGTACCAGACCAACTCTGATTCACCCATCCAACTAGTCGGCTGGTTGGAATGAAAATCTGGCAATGTATGGAAGCAAGTGACAATTAGCGACTAGTTGGACGGTTGTATGAGAGCCGGTCTATGATTCATCCTTTTACCTATCCTACCAGTAAGACCTCATTAAGGAGATCCTTTGTGTATAGTCTTCTAGCTGACCCCAGCAATGACCTTGCAGATCTCCCATGTGGCTTGTATTGTCATTAGAAGCAGATCATTATATACATTGTGATATAATGTTCCTGTATCACTCCATCAGTGTTACCAAGTGCAAACCACACCATATAAATATCATTATTGTATCTATTATTCTACATTCTGCATTGTGTTGTTATTTACTGGATTATTCTTGCATTGGGTCCATCTGTCAGAGATCAGAGAGCTCAGGGCTTTCTAATTGGTGACGGAAGGTAATCTTCTGCTAATCCTCATCATTTTGTAGACTATTTCTGTGTGATCACCTAGCACTGCAGCAGAAATCGCCGTGAAGCCAGGTAGAGAACGGTGAGTACCAGATCCACACTCTTCTCCTGTTATCTGCAATTTAGCAAAAAGATGAAAAACCCATGGCACGTGTTCAATATATATTGCTAGTGTTGCTTTAGATACTAATAATGAGTATAATAGTAATAATACATAATATTATTAACGTGCAGCACTAATAGGAATAATTAGCAATTTGTTGTAAGTAACGTCTGTCTGTTTTTGCCCAGTTTTGTTCTATTACTGTTGTTCTAATTGTAAAGCGCAACGGAATATGCTGCGCTATATAAGAAACTGTTAATAAATAATAATGTATTAGTCTTCATTAAGCATTTAGTGCATTTCTCCTTTGTGGACAGGATTTATAGTATTACACTGCTGTGATTTATTGTTATAATGAGAGTCATTTAAGTTATATCTGTAGGCATAAATATCTGCACCTTGCGGACATTAGAGCGTCAGCTCCCCATTCCAATATTCCTGCTGCTGATTCAGTACTTGAACTTTTGGTTTTAAGAAAAAACTGAGCTCATGGCAGAGGCATCACTTTCTACCAGGAACCGATCTTTCTGCATCCACATCAAGGCTATTACACAAGAGTACCTAGGATCAAGAGCTTGCAATCTTCCACAAATGTAACTGAGATGGAATGACCGCTGATTCTAGCAGAGAATGAAAATGCTAGAGGAATATGTACACTGAAATCTGCAGGAATTCCAACAGTGCCCAAATTGTTTCCTTCAGTCTTTAGTTGCTATCAATATACAGTATACTGTTAGTGGAGGATTAGCAAAACCATACAGTATATATTCAATAGGTGAAAATGGCACCCTCACATATTGCATTGTTACAAATAATTCCACCTATAATATGCTAGACAAAACTCATTCTAAAGAAAGCAAAACACGTTATTATATATAATATAATATAAAATATTTAGCAAATATCTTTGTACAAAACACCATATGCTTCGACTGAAGCTTTTGCGTTACACATAAGTCGCTTGTCTTTATCAGGGAGGAAGAAAGGGAAAATAAACACAGGTTCTTCATCCACTTAACGCTCAGCATTATCCTCTCAGCCGTATGGTGACATCTCAACTGTGACAGATTACGTAGGTCCAATTATCCTGCCAAATCCAAAGCCCTCGCGACCTTTGATGATCAGATAAATCGCAGTAATGGAATTTAACAGAGTACAATATTTAAGTACTGAGAGCGGAGATCACTAAAAACATTTCCTACAGGTACAATAGTTGGATTAGAAAAGAAAAAACAACAATCCAGTAAGTGAACTAATTTAAAGTAAAAATAGCTGAATATCAAAACTGAGTTTCGGAGAAAGGTATTAAATCAGTGTTTCTCGAACTCGGTCCTCAAGGCACATTTAAAGTACTGTTGTTAGTGGTATGCATGCTTGAGCACAGATGGTTAAATCAAAATAACTGAGGCACTGCACTTATTATAATAGCCACCTGTGCTTAAGCACGGCTGGCCACAAAACCAGGACTGTTATAAACTTTGGGGGTCATTCTGAGTTGATCGCTTGCTAGCTACTTTTAGCAGGGGGAGTGTATTTTTGCTTTGCAAGGGTGCGAATGCCTGTGCAGCCGCACTCTGCAAAAACATTTTGTGCAGTTTCTGAGTAGCTCTGGACTTACTCAGCGCTAGCGATCACTTCAGTCTTTTTGGTGCCGGAATTGAGGTCAGACACCCGCCCTGCAAACTCCCGGACACGCCTGCGTTTTTCCTACCACTCCCAGAAAACGGTCAGTTGGCACCCATAAACGCCCTCTTTCTGTCAATCTCCTTGCGATCGACCGTGCAAATGGATTCCTCGCTAGATTCAGTGCACAGCAGTGATGCTCTTTGTACCCGTATGGCGCATGTGCGCATTGCGTCGCATGCGCATGAGCAGTTTTGCCGTTTTTTAACCTGATCGCTGCGCATCGAAAATCCATAGCGAGCGATCAACTCGGAATGACCCCCTCTATCCGCTGATAAAAATCCTGGACTTTTGCACATGAACAAGCAAAACCCAGGATTTTGGTCAGTGGAAAAAGAGATGTCCCAGGTTCCGGACCCTGGTCCCAACCAGGGTCACGGAGCTGAGACCGAGGAATTTGCTGTGTTGATAGACCCGTCAATTTCCCGGTCGCAGTGGAAAAGAGGTATAAATGTGCCGTCAGGACCCCTGTCTCACACTATTAACCATGGATATAGTTCTTTTATATATATATATATATATATATATATATATATATAAAAAAAAAAGTAAAAAATTAAAATTAAAAGACTAAAATTAATAATAACAATTAAAAAAAAAAAAAAGTAAATAAAATGACCATAAAACTATTTCCTAGATTTCCACAATGTGTGACCCTGGCTGGCCTATGGTGAATTTATCCCTTGTAATTTTTGAGAGATTACCTCCAATACGGTTACAGTACCTTGAGATATTTCAGATATGACTCTCAAGCGACATCTAGAGTCTGAAAGAGAGAATACACGCTTGATATTCAAATAACATGTGGTTTGCATTATCCCATCAAACCCACATCTTCTGTCCATGAAATATTATTTGCGTTAATAATCTAACTGGAACAAAGCACTGAACGGACTTTATTTACGATCTGTTGTTCAAAGTTTAGCTATGTGACAGCTTAGTTGGCGTAGTGGCTAGTATTACTACCTCACAGCACTGAGGTCTTGGGTTATATTCTCACAAAAAGCACATCAGTAGACCATCGACGGTCGCCATGCACGGCTGTCAGAAGTAATATGCTAGAGCCATTCTTACTGCAGAGCGTTTCGCCTGCGGAGCTCATTAAGCTTACTGCTCACTGTGATACCACCAGGGAAAGCAAGGCCCAGATTAGCCGTGGTGGCAGTGACTTGCGGCCCAACAGATCCCACAGCAGCTGATACCCTACCCCCTCGCTAGTTACACCCCTGGTCTGCCTATATGGAAACTGTCACCATTACAATCCTCACTATGACAGATGTTAGGACATTGGGGGTCATTCTGAATTGATCACTAGCTGCATTTGTTCGCAGCGCAGCGATCAGGCTAAAAAACAGCAGTTCTGCGCATGCATATGCGGTGCAATGCGCACGCACTATGTACGGGCACAACGAACGATGCAGTTTTGCACAGGGTCTAGCGATGCATTTCAGTCGCACTGGTTGCCGCAGAGTAATTGACATGAAGTGAGCGTTTCTGGACGGCAACTGACCATTTTCAGGGAGTGCTTGGAAAAACACAGGCGTGCCAGGGAAAACGCAGGCGTGTCTGGGCGAATGCTTGGCGGGTTTGTGACGTCACATCCGGAACTGAATAGGCTGAAGTGATCGCAAGCGCTGAGTAGGTTTTGAGCTACTCTGAAACTACATAAAAAATTTTTGCAGGCGCTCTGCGAAACAAACGTTCGCACTTCTGCTAAGCTAAAATACACTCCCAGTGGGCGGTGGCATAGCGTTTGCACGGCTGCTAAAAACTGATAGCGAGCGATCAACTCGGAATGACCACCATTATTGTACACTAGGTGCTTCATCGCGCCCTACGGGCGCTCTTCACACCGTCGCAAGGGGCTACGCCCCCTTAACCCTTGCATGCCTTTCTGGGGTTTAATATTTGTATTATATGGAGTATTACCTGCATTCCTTTGTTAGTGGTTAAATATTGCACAATGAAAGGGCGTGCGATAGTGAAGGAGGCGCAGCCCCTTGCGATGGCGTGAACAGCACCTGCAGGGCACGATGTACAGAATGTAGCGGGTGCGGGGGGGACTGCGGATGGTGTCTGTAGATGCTGCGGGTGGAGGGGAGGCAGAAGTGGGGGTGGGGCCCGGATGGGGAAGGTTCGGGAGGTGCTGCGCGTGGGGGAGGGGCAGAGGAGTGGGGGATGCAGATGGGGGAGGGGTCCGGAGGCACTGCAGGTGGGGGAGGGGCAGGGGTGCCACGGGTGGGAGAGGGGCAGGTGTGGGGATGTTGTGGATGGGTGAAGGGTTCCGGAGGTGCTGTGGGATGGGTGTGCCGGGGGTTGGGTAGGGGACCGCAGGCACCATGGGTAGGGTAGGGGCAGGTACGGGTGTTGCAGTGGATGGGAAAGGAGGTCCGGAGGTACTGCAGGTGGTGGAGGGGCAGGTGCGGGGGTGCCATTGGTGGGGGAGGGGTGGGTGAGGGGGGGACCGTTGATGGAGGAGGGTGTCTGCAGATGCTGCGGGTGGAGGGGGGCAGGTTTGGGGGGAGACGTATAAGGGGGGTGAATGGTGGAAGGGGCCTGGAGGTGCTGTGGGTGGTGAAGGGGTGGAGGAGTGGGAGCCACGGGTGGTGTAGGGGGTCTGGAGGCACAGCATGTGGGGGAGGGGTGGAGTGCCGCATGTGGTGGAGGGGAAGGTGCGGAGGTGTAGTGCATTGGGGAGAGGTCTGGAGGCGCTGCGGGTACTGTACATGCCATAAAAGGTAGTTGGAGGGTATGCAGTAACAGGGCCAGGACAGGGGTGACAGGGTCAGTACAGGGTTGACGGGGCCAGGACAGGGGTGACGGTGCCAGGACAGGGGTGACGGGGCCAGGACAGGGGTGACAGGGCCAGGACAGAAATGATAGGGACAGGATAGGGGTGACAGGGCCAGGGTAGGGGCGGCAGGACCAGGACAGGGGTGACGGGGCCAGTATAGGGTTGACAGGGCAAGCACAGGGGTGACAGGGCCAGGATAGGGGTAACAGGGCCAGCATAGGGGTGACAGGGCCAGGATAAGGGTGAAAGGGCCAGGATAAGGGTGAAAGGGCCAGAATAAGGGTGGCAGGGCAAGGCCAGGGGTGACAGGGACATGACAGAACACAGGGCACGGGAGAGATTGGTATTAGGGACAAAACAGTGGTGACAGACAGATGTGTTTTACCGGAGTCACTGCTGCTGGCTGCTGCTGTTCCATTCCAACCTGTTGGGATCTGCTGCTGCTGGAGACTTGGCATGGCTGACTCTCTCAGGCTGGAGTCCTGCTTTCTCTGCCAGTCCGCATCCCTCCCCCCCTCCTCAGTCACACACCGCAGACCTCGCGCAGCTGCCGGGCACTGTGGTAAGGTGAGACTGGAAATGACTGGTTAGCCCCCAGGAGATGCTGCGGCTGGAGGGAGGAGGGGGTCATAGCATGCACGTGGCGCGGACCTCACGGCTTTCGGGCACTGTGGTAAGGGGAGACTGGGAGTGACTGGTTAGCTCCCAGGAGACGCTGCGGCTGGAGGGAGGAGTGGGTCAGAGCCTGCAAGCAGCTTGGATTTCTGCAGCGCTACCCGCCAGCTAAAGTGTGTGAATGAGCTGGGCGCACTCCACTGCGGGTGGCAGCGCTGCAGCTAGCGGTGGGGTTGCCGGGGCTGGAGATAACAAAGGCAGTATGGAACCTGCACAGCGGCAGGTGCCCCACTAAACTGCAGCTAAGAAGTGTGGAGTGTGTCAGAAAGTGACGCTCCTCCGCACCAGAGAGACCCTGCTGAGTATGCCGATGTGGGGGGTCAAGCACACAGTGAGCCGGTGCCCGTCTGTCTGTATGACATACCCCTCACACACCCCCATACCTCCCAAATGTCCCGATTTTCGCGGGACAGTCCCATTTTTTGGGGTCTGTCCCGCTGTCCCACCCGCGGGTCGCAGTGTCTGGCGGTGGGGGGGGGGGCAGTTGGAAAGCTCCTGTACTCGCTGTTCTGCTTAGCAGAGCTGCGGTGAATAGTGGAGACAGAGGGAGAGGGGGCATCAGGAGGTACGGATTACGGGGGGGGTTCCAGCAGCAGAGCCGGATTAAGGGGGGGGGGGGCAGGGGATACGTACCGTTGGCCCCACAGTTTTAGGGGGCCCCCCGGCTGGAGTAGCTCTGTCCCAGCTCAGAAGCTCCCCCCGTCCTGCCAGCAACAGCGGCAGCATTGTGCTACAGTCAGCACACGCTGCTGCATATTGGCAGGTCTGTGGTGTTGCAGGAGGCAGCGGTCTCCCTGCTTTCTTCTCCCTGTGCGGGTGTGTAGGGGGAGCGACCACGTCCTCTGGATTTAGCCCTAGCTGAGGGGTCAAAATCCCATAAAAAAAATAAAAATAAAAATCGGAATTTGCATAAGGGGGCGTGGCCGCACGGGCCGCGATTAGACCACGCCCCCAACCCACAGCAGGCACAGCAATGAGATAGGGCTCCCCTGTCTCTAGTGCCCTGTGCCCCCTGGACTCATAATCAGCCCCTGGGGGCATGCCAGCAGCTCACAGAGCGCTGGGCAAGCCCCCTCACTGACGAAAACGGGGGCCCTCCCGTGAAGCCACGCCCCCTTTTTGCCGAGTGTGTTTCCCTCCTTCTGCCTGGAGAAAGCTCCTGCAGAAAGCTGGGAGGTATGCACCCCTGCCTGTGACATGCCCAATGCCCATGCTATCTGCTTCTGCTCCTAGTCTCCTGTAGATTTGGCCAGATCTCTGTGACTCATTTGAATAACTCCGCCCACTGTTGTGACTCCGCCCAGCGTTAGCAAATGAATCACAAGGTCACAGAATAGGGCTATTATATAGGAGATTTTTGGTTGTTTGTCTTGATTAAATATGAATTCAAATATAAAACAAAGAGAGCAGCTAGAATTTCATCTTACACAGAGAATGTACAGAATAGAGGTTTGTATTAGACATACGTCCAGTTCTGAAAAATAGGGACATTCCCTGGGCACTAAAATCTCTAGGGACAGATCTTTAATGTTGGGCTCAGGGCCAGAGGGTTACTTTGTAGGTTTGTCCCCGGGCAGCGCAGCAAATAGTTACACCCCTGTGTGTAAGATATGAACCTATTTAAGCAGTCAGGGGAAGTCTGTTACTGTACGGTCCACGCTGTGATGCATGTGGTGGAAATGCGTTTATGTTGGGTTTCTGTTGTTGCGTGCAGGGGACATCCTGGCTGCTACTTTGACTGTAGACCTCGAATACTGGGCAGCGTTATCTGGGGTGTGGAGTTGAGCTAGAACCCTTACTGTATGTAGGAATGTGCACTGGAAATGCTCATACAGTACTCACCTGCAATTATAACATGTGGATATCTTTGTAAAGGTGTCTTGGGAACAATGACACATACCGTCACCGTAGCATTCCACTTGCGGCTTCATGTTCCGGTTTGTGACATGCATTGTTTCCTGCTTTTTATCATTTGCTACAATTATCTCAGAGCACTAGTAACAAACGCGTGTCAGAGGCAAACGCATCGCCAAATATTGACTGTTTAGCTTACCAGATTGCCGACCCAAGGTCATGGGGCCATAGCGGATCCCATTACCTTACGTCACTAAACTAGACCGTGGGCCTTTACTTTATCCTTATATCTTTCATCACTGTTTTGTTCCCACGGGAACCTTATAATGAGGTTTCCTACAGTCCATCACAGACAGTAGCCTTGAGGTGTTGGAATATATGCATGAAGGTGAAAGCATGAGATATACTTGTCTTTAGGAAATCATGTTGGCTGATGCAATCGCTCATTTACCCCAATTTTATATTTCCCTTTGCTGTCGTCTATTTCATGTGCTATAATAATATTTCTGCTACAAGTCCGCCCCTAGATTGTATAGAAGTGTTGCTAAGCCTGCATACCTCATAGCGCAGTTGACTTTGCAATTATTCATGTATCTCCCTATCTAAAGATGCATACACACATTTGTCTGCTCTCGGAACAATCTACCAAAGTTCCTTTGACTGGATCCTGACAATAACATCTAATGTCTGTATCTGTAGGTGTCTGAGAGTGGAACACAACATTCACAGAAATGAACACCAGCTCCCCAGCACAAAGTGCCTTGGCTCCTATTGCTAATTCCGGGGGACCCACTACACCTCGGAAGGGACCTCCTAAATTCAAGCAAAGGCAGACCCGTCAGTTCAAGAGCAAGCCACCAAAGAAGGGCGTTAAAGGGTACGTATATGGTATATGTGTTGTGTATTAGTCATTATGGATTGTTGCAAATGCCGGATCTCATTCATGGGCTGATGGTCCCCTGCATGTAGTAAAGTCTTGTCTGACATATATAAGTGGGATATCACAGAGGCTGGTGTGAAATCACAGCCGTTGGCTGCCACCCATCTGATTTTGAGGCCCTTACGGGCTGCAGTGTGTGCACCATTGCCGCCTTCTCCACTTACGCTACTCTATAAGCCAGAAAACACCAGTGGGGGAAGGGGGGGGGATCTTGGCCGAGGCTGAACTTCTGCCGCTGGACATAATTGCTGGTTACCACAAGAAATTGAAGCCTCCATTGTGGAATGACAATGGGAACCTTTTTGGGAACACAATAGGCTTCCCTATAGAGTGTAAGCTTGCGAGCAAGGCCTTCCTACCTCTATGTCTGTCTGTTTTTATCCAGTTTTGTTTTTCCACTGTTGTTTCCAATTATAAAGTGCAACAGAATATGCTGCGCTATATAAGAAACTGCTAATAAATAAATAATAAAGAACCAGTTGTGTTCTTGGAGGCTATTGTTGGGTTTCAGCTGTTTTATAAACTGAACTTTCCATTCATTGTACAGGTTTGGTGATGATATCCCTGGGATGGAGGGACTGGGAACAGGTAAGGAATATTTTGAAACACGTCTGTTTTCCATATGTTAGCTTCTCACATGTATTGTCACTTACCTTCACCATAACTGGCTTCATCATCTCATACATGTTGAGTTGTGTGAACTTTGGTATCGGGAAGTAAGCATTGAGTATGGGAATCATCCAGTCACCTAGAAGTGGACGGGTGGTCTTCTGTATGCCGGCGGTCGGCCTCCCGGCGCTCAGTATACCAGCGCCGGGAGCCCGACAGCCGGCATACCGACACTTATTCTCCCTCATGGGGGTCCACGACCCCCCTAGAGGGAGAATAAAATAGTGTGGCGCGCATAGCGCGCCACCGTGCCCGCAGCGTGGCAAGCGCAGCGAGCCCGCAAGGGGCTCATTTGCACTTGCCACACTGTCGGTAAGCCGGCGGTCGGGCTCCCGGCGCCGGTATGCTGGTCGCCGGGAGCCCGACTGCCGGCATATCGTAGTGAACCCGAAGTGGACACATATGCGCTTACAATGCAAACAGAGAAAAGAAGCAAACATGTTAAGATATTAGCATGCATAAAACGGGGAATTGATGCAAGGGACGAGAGTATTATACTCCCATTATATAAATGGCTAGTGAGGCCACATCTTGAATACTGTGTGCAATTTTGGGCACCATATTACAAAAAGGATATCCTGGAGCTAGAGAAGGTTCAGAGGCGGGCGACCAAACTAATCAAGGGCATGGAGATGGTGGAATACGAGGAAAGGCTTACAAGGCTAGGCATGTTTACATTGGAAAAGAGGAGACTAAGAGGGGACATGATCAACATCTACAAATATATAAGGGGTCAATACACAGAGCTCAGGAGGGACCTGTTTTCTATAAGATCAGCACAGAGGACACGTGGTCACTCGCTTAGGTTAGAGGAGAGGAGTTTACGCACATTGAGGCGAAAAGGTTTTTTCACAGTAAGGACAATACGTGTTTGGAATTCCCTGCCTGAGAGAGTAGTAACTGCGGACTCAGTCAACACCTTTAAGAATGGGCTAGATAAATTCCTATTGGATAAAGATATTCAGGGTTATGGTGAGTAGGGACGCATTATAGTTAATATAACTAGTCCTAACATAAAAATAACTAGTCCTATAATAAGACTGCATAGGAGACCACAAATATGTTGAACTCGATGGACAATTGTCTTTTTTCAACCTTAGTTACTATGTTAGAATGTTACTATGTATTTACACGCGTGTATGCTGTATTTGGGTGCAGCCCAAGATACGTCCAGCATGTGCGCCAGGTGTGCGTTGGCCATACAAGCATACTACGCCCCATAAAGTGGTACAGATGTGGCTGGGCAGTGTTACTAATACATGATTGCAATGCATTACCCTATTTGTACACAATGTAACAATATCATGAACTGGCACATACACAAGTGTTTAAATAGCTATCGATAAATACGAAAGTTGCATTTTCAACAAAGAAGTGTAATTAAATATACAAATACAAATTAAACTCTAAAGATAAATAGCTGAGGCACCCAATAGTAAATGAAGCAAATTAAATGCAGCCAATGCGAGTCTTTGATTAGAGCCTCATAATATGTATGATGTAGATGACCTCATACAGTCTTAGGTGTAGAGCACGTCCATCAGGGAGATATGGTAATTCAATGTAACTTAACAAAAACATGCTAAACCTCGAGAACTCTCCCCATGTCTCTGGTATGGGATAATCTGCATTGAAACTTACATAAATGAACATCAGACAGGTACACAAGTTGTTATTATTATTATTATTATTACATTTTATTTATAAGGCGCCACATGTGTTTTGCAGCGCCGTACAAAGGACAGTACAGGTAGACAAAACATTGCATTACAGTAAATAAATAACAGAAATAGAGTACAGGTAACAGAGCACCACACGTTCTCAAGACATAGTACAGCTAAGATGTAAGTATCGAGGGAGTGCTCATCGTACTACTAGAGGCTGGTGGTCATAGATGGAGATGAGCCTTTACTAGCAGGATAAAGATGGTCGTTGAGTAGGGGAGAGCTGTGAGTGAAATGTGTTGAGACGAGGGCTTAGATAACAAGAGGAAAGAGGGCCCTGCTCTGAAGAGCTAACAATCTACTGGGGAGGGGCGACAGACAGATGACAAGAGGTGCAGGCAAGTGGGAGGTAGCCTGATGGCAGTATGCAAGCAAAGCTAAGATGTTCACGGCATGAGGCAGGTGGGTGGAGGCGCGCTTCAGCACTGGGTTATGCATCGGGAGGGTATGCTTTGATGAATAGGTGGGTTTTTAGTGCCCGTTTGAAGCTTTGCAAGGTTGGGGAGAGTCTAATGGAGCGGGGGAGTGCGTTCCACTGAAGGGGTGCAGCACGGGCAAAATCCTGAACTCGTGCATGGGAAGCAGTAACCAGGGCGGTGGAGAGGAGACGGTCATTGGTCGACCGTAGGGGGCGGGAGGGAGTATGAAGGGAAAGGAGGTTGGAGATGTAGGGAGCAGTGGAATTAGAGATGGCCTTGTATGTGAGGGTGAGGAGTTTGTGTTGGGGTCTCCTGCCCTGTGCTGCCACGTCGTCATGGCAACCGGGAGACAAGTGCTAGCGGAGTAACCTGAGCGCAGCTGATACTCCGTTTCGGGTCTTTTGCTGTGCAGTGGTTACAGGCTTTGTGCACGGCAGGGGATCCGGTGCTGGTTTTTGTGCTCACAGTCTGTGAGGTCTGAGTGGGGCGTGGACAGCACCTGCTATATAAAGCCTCTTCTCAGGTTAAGCAGATGCTGCTGAATCTTTGTTGGTTAGTCAGTTCCTGAAAGTTAGCCAGTACTGTGTAGCTTTGTATTTGTTTGTTGCTTACTGCAAATAGGCCTTGGGATTTGGTACTACACTCTGCCAATCCAGACCTAGCAGTAAGACTGGAGTCAGTCGTTTAACTTGCTGGGGTTCTTTTGCTACTCTGTGAACTTAGCAAGTTTGCGGCTGTATTCTCAGACTTGCCTGCCAAAATCCTTTCTCACTGTGCAAGGTGTTCAGGTGTCAGTTTAGTGGCAGTAAGCTGAACCTGTGCACTGCAAGTGAGGATTAGGATTGTGGAGACTCTCCTTGTGTCTATCATTCCATCTCTGACCAAGGAGTTTACTGCCACACCCGTTGGTAACCCTTTAGGGTTTTGCTGTTGCCCTTAGCAACAGCATTTCGGGTTGTCTACGTATTAAATCACTACATCTCGCTTTTTTCCATCTGAGCACTCCTAATACTAGGGAGATACCCAGTTTCTTAGCCTCTGGGCTTCTCTGTTCACTTTGTGTTTATTTTGTTACCCTATCACCTTCTGTGTACGTAATGTCATATTCCCCAGTCTGTCTGTGAGTTCATTTGTTTTGCATCCCTCTCCGTTCAGACACCAGTACATTCCTGCAGGCACTGGTGTGCATAACATATTCAGCAGCCAAATACTCCTGTTGAAATTTTGTGGGAATATGGAGCATACCCCTCAAAATACTTTGCAACAGGTGGTCGATCAGGTGCAGGTCTTGACTCGACAATTTAATGATTTGTCCATTAAAATGCACACCTCCCAGGCCGCTGGCGGAGCTCCCGCAGCAGCAGCACCTTCAGGGGTTAAGGAGCCGAAAGTAAATCTCCCGGATCGTTTTTCTGGAGATCGCTCGCAGTTCTTTTGTTTCAAGGAGAGCTGCAAGATATATTTCCAGCTTAGGCCTCAGTCTTCTGGGTCAGAGATTCAGCGGGTGGGCATAGTGATTTCCTTGCTACAAGGAGACCCACAGGTCTGGGCATATGGGTTGCATCCTGACTGTCCGTCGCTTAAAAGTGTTGATGCTTTTTTTACGGCACTGGGCATGTTGTATGATGACCCTTACAAGACGGCCTCAGCCGAGGCTCAGATTTCGATCCTTAAGCAAGGGCGAAGGCCAGTTGAGGTTTACTGTACGGAGTTTCGGAGGTTGGCCCATGATACCCAGTGGAATGACCCAGCCCTGAGACACCAGTACCGAAGAGGTCTTTCTAACCAGATAAAAGACCAACTGGTACAATATCCCTTGCCTGATAGCTTGGATCAGCTCATGCAGTTATCCATCCGGGTGGATAGACGGCTGAGAGAGCGTAGGCTTGAAAGGGAGACCGAGGTTTCCTTCTTTCCCAAGGGAACCTCAGACTCTGAGGAATTTTCCGAGGAGCCTATGCAGATTGGGGCTACCCGTCTCTCCTCGCGTGAGAAGACGCGGAGGAGACAGCAGGGGTTGTGTTTGTACTGTGGGAATAAAGGTCATGTGGTAGTATCATGCCCAGAAAAGCCGGAAAACTTCAGGGCCTGAGGGTGATGGGAAATATCCTGTCAGGCCAGAAGTCAGAATTTCCCAAGAAGACTTTTATCATTCCGGTGACCTTGAAGATCCTCGGTCAAACTGTCAAGACTGAGGCCTTTGTGGACAGTGGGGCCACACTCTGTTCCCTTAGTACCCTTGGCATCGGAAATTGAGATCTGTGGGTTAAACGGGGAACCATTATCCCAGGGTAAAATTACCTCTTGCACTAGCAAGATTTCTTTGTTTATTGGAGCCACGCACTCTGAAAAATTGTCCTTTTATGTGACTGTCTGTACTTTTGCCCCATTGGTGTTGGGGTTACCCTGGTTAAGGGCCCACAATCCTCAATTTGACTGGGTCTCTGGGGAGATTCTTAGTTGGGGTACTGATTGTTTCAGGAGTTGCTTGAGCCTTCCAGTCAGGCTTTCGCAGCTAAGTTTGCCAGGATTGCCAGGATGTTATGCAGATTTTGCGGACGTGTTCTCCAAAAAAGTTGCAGAGGTACTACCTCCCCATCGCCCCTATGACTGTGCCATTGATTTGTTGCCGAATGCTAAGCTTCCCAAGAGCAGGTTGTACTCCCTGTCACGTCCGGAGACTCAGGCTATGGCAGAGTACATTCAGGAGAACTTGGCTAAGGGATTTATCAGACCTTCACAGTCTCCAGTTGGGTCGGGGTTCTTCTTCGTGGGTAAAAAGGACGGTTCGTTGCGACCCTGCATCGACTTCAGGGAATTGAACCGTATCACGATTAAAAACTCATACCCACTGCCTCTCATTTCGGTCTTGTTTGACCAGCTTCGTACTGCCACCATTTTTTCTAAGATTGACCTACGCGGTGCGTACAATCTAATCCGAATAAGAGAGGGGGATGAATGGAAGACTGCCTTTAATACCCACTCAGGGCATTATGAATATTTGGTGATGCCTTTTGGGCTCTGTAATGCCCCGGCAGTCTTCCAGGATTTCATGAACGATGTGCTCAGGGAATATTTTAATAGATTCTTAGTAGGGATGTGCACTTGAAATTTTTCGGGTTTTGTGTTTTGGTTTTGGGTTCGGTTCCGCGGCCGTGTTTTGGGTTCGACCGCGTTTTGGCAAAACCTCACCGAATTTTTTTTGTCGGATTCGGGTGTGTTTTGGATTCGGGTGTTTTTTTCAAAAAACCCTAAAAAACAGCTTAAATCATAGAATTTGGGGGTCATTTTGATCCCAAAGTATTATTAACCTCAAAAACCATAATTTCCACTCATTTTCAGCCTATTCTGAATACCTCACACCTCACAATATTATTTTTAGTCCTAAAATTTGCACCGAGGTCGCTGGATGACTAAGCTAAGCGACCCTAGTGGCCGACACAAACACCTGGCCCATCTAGGAGTGGCACTGCAGTGTCACGCAGGATGGCCCTTCCAAAAAACACTCCCCAAACAGCACATGACGCAAAGAAGAAAAAAAGAGGCGCAATGAGGTAGCTGTGTGAGTAAGATAAGCGACCCTAGTGGCCGACACAAACACCTGGCCCATCTAGGAGTGGCACTGCAGTGTCACGCAGGATGGCCCTTCCAAAAAACACTCCCCAAACAGCACATGACGCAAAGAAGAAAAAAAGAGGCGCAATGAGGTAGCTGTGTGAGTAAGATAAGCGACCCTAGTGGCCGACACAAACACCTGGCCCATCTAGGAGTGGCACTGCAGTGTCACGCAGGATGGCCCTTCCAAAAAACACTCCCCAAACAGCACATGACGCAAATAAAAATGAAAGAAA
Organism: Pseudophryne corroboree; assembly: GCF_028390025.1. NCBI lineage: Eukaryota > Metazoa > Chordata > Amphibia > Anura > Myobatrachidae > Pseudophryne > Pseudophryne corroboree. Next base: position 468,527,930 of record NC_086452.1, on the reverse strand, counting down.
AAAGAGGTGCAAGATGGAATTGTCCTTGGGCCCTCCCACCCACCCTTATGTTGTATAAACAGGACATGCACACTTTAACCAACCCATCATTTCAGTGACAGGGTCTGCCACACGACTGTGACTGAAATGACGGGTTGGTTTGGACCCCCACCGAAAAAGAAGCAATTAATCTCTCCTTGCACAAACTGGCTCTACAGAGGCAAGATGTCCACCTCATCATCATCCTCCGATATATCACCGTGTACATCCCGCTCCTCACAGATTATCAATTCGTCCCCACTGGAATCCACCATCTCAGCTCCCTGTGTACTTTGTGGAGGCAATTGCTGCTGGTCAATGTCTCCACGGAGGAATTGATTATAATTCATTTTAATGAACATCATCTTCTCCACATTTTCTGGAAGTAACCTCGTACGCAGATTGCTGACAAGGTGAGCGGCGGCACTAAACACTCTTTCGGAGTACACACTTGTGGGAGGGCAACTTAGGTAGAATAAAGCCAGTTTGTGCAAGGGCCTCCAAATTGCCTCTTTTTCCTGCCAGTATAAGTACGGACTGTCTGACGTGCCTACTTGGATGCGGTCACTCATATAATCCTCCACCATTCTTTCAATGGTGAGAGAATCATATGCAGTGACAGTAGACGACATGTCCGTAATCGTTGTCAGGTCCTTCAGTCCGGACCAGATGTCAGCATCAGCAGTCGCTCCAGACTGCCCTGCATCACCGCCAGCGGGTGGGCTCGGAATTCTGAGCCTTTTCCTCGCACCCCCAGTTGCGGGAGAATGTGAAGGAGGAGATGTTGACAGGTCGCGTTCCGCTTGACTTGACAATTTTGTCACCAGCAGGTCTTTGAACCCCAGCAGACTTGTGTCTGCCGGAAAGAGAGATCCAAGGTAGGTTTTAAATCTAGGATCGAGCACGGTGGCCAAAATGTAGTGCTCTGATTTCAACAGATTGACCACCCGTGAATCCTTGTTAAGCGAATTAAGGGCTCCATCCACAAGTCCCACATGCCTAGCGGAATCGCTCCCTTTTAACTCCTCCTTCAATGCCTCCAGCTTCTTCTGCAAAAGCCTGATGAGGGGAATGACCTGACTCAGGCTGGCAGTGTCTGAACTGACTTCACGTGTGGCAAGTTCAAAAGGTTGCAGAACCTTGCACAACGTTGAAATCATTATCCACTGCGCTTGAGACAGGTACATTCCACCTCCTATATCGTGCTCAATTGTATAGGCTTGAATGGCCTTTTGCTGCTCCTCCAACCTCTGAAGCATATAGAGGGTTGAATTCCACCTCGTTACCACTTCTTGCTTCAGATGATGGCAGGGCAGGTTCAGGCGTTTTTGGTGGTGCTCCAGTCTTCTGTACGTGGTGCCTGTACGCCGAAAGTGTCCCGCAATTCTTCTGGCCACCGACAGCATCTCTTGCACGCCCCTGTCGTTTTTAAAAAAATTCTGCACCACCAAATTCAAGGTATGTGCAAAACATGGGACGTGCTGGAATTTGCCCATATTTAATGCACACACAATATTGCTGGCGTTGTCCGATGCCACAAATCCACAGGAGAGTCCAATTGGGGTAAGCCATTCCGCGATGATCTTCCTCAGTTGCCGTAAGAGGTTTTCAGCTGTGTGCGTATTCTGGAAACCGGTGATACAAAGCGTAGCCTGCCTAGGAAAGAGTTGGCGTTTGCGAGATGCTGCTACTGGTGCCGCCGCTGCTGTTCTTGCGGCGGGAGTCCATACATCTACCCAGTGGGCTGTCACAGTCATATAGTCCTGACCCTGCCCTGCTCCACTTGTCCACATGTCCGTGGTTAAGTGGACATTGGGTACAACTGCATTTTTTAGGACACTGGTGAGTCTTTTTCTGACGTCCGTGTACATTCTCGGTATCGCCTGTCTAGAGAAGTGGAACCTAGATGGTATTTGGTAACGGGGGCACACTGCCTCAAGAAATTGTCTAGTTCCATGTGAACTAACGGCGGATACCGGACGCACGTCTAACACCAACATAGTTGTCAAGGCCTCAGTTATCCGCTTTGCAACAGGATGACTGCTGTGATATTTCATCTTCCTCGCAAAGGACTGTTGGACAGTCAATTGCTTGGTGGAAGTAGTAAAAGTGGGCTTACGACTTCCCCTCTGGGATGACCATCGACTCCCAGCAGCAACAACAGCAGCGCCAGCAGCAGTAGGCGTTACACGCAAGGATGCATCGGAGGAATCCCAGGCAGGAGAGGACTCGTCAGAATTGCCAGTGACATGGCATGCAGGACTATTGGCATTCCTTGGGAAGGAGGAAATTGACACTGAGGGAGTTGGTGGGGTGGTTTGCGTGAGCTTGGTTACAAGAGGAAGGGATTTACTGGTCAGTGGACTGCTTCCGCTGTCGCCCAAAGTTTTTGAACTTGTCACTGACTTATTATGAATGCGCTGCAGGTGACGTATAAGGGAGGATGTTCCGAGGTGGTTAACGTCCTTACCCCTACTTATTACAGCTTGACAAAGGCAACACACGGCTTGACAAATGTTGTCCGCATTTCTGGTGAAATACTTCCACACCGAAGAGCTGATTTTTTTGGTATTTTCACCTGGCATGTCAACGGCCCTATTCCTCCCACGGACAACAGGTGTCTCCCCGGGTGCCTGACTTAAACAAACCACCTCACCATCAGAATCCTCCTTGTCAATTTCCTCCCCAGCGCCAGCAACACCCATATCCTCCTCATCCTGGTGTACTTCAACACTGACATCTTCAATCTGACTATCAGGAACTGGACTGCGGGTACTCCTTCCAGCACTTGCAGGGGGCGTGCAAATGGTGGAAGGCGCATGCTCTTCACGTCCAGTGTTGGGAAGGTCAGGCATCGCAACCGACACAATTGGACTCTCCTTGTGGATTTGGGATTTCGAAGAACGCACAGTTCTTTGCGGTGCTTTTGCCAGCTTGAGTCTTTTCAGTTTTCTAGCGAGAGGCTGAGTGCTTCCATCCTCATGTGAAGCTGAACCACTAGCCATGAACATAGGCCAGGGCCTCAGCCGTTCCTTGCCACTCCGTGTGGTAAATGGCATATTGGCAAGTTTACGCTTCTCCTCCGACAATTTTATTTTAGATTTTGGAGTCCTTTTTTTACTGATATTTGGTGTTTTGGATTTTACATGCTCTGTACTATGACATTGGGCATCGGCCTTGGCAGACGACGTTGCTGGCATTTCATCGTCTCGGCCATGACTAGTGGCAGCAGCTTCAGCACGAGGTGGAAGTGGATCTTGATCTTTCCCTAATTTTGGAACCTCAACATTTTTGTTCTCCATATTTTAATAGGCACAACTAAAAGGCACCTCAGGTAAACAATGGAGATGGATGGATACTAGTATACTTATGGATGGACGAGCGACTGCCGACACAGAGGTAGCTACAGCCGTGGACTACCGTACTGTGTCTGCTGCTAATATAGACTGGATGATAATGAGATGAAATCAATATATATTATATCACACTAGTACTGCAGCCGGACAGGTAGATATATTTATTATGTAATGACTGATGACGGACCTGCTGGACACTGTCAGCTCAGCAGCACCGCAGACTGCTACCATAAGCTACTATAGTAGTATGTATAAAGAAGAAAGAAAAAAAAAAAAACCACGGGTAGGTGGTATACAATTATGGATGGACGAGCGACTGCCGACACAGAGGTAGCTACAGCCGTGGACTACTGTACTGTGTCTGCTGCTAATATAGACTGGATTATAATGAGATGAAATCAATATATATATATATATATATATAATATCACTAGTACTGCAGCCGGACAGGTATATATATTTATTATGTAATGACTGATGACGGACCTGCTGGACACTGTCAGCTCAACAGCACCGCAGACTGCTACAGTAAGCTACTATAGTAGTATGTATAAAGAAGAAAGAAAAAAAAAAAAAACCACGGGTAGGTGGTATACAATTATGGATGGACGAGCGACTGCCGACACAGAGGTAGCTACAGCCGTGGACTACCGTACTGTGTCTGCTGCTAATATAGACTGGATGATAATGAGATGAAATCAATATATATTATATCACACTAGTACTGCAGCCGGACAGGTAGATATATTTATTATGTAATGACTGATGACGGACCTGCTGGACACTGTCAGCTCAGCAGCACCGCAGACTGCTACAGTAAGCTACTATAGTAGTATGTATAAAGAAGAAAGAAAAAAAAACCCACGGGTAGGTGGTATACAATTATGGATGGACGAGCGACTGCCGACACAGAGGTAGCTACAGCCGTGGACTACCGTACTGTGTCTGCTGCTAATATAGACTGGATGATAATGAGATGAAATCAATATATATATATATATATATATATAATATCACTAGTACTGCAGCCGGACAGGTATATATATTTATTATGTAATGACTGATGACGGACCTGCTGGACACTGTCAGCTCAGCAGCACCGCAGACTGCTACAGTAAGCTACTATAGTAGTATGTATAAAGAAGAAAAAAAAAAAACCACGGGTAGGTGGTATACAATTATGGATGGACGAGCGACTGCCGACACAGAGGTAGCTACAGCCGTGGACTACCGTAATGTGTCTGCTGCTAATATAGACTGGATGATAATGAGATGAAATCAATATATATATATATATATATATATAATATCACTAGTACTGCAGCCGGACAGGTATATATATTTATTATGTAATGACTGATGACGGACCTGCTGGACACTGTCAGCTCAGCAGCACCGCAGACTGCTACAGTAAGCTACTATAGTAGTATGTATAAAGAAGAAAGAAAAAAAAAAAAAAACCACGCGTAGGTGGTATACAATTATGGATGGACGAGCGACTGCCGACACAGAGGTAGCTACAGCCGTGGACTACCGTACTGTGTCTGCTGCTAATATAGACTGGATGATAATGAGATGAAATCAATATATATATATATATAATATCACTAGTACTGCAGCCGGACAGGTATATATATTTATTATGTAATGACTGATGACGGACCTGCTGGACACTGTCAGCTCAGCAGCACCGCAGACTGCTACAGTAAGCTACTATAGTAGTATGTATAAAGAAGAAAGAAAAAAAAAAACCACGGGTAGGTGGTATACAATTATGGATGGACGAGCGACTGCCGACACAGAGGTAGCTACAGCCGTGGACTACCGTACTGTGTCTGCTGCTAATATAGACTGGATGATAATGAGATGAAATCAATATATATATATATAATATCACTAGTACTGCAGCCGGACAGGTATATATATTTATTATGTAATGACTGATGACGGACCTGCTGGACACAGTCAGCTCAGCAGCACCGCAGACTGCTACAGTAAGCTACTATAGTAGTATGTATAAAGAAGAAAGGAAAAAAAAAAAAACACGGGTAGGTGGTATACAATATTATATATATATTATATACAATTATATATATATATATATTAAACTGGTGGTGACTGGTGGTCAGGTCACTGGTCACACTATCAGCAACTTGCAAGTAGTACTCCTAAGCAGACAATCACAATATATATTATACTGGTGGTCAGTGTGGTCACAATGGCAGTGTGGCACTCTGGCAGCAAAAGTGTGCACTGTACGTTATATGTACTCCTGAGTCCTGCTCTCAGACTCTAACTGCTCCCCACTGTCAGTGTCTCCCCCACAAGTCAGATAATATACAGTCACACTATCTATCACTTCAGCAAGTAACTAGTACTCCTCCTAATGCTCCCCAAAATTACTACTGTGTCTCTCTCTACTGTCTCACTCTCTTCTCTATAAACGGAGAGGACGCCAGCCACGTCCTCTCCCTATGAATCTCAATGCACGTGTGAAAATGGCGGCGACGCGCGGCTCCTTATATAGAATCCGAGTCTCGCGATAGAATCCGAGCCTCGCGAGAATCCGACAGCGGGATGATGACGTTCGGGCGCGCTCGGGTTAACCGAGCAAGGCGGGAAGATCCGAGTCGCTCGGCCCCGTGTAAAAAAACATGAAGTTCGGGCGGGTTCGGATTCCGAGGAACCGAACCCGCTCATCCCTAATTCTTAGTTGTATACTTAGATGACATCCTAATCTTCTCCCATTCCCTGGAGGAACATCGGAAGCATGTACGCTTAGTCCTCCAGAAACTCAGAGACCACCGGCTTGGGGCGAAGCTGGAGAAGTGCGAATTTGAAGTTCAGCAAATCGCATTTCTAGTATATATTATCTCCCCAGAAGGTTTCCAAATGGAGGGTTCCAAGGTACAGGCAGTCCTGGATTGGGTGCAGCCCACTAGTTTGAAGGCGCTTCAGCGTTTCCTGGGCTTTGCGATTTATCGCTGGATTTTCGTCTATAGTGGCGCCCTTGGTGGCACTCACTAAGAAAGGGGAGGATGTTGCTCACTGGTCTTGTGAGGCCAAAGCGGCTTTTGCCCGTCTCAAAAGGGCATTTGTCTCGGCCAAGGTGCTGCGACACCCAGATCCAGAGCGTCCTTTTGTGGTGGAGGTGGATGCCTCTGAGATGGGTATTGGGGCAGTGCTCTCTCAGATGGGAGTGTCTGATAATCGCCTTCATCCCTGTGCTTACTTTTCCCGTAAATTTTCGCCTGCCGAGATGAATTATGACGTGGGTAACCGGGAATTGTTGGCTATTAAGGATGCACTCAAAGAGTGGAGACACTGGCTTGAGGGGGCTAAGTTTGTGGTCTCAATTCTCACCGACCATAAGAATTTGGCATATTTAGAGTCAGCGAAGTGTCTCAATGCCAGGCAGGCACGATGGGCTTTGTTTTTTGCTCGCTTTCATTTTTTGATAACATATCGCCCTGGGTCAAAAAACATCAAGGCTGATGCGCTCTCGCAGAGTTTTGCTCCAATCCAGGAGACCACCGAGATGCCATTGCCCATTGTGTCCCCATCATGTATTAAAGTGGGCATTACCCAGGACCTCTTGTCATTAGTCCTTAGAGCACAGGAGCAGGCTCCTCCAGACCTTCCGGTAGGTCTTTTGTTTGTGCCTCCTAGGTTAAGACAGCAAGTGTTCCTGGATTTCCATGCCAAGAAGTCGGCAGGTTACCCGGGTATTGCCAGAACTCGGGAGTTGCTATCTAGGGCGGTGTGGTGGCCCTCGGTGGCTAAGGATGTGGATCAGTGGGTTCGTACATGTGACATCTGTGCCCGAAATAAGTCTCCTAGAGGGGTTCCTGTTGGCCCATTACATCCACTCTCTATTCCATCTAATCCATGGACCCACATTTCAATGGATTTTGTGGTGGACTTGCCCAAATCCTCGGGGATGACAGCCATCTGGGTTGTCGTTGACAGGTTTTCGAAGATGGCGCACTTCGTTCCACTGGTTGGGCTGCCATCGGCCAGACGCCTGTCTGAATTATTTATGCTGCATGTTGTGCGCCTCCACGGGTTGCCACTTGATGTGGTCTCTGACCGCGGATCCCAGTTTGTGGCCAAATTCTGGAGGGCATTTTGTTCCGATCTCCAGATTTCTGTCAGCTTGTCGTCAGGCTACCATCCACAGTCTAATGGGCAGACTGAAAGGGTGAACCAGTCCTTGGAGCAGTTCCTCAGGTGTTATGACTCCAAATGTCAGACTAACTGGGTTGCTCATCTGTCCATGGCGGAGTTTGCCTATAACAACGCGGCTCACTCTGATACAGGGATCTCTCCCTTCCTTTGTGTGTATGGGCATCATCCTAAGGCCAATTCTTTTGACCCCCTGGATTCCACGCCTGGTGGTTCCTCTGTGGTTTCGGTCCTTAGGGGTATTTGGAGGAAAGTGAAGAAAGCCCTTGTGTCTGTGTCATTAGTGACCAAAAGGGTTTTTGATAAGCGGAAAAGACCCTGCAGCTTCAAATTAGGAGACTTAGTCTGGTTGTCTACCAAGAATTTGAAGTTGAGACAGCAATCTCATAAGTTAGGCCCCCGGTTCAACGGCCCTTATAAGATCACTAGTGTTATCAATCCGGTGGCATTTCAGTTAGATCTGCCCCGTTCTTTGGGTATCAATAAAACATTTCATTGTTCCCTTTTAAAACGGGCGATTAGTAATCCTACTTCCAGTGGAAGACCTTCTCCTCTTCTGATACGTGGCCAGAGGGAGTTTGTTGTTGAAAGGATTCTTGACTCCAAGATGGTTCGGGGTCGGCTGTCATTTTGGTGCACTGGAAGGGGTATGGCCCGGAGGAGCGGTCGTGGGTGCGCAGTTGTGATCTTCATGCCCCCAGACTGATACGCTCTTTCTTCTCGCAGTTCCCCGATAAACCCGGTGGTAGGGGTTCTTTGACCCCTCGTCAGAGGGAGGGTACTGTTAGGGTCTCCTGCCCTGTGCTGCCACGTCGCCATGGCAACCGGGAGACAAGTGCTAGCGGAGTAACCTGAGCGCAGCTGATACTCCGGTTCGGGTCTTTTGCTGTTCAGTGGTTACAGGCTTTGTGCACGGCAGGGGATCCGGTGCTGGTTTTTGTGCTCACAGTCTGTGAGGTCTGAGTGGGGCGTGGACAGCACCTGCTATAAAAAGCCTCTTCTCAGGTTAAGCAGATGCTGCTGAATCTTTGTTGGTTAGTCAGTTCCTGAAAGTTAGCCAGTACTGTGTAGCTTTGTATTTGTTTGTTGCTTACTGCAAATAGGCCTTGGGATTTGGTACTACACTCTGCCAATCCAGACCTAGCAGTAAGACTGGAGTCAGTCGTTTAACTTGCTGGGGTTCTTTTGCTACTCTGTGAACTTAGCAAGTTTGCGGCTGTATTCTCAGACTTGCCTGCCAAAATCCTTTCTCACTGTGCAAGGTGTTCTGGTGTCAGTTTAGTGGCAGTAAGCTGAACCAGTGCACTGCAAGTGAGGACCAGGATTGTGGAGACTCTCCTTGTGTCTATTATTCCATCTCTGATCAAGGAGTTTACTGCCACACCCGTTGGTAACCCTTTAGGGTTTTGCTGTTGTCCTTAGCAACAGCATTTCGGGTTGTCTACGTATTAAAACACAACACCTTGCTTCTTTCCATCTGAGCACTCCTAATACTAGGGAGACACCCAGTTTCTTAGCCTCTGGGCTTCTCTGTTCACTTTGTGTTTATTTTGTTACCCTATCACCTTCTGTGTACGTAATGTCATATTCCCCAGTCTGTCATTTGATTTGCATCCCTCTCCGTTCAGACACCAGTACATTCCTGCAGGCACTGGTGTGCATAACAGTTTGAAGAGGATTCTGTCGGGGAATGGGACCCAGTGTAGATTTTGTTGAAGGGGAGTGGCAGATGTGGTACTGCCGTAGAGATGAGCGGATTCGGTTTTACTCGGTTTTACTCGGTTCTCAAAACCGAATCTTATTGGCTATCCAAAACACGTGACATCCGTGAGCCAATAAGATGTCGTTTTGAGAACCGAGTAAAACCGAGTAAAACCGAATCCGCTCATCTCTGCGGGAGAGGAAGATAAGCCTAGCTAATATATAATTAGGTCACAAAGGTAGAAGAAAACCAGGATGAGGCTAGGAAGACGTATTTTGTGCTGCAGCTTGAGTTCCATTGCTCTGATTGGCTGCATGTTGTTCTAACCCCTCCCATCTCCTGGGAGTTTGCGTGTTCTCTCTTTTGGAGAATTAATGCAATCAGGAATCTGACTATATACTATACATGCCTGTACATGATGACTTGCCCTGGGCAAATATGTGAATGCCAAGTTTTCATACTCTCTTAGTTTTTGTGTAGTTGTCTCCTATCATACCAGTAATGATTAATGCTTTGTCTTTGTAGATATCACTGTTATCTGCCCATGGGAGGCATTCAACCACTTAGAGCTGCATGAGCTGGCTCAGTTTGGAATCATCTAGCACTCCATCAGCTGAAACTCTATCAAGTTACCAAAATCGTATGATGTATCTTGTATCTCAGTGTTGTGTTGGCGACAAGGAACCTGGAATTACATTTATATAGAATGCTACTAAGCTATATAGCGCAACGCCTGGTAAAACTGTGCAGGACGAATGTTTCATCACTGCTACATTCATCAATGAGAAAGTCTATGTCTGGTGATGGATGGGCTCCAGGACAGAATATTATTTGTTTCTTATACTGTATGTGTAAACTAAAACTGTTTTGCGTCTTTGCTGTAATTACCTATAACTAATGTGCTGTGATTAATGTAAGTTATACAATCTCTCAGGGGATAGCGTACCATAGGGAAGGTCCTGGGGGACCACCTTAATTTGGAAGACTAGTATGTAAAATGCTGGCCCCATATAGTAGTGGACAGCTTAATTACATTAAATATGAATAAAATCATGACTATCCCATAACTATTCATTTTTTACAAGTTTGATTCCTTTTTTTTATCGCTTTCTTATCTCAGAATAAATGTTAATTATTTAAACGATCAGGCTAATGAGAATTGCTGTTCAGTGCAACCCTGAACTGTGGAGATATGGATTTAAGATTGATCAGTTTAGAGGAAGCCCTGCGCCTATCAGCACTGGGACAAAAACAGTCATTTATTATTACTATTATTATTATTATTATTATTATTATTATTATGTAAATGATTTGCTTTATTTTGGCCTATTGATTACGGGGATTGTAGACTGGGTTACAAATGAATAATCACAGCAAGAATTAATATATTAATACTTACTATTTATATTGATGTTATTTTCTCAAATCCACAGTTACTTTTCTGGGTTTGGATGTGTCTGTGTATTCTTGTCTTTATTTATTATACATTTATATATGAATTTCCCTTTTCCAACGTACAGCGGTGTTACATTGCAGGATGCGTATTAGTTACCGGCGGTTACAGATATTCTTTGTGGTACATTAGGATGTGGCTCATGTAGAACGGTGATGAACCTGAAATAAATGTATTGTTATAACTTTGGCTTCTTACCAAAGTGTGACATGAACTTTGTGACCTTTTTTATTATTTCCGTCCAGCTACTGATATTGTTTTCTGAGACTTCCTACGGTTTCTACAGTCAGAGCAAATAAAGAGCCAGTAACTCTGCACCTGGACAAGAGAGCGGAATACTGTATGGCCGCAAAACGGACTCGGAAACGCTTCCTGTAGTTCTTCCCAATGCAATAAAACCGATGGGCAGTACGGACAGTGTTATGGTTAGCATTACTGCCTCACAGTACTGAGGTCATGGGTTCGATTCCCACCATGGCCCTAACTGTGTGGGGTTTGTATGTTCTCTCCGTGCTTTTGTGGGTATTCCCTGAGTACTCCGGTTTCCTACTACAATCCAAAAATATACTGGTAGGTTAATGGCTCCCCAAAAAAATTAACCCTAGTGTGTAAGTATGTGCGTGTACATGTGGTAGGGAATATAGGGGTTGATTCAGATCTGATCGCACAGTGGGCGATCAGGTCCTAACTGCGCATGCGAATGCACGGCAATGCGCATGCCCATCGGAATACAACAAAGGGGATCGCCGTTCAGAGACGGGATGGTGCGAAAAATCCAATCGCACGGGCGTTCGCAAGGAGATTGACAGGAAGAGACCATTTGTGAGTGGCAACTGAGCGTTTACTGGGAGTGTCCAGAAAAACGCAAGCGTTCCCAAGTGTTTTCAGGGAGGGTGTCTGACGTCCGATCAGCCTGTTCTCATCGCACTGTAGGAGTAAGTCCTGGGGTGTGCGCAGACTGCACACAGTGGATTTTCGCAGCTCGGCGTACACATGCACTCGCACACTTGCACGGCGAATATACACTCACCCTGGAGGCGGCGACTATCTGAATGCAGGACAGCAAAGTTTGCAGCCCAGCGATCAGGTGTGAATGACCCCCATAGATTGTAAGCTCCACTGGGGCAGGGACTGATGTGAATGGCCAAATTTTCTCTGTAAGCGCTGCGGAATATGTGTGCACTATATAAATAACTGGTAATAAATAATATAAATAAATAAAACCATAGAGCTAGTGATCTGTAATTAAGAATAGCAGCAATTTAATTCTCCACTCTTAAGAAAGATCGCAAACCCTAGGTTAATACAAGAAGTCTCCCCTCTGCGCTGAGGTTTTGCATTAAAAGCAAAGATTCATTAATTAAAAATAAAACTCCGTTATTAAAAGCTTCTTCCACTAAAATGATACTTTCTGCAAAAGCAGACTGGTACGCAGGAGCAAGTAACAGTATAATTCACATACGTCCTGGAATACTGACCTTCTTCCATTTTTGGTGACAACATTTTCTCAGGTGGAGTTTGGTCCCAGACAGTTGTGCCCTAACACCCCCACAGCAGAATGAAGTGATCACCTTCATTCCAGCCCTATTCATAGATTGGGAGATGTAAATTAGTGATGAGCGGATTCGGTTTTACTCGGTTTTACTCGGTTCTCAAAACCGAATCTTATTGGCTCACTGATGTCACGTGTTTTGGATAGCCAATAAGATTCGGTTTTGAGAACCGAGTAAAACCGTGTAAAACCGAATCCGCTCATTACAGCGCAGAGTGCAATTCAGTGGAACAACGAAGTAAAAGCGTACCATGAAGAACGAAACACTGGAGCTTCGCAACTCTCCCAAACAGCTATACCTACTTCATTGCTCGAGAATTTATTATCCTATTGCTGTGACATCTCTAACTCACTGCTTTCCTACCAAGGTCACTCTTACTAAGTGCAACCTAGAAGATCTTGTCCCCGTCCTTTTCTTCTCTTCACTAGACACTCTGCACACCCTGTTGTGTCCTTACCAAGATGTCTTACTCTACAACTACACCCCCACCCCCACTCTCTCTACTCTCCTGCCCGTGCTGTTGCTCTCACGATCCGATGCTCTGCAACACAACCCTGGCTTTTTAAATTGTTCTGCCTGCAGAATGGTTCCACACTGCTGAAGAGCACTGGAGGACATCATGCTCTTACATGTACTTTATCCATTTCAGGTTCATACTCTCTTACCTACAGCTCTGCTATTCAGGGCCGTCTTAAGAGCAGTGTAGGCCCCTGGGCAAAGCAATGCACTGGGACCCCTAACCATCTTCCAGTGGTAGGGATGGGCGGGTACTGTCAGCGGCAGCTTTGATATCCCACAGGCGGTAGGGGGTGTTCTATCTTCTGCTCAGCATGTAGGACCTGGAGCAGTAATTTCGGCTAATTACTCCTTTACTGCACAGATGGTGGGAGATGGGGCGGGAGGGAGAACACTAAACTGTATTGGGGTTAGGGTTGAGCTAATTGAGCTGAATGAAGGGGCCCTGGTACATGACTTCTAGGGTAGTAGGGGGTGTTAACTTCGCAGTGGAGGGGTGGATAGTGGAGTGGGCTTATTATTCATAATTTTCTGGTGGGAGGGCAGCTTGCTTGACTGCAGATATCTCCAGTTCCTGGAAATAGATTTCTTAGCTTTCAATGTGACAACAAACTAGTGCGTCACACCTTTCAGGAGGTGCTGGGGACTTGGGGATCAGAGTTCAGGAGCCAGAGCAATCCAAAGACGAAAATATAAAACTGCATATCAGGTGTGTGGAGCTGGAGCAGGGACCGGCTGCTGGAAGGCTGATATCTCTGGTTCCTTGGCATAGTAGAGACAAGCTGCCTGTGTCCACCGAAAGAGGAGAGTCCCAGCTTTTGCAGAAAAACTCTTAAGTCAGACAGAACCTGAGATATCTGGATGGGAAGAGCGATTAATAGGCTGGATGGGGGCCACTGCTTCGAAGTCGAATATCTCCGGTTCCCCATGGCTGATTTTCCAAAATCTGGTAACCCTAGAAAAAGGGCGCCCTCAGCAATCAGCCTAGTGCCCTTATACTCCTGGGGCCCTAGCGCAAGTGCTCATTGAGTTCATACGGAAAGACAGCCGTGCTGCTATTCTGAAACCATACAGCTTTAACTAAAATCTCTTATCTCCTACCAATGATAAAAGCAGAGCCGTAACTAGATATTTGGTGCTCTGTTCTAGAAAGAGAATTAGTGCCCCCCTCCCCCCACACATGTAAAATAGGGACCGTGCACGCTGAAGGCGCGTGTCAAAAATGTAGGTGTGTGTCTTAATGGGGAAGGTGCGTGGCTGTTAGGCGCGGCGGTGCGCCCGCTCGCTGACAGTGCAGCGGTTACGGGCGCCGCGCCTCTCTTCTTGTTTCTTCTGCACGGCGCCTAGTAACGCCGGGACGCTAGGCGCGCGCAAGCCGCCGGCTCCCTGGCAACGCTAGGACGCCGTGCGTGCAGGGCCGCCGGGTCCTTAGCAACGGGGACGCCACAGGCGGACCGCGTTCTCCGTTGCACTAATCAACATTCACCGGTTTTCCCCTGCTCGTGCAGCAAAGCAGCTGCACGGCATTTGTTCATTAGCCTTTGTGTTTCTATTGGAGGGTTCCCTGTTATATGCCTCCTCAGTGCCTCACACTAACGCCGGTGATAGCTTCCTGCATGCTGCTCATGTTTGGTGAACGTCTGTTCTTGGTCTGTCGTATCCGGTCCGTCCTGCTCCCTGAGTTCCTGTATCTTGGAGTTCGTTAGCCGGTCCTGGGAATCCTTCTGGTCCTCATTTACCTGTGGCAGTCGGTTGGGGTTCTCACCCGGGTTTCGTGAGTGGCGGCCTTGCCGCGTGTTGCGGCCTAGGCCGCTTTAGTATTGTTTTTTTGTACTGGAGCATTGCGGAGGTTTTCGCTTCCATTGTCCTCCCCGGAACTCGGCGGTGCCGTGTAGGGGAGTGGACAAGTGGTATCTTTAGTTGTCCTTTTCCTTGGCGGAAAGCCGCGCATACTTTTTGTTTTAGGTTAGCCAGTAGCCCCTGGCCTTGTTGTTTCAGTTAGAGGGCCCCTTGTTATTACCCTGTCTCAGTTCGCTCTTTGTCTCTCCTTAAGACCTGAGGGGGCATCGGAGTTGGGCAGACTTAATCCGCCCTTCAAACGCGGCTGCCATGGGCCCAAGAAACCATAGTCTCGCAAGAGTGAATTGACAGCACGGGTAAAACAACGGAGGTAGGGTGCCAGGGGCTATTCCCATTCCGTTTCCCTTTCCCAGCATTACGTCCTGCTGCTCTGGACTACTGTATAAGATCTCTCCAGTCCTGAGCATCCGGGTCGTAACATTATCACCGCCCCATATAAAAAAAAAAGGGGTTTTATTTTTTGTAGTGGTGGGCCTAGAAATTCGTCCTCATGAATCCAGCAGGGTTAGGTCCAAATCCCAGTCAGCTTTTGGCCAACCAGATTCAGGAGTTAACTCAGATGGTTCAGGATCTTTCTCTTCGGGTGAGTTTGCAGGAAGATCTTTTGCGAGCCTCCCCGAGTGTGGTTCCTGAACCGAAGATGCATTTACCTGATCGTTTTTTGGGTAGTCGGAAGGATTTTTTTAATTTTAAAGAAGCTTGTAAGCTTTATTTTCGTTTAAAGCCTCGTTCTTCCGGTACTGAGTCCCAACGGGTCGGGATTGTCATATCTTTACTCCAAGGTGATCCACAGACCTGGGCTTTTGGGCTAAAATCAGGTGATGCTGCATTGCTATCAGTAGATGCCTTTTTTAAATCCTTAGGCCTTTTGTATGATGACCCTGATAGAGAAGCATCAGCTGAGAGCCATCTGCGTGCTCTAAAGCAAGGGAAAGGTCCGGCAGAAGCATATTGTACCGAGTTTCGCCGTTGGTCGAACGACTGTGGCTGGAATGACCCGGCCCTGCGCAGTCAGTTTCGCCTCGGTTTGTCTGAAATTATTAAAGACAGTCTCCTTCAGTACCCCGCTCCTGAGACTCTAGACAAACTCATGGAGCTTAAATGGAGTATAAAAAATTCCCAGTTCTGCGCCTGTATATGTAAGCTGCTTTGATTTTGTTTTAAAGTTAACAATAAGGGTTATGTCAAAGCGCTATGAGGGGAAGGGGAAGATACCAGTATGTTTACAGCACTTTTTTGAATTAATAAGATGAGTGTCCGGAATTTTTATTTTTTATTTTTTAAGCAGTGTGTTTGGATTCCATATGTATGCCTTCTGGGATGTCCTCAGCAGGTAGTTATAGGCTAGCTTTCCCTATCTATACCTTGCTGTATTGGTGATTTCTGGCTCCCGTGGCTTTTTTGAATTTATTAATTCAAAAAAGAGCTGTAAACATACTGGTATCTTCCCCTTCCCCCTTCCCCTTCCCCTCATAGCGCTTTGACAAAACTCATGGAGCTTGCCATTAAAATTGATCGTCGTCTCCGAGAGCGGAGGGCTGAAAGAGGAACAACTTTTAGGCCTAGTCCATGTGTATACACTTTTCCTGAGGACATCGAGGAGCCCATGCAGATGGGTTTCTCCTGGCTGTCCCCAGAGGAAAGGACCAGAAGGTTAAAATCTGGTCTCTGTTTGTATTGTGGTGGCAAGGGACATATCGCACGTAGTTGCCCAAATAAGTCGGAAAACGCTTTGACCAAGTGAATGGTGAGGGGGTTCACTTAGGTCTGCAGTTAATCTCCTCTAAAGATTCTTTATTAGTTCCGGTAAAGATTTCCTTTGGCAGCCTCAGTTCGTTGGTGTCGGCCTTCGTCGACAGTGGAGCTGCAGGAAATTTTATGGATTTAGCTTGGGCTAAGGCTTTAGGCGTTCCACAGATACCCTTAGATAGACGTATCACCATGCACGGCTTGGATGGGGGTCCGCTTTCCAATGGGGTTATTACTCACCGCACACCTCCAGTATTGCTGACAGTGGGGGCCCTACATTCAGAAGAAATAGAATTTTACCTTACACATTGTCCGGCAGTTCCAGTAGTTTTGGGTCACCCCTGGCTTGCCTTTCATAATCCCACCATAGATTGGCGGTCTGGGGAGATTTCCCAATGGGGTCCTTTTTGTTGCAAGGAGTGTATTTCCCATCCAGTTCGGGTTGCGGCTGTTACCCCAGAATCTATTCCTTTGGAATATCAGGATTTTGACGATGTTTTTTCCAAAGGTAACGCGGACGTTCTGCCTCCCCATCGGTCCTATGATTGTGCTATTGACTTAATTCCGGATGCCACTTTACCTAAGGGGAGATTATATGCCCTGTCTGGGCCAGAAACCACGGCTATGGATAACTACATTCAGGAGAGCCTGAAAAAAGGTTTCATTAGGCCCTCGAAGTCTCCATTGAGTGCAGGGTTCTTTTTTGTTGAGAAAAAAGATGGGTCGCTCAGACCATGTATTGACTTTCGGGCTCTGAATAAAATTTCTGTTAAGAACACCTATCCCTTGCCATTAATTTCAGTGCTCTTTGATCCGTTACGCTCTGCCGTCATCTTCTCTAAGATCGATCTTAGAGGAGCTTATAACCTCATCCGAATAAGATCTGGGGATGAGTGGAAGACGGCTTTCAGCACTCAGTCAGGTCATTATGAATACCTGGTGATGCCATTTGGGCTGTCTAATGCGCCTGCGGTATTTCAAGACCTTATTAATGATGTGCTTCGTGACTTTCTTGGGAAGTTTGTAGTCGTTTATTTAGACGACATCTTGATCTACTCCGAGTCTTTGGAACAACATGTTTCCCATGTGTGTCTGGTTCTTCAAAAGCTACGGGAGAATCATTTATATGCTAAACTTGAGAAATGTGATTTCCACATCACGGAAGTGTCTTTTTTGGGGTATATTATTTCTCCCCAGGGGTTTTATATGGAACCGAAAAAACTCCAGGCCATCCTTAATTGGGCGCAACCCACGAATTTAAAAGCAATTCAGCGCTTTTTAGGGTTTGCAAATTATTATAGGCGTTTCATTCATGCCTTTTCTGATTTGGTCGCTCCAATTGTAGCCTTGACTAAAAAAGGAGCAGACCCTTCCAATTGGTCGCCAGAAGCTGAGTCTGCCTTTCTGGCCTTGAAGCAGGCCTTTGTCTCGGCTCCTATTCTCAGACATCCTAACCCGGTGCTCCCCTTTATAGTCGAGGTAGATGCCTCAGAGGTTGGAGTGGGGACTATCCTTTCTCAGGAAGATCCGGAAGTCTCAGGAGTTACACCCTTGTGCCTTCATGTCCAGGAAATTCTCCTCTGCAAAATCCAACTATGATGTTGGTAATCGAGAATTGTTGGCAGTTAAATGGGCTTTCGAGGAATGGAGGCATTGGCTGGAAGGTGCTAGGCATACCATTACAGTGTTTACTGACCATAAGAACCTGCAATATATTGAGTCAGTTAAATGACTTAATGCTCGGCAGGCACGTTGGGCATTGTTTTTCACTCGTTTCAGGTTTATTATCACCTTCAGGCCCGGTTCCAAGAATACGAAAGCTGACGCCCTGTCACGTTGTTTTCTTCCAGTTCACAATAACCATCCTGCCACCACCCCCATTGTTCCATCATCTATCATCCGGGCAGGCCTCACACAGGATTTATTTACACAGCTGGTCCAGCTTCAACAGCAGGCTCCCAAAGCTACTCCTGCTGATCGTCTTTTTGTCCCTGAATTTCTGAGAGGCTCTGTTCTAGCTGAGTTCCATGACAACAAAGTGTCTGGTCATCCAGGTATCACTAAGACCTTGGAACTAGTATCTCGTTCGGTGTAGTGGCCTAGTCTCTCTAAAGATGTTAAAGAATTTGTCCGTTCCTGTCAGGTTTGTGCTCAGTTCAAGGTTGATCGAGCGTTGCCAGTCGGACAACTCATGCCTCTAGCCATTCCTCTCAGGCCATGGTCACATATATCCATGGATTTCGTGGTGGACCTTCCTTTTTCTGCGGGCCTTCGAGTCATTTGGGTGGTGGTAGACCGTTTTAGTAAAATGGCTCATTTCATTGCTCTCCCCCGGTTACCCTCTGGGTTAGCAGTTTTGTTCCTCCGCCATGTGTTCAGGCTCCATGGTTTACCCACGGATATTGTCTCTGATCGGGGTCCGCAATTCATCGCACGATTCTGGAAACGTTTTCGTGCCTCATTGAATATGAAACTTTCTTTAACATCTGGATATCATCCCCAGTCTAACGGACAAACTGAACGTGTAAATCAGTCATTAAAACAGTACTTACGGTTATATTCGGCCAAACTTCAGAATGATTGGTCTGAATTTCTGCCGTTGGCTGAGTTTGCTTATAATAACTCTTGTCATTCCTCCACCAAGGAGTCTCCGTTCTTTTCAGTGTTGGGTTTCCATCCTAGAGCAAATTCTTTTTACCCTCATGTTCCAGTCTCTTCGTCGACCTTAACTTCCCGTCTTAGAATTATTTGGAGAAAAGTTCACCTTGCCCTCAAGAAGGCTGCCTTCCGAGAAAAGATTTTTTCGGACAGGTCCCGGCGCCCATGCACGTTTAAGGTGGGAGATAAGGTGTGGTTGTCAACCCACAACATCAGGCTCCGACAGCCCTCGGCTAGATTAGGACCCAAATTTATTGGACCGTTCCTTATCATTAAAAAGGTCAACCCAGTTGCTTTTCGATTACGTTTACCGAGATCACTAAAGATTGGCAATACGTTTCACTGTTCCCTTCTGAAATAGTATTTTTCCTCCAGGAGATTTCTTTGGAGGGCTTCCCGGAGTAGACTTCCGGTGAATGTGCAGGGGCAGCAGGAGTACTTGGTGGAGAAGGTTTTAGATTCTTAGAATGTCTCGGGGCCGACTTTATTTTTTGGTCCACTGGAAAGGCTATGGCCCTGAAGAAAGGTCTTGGGTGTTGGATAAAGATTTACATGCTTCAAGACTTAAGAGGGTATTTTTTCAGGAGTTTCCTCAGAAACCCGGCTCTAGGGGTTCTGTAACCCCTCCTCAAGGGGGGGGGGGGTACTGTTAGGCGCGGTGGTGCGCCCGCTCGATGACAGTGCAGCGGTCACGGGCGCCGCGCCTCTCTTCTTGTTTCTTCTGCACGGCGCCTAGCAACGCCGGGACGCTAGGCGTGCGCAAGCCGCCGGCTCCCTGGCAACGCTAGGACGCCGTGCGTGCAGGGCCGCCGGGTCCTTAGCAACGGGGACGCCACAGGCGGACTGCGTTCCCCGTTGCACTAATCAGCATTCGCCGGTTTTCCCCTGCTCGTGCAGCAAAGCAGCTGCACGCCATTTGTTCATTAGCCTTTGTGTTTCTATTGGAGGGTTCCCTGTTATATGCCTCCTCAGTGCCTCACACTAACGCCGGTGATAGCTTCCTGCATGCTGCTCATGTTTGGTGAACGTCTGTTCTTGGTCTATCGTATCCGGTCCGTCCTGCTCCCTGAGTTCCTGTATCTTGGAGTTCGTTAGCCGGTCCTGGGAATCCTTCTGGTCCTCATTTACCTGTGGCAGTCGGTTGGGGTTCTCACCCGGGTTTCGTGAGTGGCGGCCTTGCCACGTGTTGCGGCCTAGGCCGCTTTAGTATTGTTTTTTTGTACTGGAGCATTGCGGAGGTTTCCGCTTCCATTGTCCTCCCCGGAACTCGGCGGTGCCGTGTAGGGGAGTGGACAAGTGGTATCTTTGGGTGTCCTTTTCCTTGGCGGCAAGCCGCGCATACTTTTTGTTTTAGGTTAGCCAGTAGCCCCTGGCCTTGTTGTTTCAGTTAGAGGGCCCCTTGTTATTACCCTTTGTCAGTTCACTCTTTGTCTCTCCTTAAGACCTGAGGGGGCATCGGAGTTGGGCAGACTTAATCCGCCCTTCAAACGCGGCTGCCATGGGCCCAAGAAACCATAGTCTCGCAAGAGTGAATTGACAGCACGGGTAAAACAACGGAGGTAGGGTGCCAGGGGCTATTCCCATTCCGTTTCCCTTTTCCCTGCATTACATCCTGCCGCTCTGGACTACTGTATAAGATCTCTCCAGTCCTGAGCCTCCAGGTAGTAACATTTCCCATTCCGTTTCCCTTTCCCAGCATTACGTCCTGCTGCTCTGGACTACTGTATAAGAACTCTCCAGTCCTGAGCATCCGGGTCGTAACAGTGGCTACAGAATAGTACCAATTCACATTGCACCGCACAGCAGTGCCACTTATACACAACATTATGCCAGGCAGAGCTGCTTATGCACATTATGCCAGGTAGAGCTGCTTATACACATTACGCCAGGTAGAGCTCCTTATACACATTATGCCAGGTAGAGCTGCTTATACACATTACGCCAGGTAGAGCCCTTTACACATATTACAACAGATAGAGCCCCTTCTACACATTGGGGGTCATTCTGACCCAATCGCACGCTGCAGTTTATCGCATGCGCCAGCACATGCCAAATGGTCGAAGGCCATCAGAGCGCTACGATTGCCTCTACCTGATTGACAGGCAGAGGCGGTCGCTGGGCGTGGGGGGGCGGAATGGCGGCGTTTGGCCGCCATTTCGTGGGAGCATTCCGGCAAATGCAGGCGTGGCCGGACCGTGCGGGGGGCGGGCCACAGCGGCTGCGTGACGTCACACGCAGCCGCTGCGACCAGGAGCAGCGAGGAACAACTTCCGGCCAGCCACAGTAGCTGCGCTGGCCGGGAGTTACTCAACAAGTACAAAAGCATTGCCGCTGTGCAATGCTTTTGTAGTTGTGCGGGGGAAGGGGGAGGCGGACATACATGCGGGGTGGGCTAGCCCTGTGCTGGGCGTCCCCCCGCATGTCTGTGTCCCTGATCGTAGCTGTGCTAAATTTAGCACAGCTACGATCAACTCGGAATGACCCCCATTATTCCAGGCAGAGCTGCTTATGCACATTATGCCAGGTAGAGCTCCTTATACACATTATGCCAGGCAGAGCTGCTTATACACATTATGCCAGGTAGAGCTCCTTATACACATTATGCCAGGCAGAGCTGCTTATACACATTATGCCAGGCAGAGCTGCTTATACACATTATGCCAGGCAGAGCTGCTTATACACATTATGCCAGGCAGAGCTGCTTAGACACATTATGCCAGGCAGAGCTGCTTATGCACATTATGCCAGGTAGAGCTCCTTATACACATTATGCCAGGTAGAGCTCCTTATACACATTATGCCAGGCAGAGCTGCTTATACACATTATGCCAGGTAGAGCTGCTTATACACATTATGCCAGGTAGAGCTGCTTATACACATTATGCCAGGTAGAGCTCCTTATACATATTATGCCAGGTAGAGCTCCTTCTACACATTATGCCAGGTAGAGCTCCTTATACAAATTATGCCAGGTAGAGCTCCTTATACACATTATGCCAGGCAGAGCTGCTTATGCACATTATGCCAGGTAGAGCTCCTTATACACATTGTGCCAGGCAGAGCTGCTTATACACATTATGCCAGGCAGAGCTGCTTATACACATTATGCCAGGCAGAGCTGCTTATGCACATTATGCCAGGTAGAGCTCCTTATACACATTATGCCAGGTAGAGCTCCTTATACACATTATGCCAGGCAGAGCTGCTTATACACATTATGCCAGGCAGAGCTGCTTATACACATTATGCCAGGCAGAGCTGCTTATACACATTATGCCAGGTAGAGCTCCTTATACACATTATGCCAGGTAGAGCTCCTTATACAAATTATGCCAGGTAGAGCTCCTTATACACATTATGCCAGGCAGAGCTGCTTATGCACATTATGCCAGGTAGAGCTCCAGATACACATTATGCCAGGCAGAGCTGCTTATACACATTATGCCAGGCAGAGCTGCTTATACACATTATGCCAGGCAGAGCTGCTTATGCACATTATGCCAGGTAGGGCTCCTTATACACATTATGCCAGGTAGAGCTCCTTATACACATTATGCCAGGCAGAGCTGCTTATACACATTATGCCAGGTAGAGCTGCTTATACACATTATGCCAGGTAGAGCTGCTTATACACATTATGCCAGGTAGAGCTCCTTATACACATTATGCCAGGTAGAGCTCCTTATACACATTATGCCAGGCAGAGCTGCTTATACACATTATGCCAGGTAGAGCTCCATATACACATTATGCCAGGCAGAGCTGCTTATACACATTATACCAGGCTGAGCTGCTTATGCACATTATGCCAGGTAGAGCTCCTTATGCACATTATGCCAGGCAGAGCTGCTTATACACATTATGCCAGGTAGAGCTGCTTATACACATTATGCCAGGTAGAGCTCCTTATACACATTATGCCAGGTAGAGCTGCTTATACACATTATGCCAGGTAGAGCTCCTTATACACATTATGCCAGGCAGAGCTGCTTATACACATTATGCCAGGTAGAGCTGCTTATACACATTATGCCAGGTAGAGCTCCTTATACACAGGGCCGGATTAACAATGGGGCGGATGGAGCTGCAGCTCCAGGCCCCCCCACTGGAAATAGGCCCACAGATCCCCTGCAGTTCAGATAGTGTTGACAGGAAAAAAAACTTTTCTCCTGTCATCACCAATAGCATTCCCTCACTCGACTCCTGTCACGGAGAGACAGAACTCTGCCTATCCCCTCTGAAGCTACCAACAGCTGTCACTGCCCAATTAAGCACATACCCAGGATCGAAGTAAGCTCCTCCCCCAGATCACAATAAGCTCCGCCTCCTGGTGCATCTACAGCTGTGCCCACGATTGCTCAAAGTTCTTCTCACTTGCCATCCCAAGCTGTGTCTCTGTGGGACCTTTATAAACTTACTAAGCCCCCTGGTTCTTCCACTGCTGAGCCCAATGGCCCCTGTTGCCTGAAGCCACACCCCCGGGCCGTTCTAAGCCCCGCCCACTGGACAGTACACTGCAGTGCAGTGTTCCCCGCCTGTGTGATCTGTGAGGTGTTCTGCAGCTGAGGTTTGAGGTACAAAGGAGTATATGCTGCGTAGCCCTATGCCCAGGACTTTTTCACACCTAAAGTTATGTGTGCATGTTCTGTGACCTTAATGGCATAATGTTTTAATTTATCATGCATGATAATCAATTGAATTCCGGCCAGTGTGTATACGGACACTACCTTGCGGTGTAATGTGACTATCAGACGCTGCCGTGCGGTGTAATGTAACTATTGGACACTACCTTGCGGTGTAATGTGACTATCGGACGCTGCCGTGTAGTGTAATGTGACTATCAGACGCTGCCGTGCGGTGTAATGTAACTATTGGACACTACCTTGCGGTGTAATGTGACTATCAGACGCTGCCGTGCGGTGTAATGTAACTATTGGACGCTGCCGTGCGGTGTAATGTAACTGTCGGACGCTGATGTATGGTGTAATGCAACTATTGTACGCTGCCGTGCGGTGTAATGTGACTCGGACGCTGCCGTGCGGTGTAATGCAACTATTGTACGCTGCCGTGCGGTGTAATGTAACTATCGGACGCTGCCGTGTGGTGTAATGTAACTATCGGACGCTGCCGTGCGGTGTAATGCAACTATTGTACACTGCCGTGCGGTGTAATGTAACTATCGGACGCTGCCGTGTGGTGTAATGTAACTATCGGACGCTGCCGTGTGGTGTAATGTAACTATCGGACGCTGCCGTGCGGTGTAATGTAACTATCGGACGCTGCCGTGCGGTGTAATGTGACTATAGGACGCTGCCGTGTGGTGTAATGTAACTATCGGACGTTGCTGTGCGGTGTAACGTGTCTCGGACACTACCGTGCGGTGTAATGTAACTAGCAGACGCTACCGTGCGGTGGAATGTAACTATCAGATGCTGCTGTGCGGTGTCATGTGACTCGGACACTACTGTGCAGTGTAATCTAACTAACGGACACTGCTGTGCGGTGTAACGTGTCTCGGACACTACCGTGCGGTGTAATGTAACTAGCAGACGCTACCGTGCGGTGGAATGTAACTATCAGATGCTGCTGTGCCGTGTAACGTGTCTTGGACACTATTGTGCGGTGTAATGTGACTAACGGGCGCTGAGGCATATCCCATGCTCCCCTCTCCTTAATCCAATCTGCTGCAGCGGTACACAATAGGCCTTTCCTATATTTCAGCTCCAGGCCCATGTGCACATTAATCTGGCACTGCTTATACACATTACGCCAGGCAGAGCTGCTTATACCCATTATGCCAGGTAGAGCTCCTTATACACATTATGCCAGGCAGAGCTGCTTATACACATTATGCCAGGCAGCTCCCATTATGCCAGGCAGAGCTGCATATACACATTATGCCAGGCAGAGCTGCTTATACACATTATGCCAGGCAGAGCTGCTTATACACATTATGCCAGGTAGAGCTGCTTATACACATTATGCCAGGTAGAGCTCCTTATACACATTATGCAAGGCAGAGCTGCTTATACACATTATGCCAGGTAGAGCTGCTTATACACATTATGCCAGGTAGAGCTGCTTATACACATTATGCCAGGCAGAGCTGCTTATACACATTATGCCAGGTAGAGCTGCTTATGCACATTATGCCAGGTAGAGCTCCTTATACACATTATGCCAGGCAGAGCTGCTTATACACATTATGCCAGGTAGAGCTGCTTATACACATTATGCCAGGTAGAGCTGCTTATACACATTATGCCAGGCACAGCTGCTTATACACATTATGCCAGGTAGAGCTCCTTATACACATTATGCCAGGCAGAGCTGCTTATACACATTATGCCAGGTAGAGCTCCTTATGCACATTATGCCAGGTAGAGCTGCTTATACACATTATGCCAGGTAGAGCTCCTTATACACATTATGCCAGGCAGAGCTGCTTATACACATTATGCCAGGCAGAGCTGCTTATACACATTATGCCAGGTAGAGCTGCTTATACACATTATGCCAGGTAGAGCTCCTTATACACATTATGCCAGGTAGAGCTCCTTATACACATTATGCCAGGCAGAGCTGCTTATACACATTATGACATTATGCCAGGCAGAGCTGCTTATACACATTATGCCAGGCAGAGCTGCTTATACACATTATGCCAGGTAGAGCTGCTTATACACATTATATTTTTTCTGCGGCCCCCCGCAGAAAATGTGGGCGCATGCGCAGTAGGGCCTGCTGCGCATGCGCTCGTGGCCCCTCAGCAAAAATTCTGTACGAATCGCTACTTGCAATTCATACTGAATTTTCCCCTATGTCAGGTAGATCCCCTTACACACATTACACCAGGTAGATCCCCTTACACACATTACACCAGGTAGAGCCCCTTATACTTATAAAGACAGGTACAGCCTTTATAGACATTATGCCAGATAGAGCCCCTTATACACATTATGCCAGG
The DNA here is from genome assembly GCF_028390025.1 of Pseudophryne corroboree. Classification (NCBI taxonomy): domain Eukaryota; kingdom Metazoa; phylum Chordata; class Amphibia; order Anura; family Myobatrachidae; genus Pseudophryne; species Pseudophryne corroboree. The sequence continues at coordinate 468,501,913 of NC_086452.1, read as the reverse complement.
CAGAGCCGCATCTACACATTATGCCAATTAGAGCTCATTCTATACACAACACGCCAGGTAGAGTCCCTTACACATGTTATACCAGGTACAGCCTTTATATAAATTATGCCAGGCAGAGTTGCTTATATATATTACGCCAGGAAGAGCTCCTTATACACATTATGCCAGGTAGAGCCCCTTAAACACATTATGCCAGGTAGAGCCCCTTATAATCATTATGGCAGGTAGAGCCCCTTATACACATTACGACAGGTAGAACTCCTTACGCACATTATGCCAGTTACAGCAGCGTATGCACATTATGGCAAGTATAGCCCCTTTTACACATTACACCAGGTAGAGCTCCTTATACACATTATGACAGATAGAGCCCCTTATACACATTACACTACATAGAACCCCTTCAGAGAGTGAGAGGTGTGTGTGTACGTGTATTCCCCTGCACCCCCTCCCCAAAGCATCTTTGTTGAACTTATATGACTTATCCCTGTATATAGAACATCAGCAGTCCGCAGCTACCTCCTGTACCCAGAAGTCCCACAGGGGAAGATGAGGGGAGACAGAGCACATGGAAGGCACACTTGGACACTCTCAGCCTCATATGCTTCACTGTCTCTGTGTCTCGGCCTTTCCCCTCACTCTGTGTATCCATCTGCCCCCTTCAGTCTGTGTCTCTCAGCCTGCCACCCTTCAGTCTGTGTCTCTCAGCCTGCCACCCTTCATTCTGTGTCTCTCAGCCTGCCACCCTTCATTCTGTGTCTCTCAGTCTGCTGCCCTTCATTCTGTCTCTCAGCTTCATACCCTTCACTGTCTCTTAACCTGCCCCCCTTCATTATGTCTCTCAGCCAGCCCCCTTCATTCTGTGTCTCTCAGTCTCATACCCTTTACTGTCTCTTAACCTGCCCCAACTCACTCAGTGTCTCTCTCTCTGCCCCATACCCTTCACTGTCACTCAATCTGTCCCCTTAACTCTGTGTCTTTCAGCAACCCTCCCACCACCTCCTCACTCTGTGTCTCTCAACAACTATCCCACCACCCCTGTCACTCTGTGTCTCTCAGCAAACCTCCTCCCATCACTCTGTATCGGGTCAGCAACCCCCCATCACTTTGTGTTTCTCAACAACCCTCACACCACTCCGTTACTCTGTCTCTCAGCAACTCTCCCACCACCCCATCACTCTGTGTCTCTCAGCAAACCTCCTCCCATCACTCTGTGTCTGTCAGCAACTCCCCGTCACTTTTTATCTCTCAACAACCCTCACACCACTCCGTCACTCTATGTCTCTCAGCAAACCTCCTCCCATCACTCTGTGTCTGTCAGCAACTCCCGTGTCACTTTGTGTCTCTCAACAACCCTCACATCACCCCCTCACTCTGTGTCTCTCAGCAAACCCCCTCCACTCACTGTGTCTCTCAGTAACCCTCCCACCACTCCCTCACTCTGTGTGTCTCTGCAAACCTCCTCCCATCACTCTGTGTCTCTCAGCAAACTCCCTCCAGTCACTGTGTCTCTCGGCAACCCTCCCACCACTCCCTCACTCTGTGTGTCTCTGCAAACCTCCTCCCATCACTCTGTGTCTCTCAGCAAACTCCCCCCAGTCACTGTGTCTCTCAGCAACCCTCCCACCACTCCCTCACTCTGTGTGTCTCTGCAAACCTCCTCCCATCACTCTGTGTCTCTCAGCAAACCCCTCACCACTTTTTAACTCTCAGCAACCCTCCTACCACTCCCTCACTCTGTGTCTCTCAGCAAACCCCCTCCCATCACTCTGTGTCTCTCAGCAACCTTCCCACCACTCCCTCACTCTGTCTCTCATCAAAGCCCCTCCCATCACTCTGTGCCTATCAGCAACCCTCCCATCACTTTTTATTTCTCAGCAACCCTCCCACCACCCCCTCACTCTGTGTCTCTCAGCAAACCCCTCCCATCACTCTGTCACTTTCAGCAACCCTTCCACCACCCCGGTCACTTTGTGTCTCTCAGCAACACTTCCACCACCCCCTCACTCTGTGTCTCTCACCAAACCACCTCCCATCACTCTGCGTCTCACAGCTGACCATCGTCACTCTGTTTCTCTCAACAGCCTTCCCACCACCCCATCACTCTGTGTCTCTGAGCATACCCTCTTGCGTCACCCTGTGTCTCTCAGCAACCATCCCACAACCCTGTCACTCTGTGTCTCTCAGCAGCACTCACCCCACCCCCATCACTCTGTGTCTCCCAGAACCTTCCCCCCCCGCATCATTCTGTGTCTCTCAACAACCCTTCCTTCATCACTCTGTGCCTCTCAGCATCCTGCCGTCCATCTGCGCCTCTCAGAAACCCCCGGTCACTCTTTCTCTCTTAGCAACCCTCCCACCCCATCACCCCCTTACTCTGTGTCTCTTAGCAAACCCCCATCACTCTGCAACCCTTCCCCACCATCACTCTGTGTCTCTCAGTAACCCAACCACCCACCATCACTCTGTGCCTCTCAGCAACCCCCCCATCCCCCCATAACTGGCAGCCATTCTCACCTGTTTCACGGTGAGACGCACCAGACACACACCCCATGTGCACACCTCTGCTGCCACCCAACCCGCGCAAACACCGTGGATCCTGCTGCAGGGCACTGTGGGATGGGAGAGAGGAAGATGCACCAGAGCAAGGGTAAGCCGAGAGGGGGCGGAGCATGCAGGTGGAAGTGCTGCCCATTGTCTTGTGTGTAGTGGGGTGCTCGGCAGAGAAGAAGCCGAGCGCACCAATACACACATGACAGCGGGCAGTGCTGCAGCTAGTGGCTGCGGTGGTGGTGAGCAGCCCTGCGGATGGTGCCTGACGGTGCACCCACAGCGCATAGGAGCTGTGTGCAATGCACCTCAGTCACACACCTATTAATGGCCCTGACTTCAAGTCCCACCACCTCTTTGTTACCTTCAGCTCTCTCCTCAGCCCACATGCTCTTTCCTTACCCTGCACTCACAGCCCTTGAGGACACTACCAAAATGTTAACTATTCACAACATTGCCTCCTACCAGCCTTCTCCTATCCTACGGCTACCCTCCTTCACCGCCTTCCTACCCTATCTTCCTTCTCCCCCACCACTGGAGAGGAGATCTGCATTCTCCTTGCTTCTTCCATCTGCCTTCTTAACCCCATTCCCTTCCACCTCCTCTGTTCCTCACTCCTGCATCCAGCTCTCATCTTGTTTATCTCTTCAACATGTCCTTCTGCTAGTTCTGTCCCCTCCTTCTTCAAACATTGTCACCTTGTTGAGGGCTGTTTCAATGGAGAGAAGGGGGCAGAAACCATATTGGAGATGGTTAAGAAGGTAAGTGAGAAAATAATGTGACAAGATCCCCGGAATAGTGGTAGTTGGCAGGTATATTCGCCCCAGGCTTCTTACCTATGTATTTTAAAACCCCAGGAATATTGAGTTGTTTCGGCTTTTGGCTTTTGGTAAGAACCAGAGTAGGGTCCAGGGGTTGGATGTGAGAATAGAGGGCAGGTTCTCCATCCATTTAGGCCCAGTTTGGGTCTTTTGGCTATTAGCCTCACAGAAGACAAATTATGGTTTTCAGCTGTATGGGTGTGTTAAAAAGGCGGTCAGCCTGACCATCTGTCTCTCACACTGCCTGGGGAAAAGGAGATATTATGGAGTCTCTGAGAGAGAAACCTGCTCTTGAAATCCAGTGAGCTGTGCATCGTAAAAACTTTTTGTATTCTGTTTTTCTGCATAATAAAACTGGCTGAGGCCATTTGCCAAAACCAACAGAGTTCTGTGATCTCTCAGCTGCTGCACACTGCTATTTACCCCAGGAACAGGTACCTGTTCCCCTGACCCTGTTGCTATAGGAAAAGGAGGAGGAAGAAAGACAATCCTTTTCAGGAGCTTTGGGGTAAAGGGGAGGTGAAAGATGAGGCAGTCGTTCTGGAGAGAGTCTGTGTCAAATTAATTATTATGCCCCACACAGTAATGGCCCTTGCACCATATTATGCCCCACACAGTAGTGTCCCTTGTACCATATTATGCCCCACAGTAATGCCCCTTGCACCAGATTATTCCCCACAGTAATGCCCCTTGCATCAGATTATGCAACACACAGTAAAGCCCCTTTCACCATATTATGCCCCAAAGTTATGCCCTGCACTAACAACAGTGGTGAACTCAGCCGGGGGGCAGGGTGGAAATGCCCCCCAGGATGCTCCTACTTTCAGCACCTTGGGCCGGCCACCGACCACTGAAATACACTGTTACAGTATGGCATTGGGTGCACGCTACTTATTACCATATTTAGGTCCATATTATACTACATAGCAGCACAGACACAGTCCCATCTATTTCCTTTCTGCTGTCTGGTCATTGACTCCACCCCTCCTCTCTCCCATTCACTGGACTGCATAACACATGTGACTGACTTCCACACTGACCTGCTTGCCCAGCATGCTGCTCTGACGCTGTCACTGCACTGTCCAGGAGGAGGCGTTACCAGCAACTGTCATCTGCCCGTATCCATGTGTGCCTCTCCATCTACCCATGTGTGCCTCTCCACCTACCCATGTGTGCCTCTCCACCTACCCATGTGTGCCTCTCCACCTACCCATGTGTGCCTCTGCCCGTTCCCATGTGTGCCTCTCCACCTACCCATGTGTGCCTCTGCCCCGACCCATGTGTGCCTCTGCCCGTACCCATGTGTGCCTCTGCCCGATCCATGTGTGCCTCTGCCCTGACCCATGTGTGCTTCTGCCCTGACCCATGTGTGCCTCTGCCCCGACCCATGTGTGCCTGTGCCCTGACTCATGTGTGCCTCTGCCCGTACCCATGTGTGCCTCTGGCCCAACCCATGTGGGCCTCTGCCCGTACCCATGTGTGCTTCTGCCCCGACCCATGTGTGCCTCTGCCCCAACCCATGTGTGCCTCTGCCCCAACCCATGTGTGCCTCTGCCCGTGCCCATGTGTGCCTCTGCCCCAACCCATGTGTGCCTCTGCCCCCGACCCATGTGTGCCTCTGCCCCGACCCATGTGTGCCTCTGCCCGTACCCATGTGTGCCTCTGCCCGTACCCATGTGTGCCTCTCCACCTACCCATGTGTGCCTCTGCCCCAACCCATGTGTGCCTCTGCCCGTACCCATGTATTCCTCTGCCCGTACCCATGTATTCCTCTGTCCGTACCCATGTGTGCTCCTGCCCCGACCCATGTGTGCCTCTCCACCTACCCATGTGTGCCTCTGCCCCAACCAATATGTGCCTCTGCCCCGACCCATGTGTGCCTCTCCACCTACCCATGTGTGCCTGTGCCCCGACACATGTGTGCCTGTGCCCCGACCCATGTGTGCCTCTGCCCCGACCCATGTGTGCCTCTGCCCCGACCCATGTGTGCCTCTGCCCAAAACCCATGTGTGCCTCTGCCCCGATCCATGTGTGCCCCTGCCCCTACCCATGTCTGCCCCTGCCCCAACCCATGTGTGCCTCTGCCCGTACCCATGTGTGCCTCTGCCCATATCCATGTGTGCCTCTGCCCCGACCCATGTGTGCCTCTGCCCCGAACCATGTGTGCCTCTGCCCCGAACCATGTGTGCCTCTGCCCCGAACCATGTGTGCCTCTGCCCCGTACCCATGTGTGCCTCTGCCCCGACCCATGTGTGCCTCTGCCCCGACCCATGTGTGCCTCTGCCCGTACCCATGTGTGTCTCTGCCCCAACCAATGTGTGCCTCTGCCCCGAACCATGTGTGCCCCTGTCCCGACCCATGTGTGCCCCTGCCCCGACCCATGTGTGCCTCTCCACCTACCCATGTGTGCCTCTGCCCCAACCAATGTGTGCCTCTCCACCTACCCATGTGTGCCTCTCCACCTACCCATGTGTGCCTGTGCCCCAACACATGTGTGCCTGTGCCCCGACCCATGTGTGCCTCTGCCCCGACCCATGTGTGCCTCTGCCTGTACCCATGTGTGCCTCTGCCCCAACCCATGTGTGCCTCTGCCCCCACCCATGTGTGCCTCTGCCCCCGACCCATGTGTGCCTCTGCCCCGACCCATGTGTGCCTCTGCCCGTACCCATGTGTGCCTCTCCACCTACCCATGTGTGCCTCTGCCCCAACCCATGTGTGCCTCTGCCCGTACCCATGTATTCCTCTGCCCGTACCCATGTATTCCTCTGTCCGTACCCATGTGTGCTCCTGCCCCGACCCATGTGTGCCTCTCCACCTACCCATGTGTGCCTCTGCCCCAACCAATGTGTGCCTCTCCACCTACCCATGTGTGCCTCTCCACCTACCCATGTGTGCCTGTGCCCCGACACATGTGTGCCTGTGCCCCGACCCATGTGTGCCTCTGCCCCGACCCATGTGTGCCTCTGCCCCGACCCATGTGTGCCTCTGCCCCGACCCATGTGTGCCTCTGCCCCGACCCATGTGTGCCCCTGCCCCAACCCATGTGTGCCTCTGCCCGTACCCATGTGTGCCTCTGCCCATATCCATGTGTGCCTCTGCCCTGACCCATGTGTGCCTCTGCCCCGAACCATGTGTGCCTCTGCCCCGAACCATGTGTGCCTCTGCCCCGAACCATGTGTGCCTCTGCCCCGTACCCATGTGTGCCTCTGCCCCGACCCATGTGTGCCTCTGCCCCGACCCATGTGTGCCTCTGCCCGTACCCATGTGTGTCTCTGCCCCAACCAATGTGTGCCTCTGCCCCGAACCATGTGTGTCCCTGCCCCGACCCATGTGTGCCCCTGCCCCGACCCATGTGTGCCTCTGCCTGTACCCATGTGTGCCTCTGCCCTGTGTGCCTCTGCCCCAACCCATGTGTGCCTCTGCCCCAACCCATGTGTGCCTCTGCCCCGACGCATGTGTGCCCCTGCCCCAACCCATGTGTGCCCCTGCCCCGACCCATGTGTGCCTCTGCCTGTACCCATGTGTGCCTCTGCCCCAACCCATGTGTGCCTCTGCCCCAACCCATGTGTGCCTGTGCCCCGATCCATGTGTGCCTCTGCCCCGACCCATGTGTGCCTCTGCCCGTACCCATGTGTGCCTCTGCCCCAACCCATGTGTGCCTCTGCCCCGATCCATGTGTGCCTCTGCCCCTACCCATGTCTGCCCCTGCCCCAACCCATGTGTGCCTCTGCCCGTACCCATGTGTGCCTCTGCCCATATCCATGTGTGCCTCTGCCCCGAACCATGTGTGCCTCTGCCCCGTACCCATGTGTGCCTCTGCCCCGACCCATGTGTGCCTCTGCCCCGACCCATGTATTCCTCTGCCCGTACCCATGTGTGTCTCTTCCCCAACCAATGTGTGCCTCTGCCGCGAACCATGTGTGCCCCTGCCCCGACCCATGTGTGCCCCTGCCCGACCCATGTGTGCCTCTGCCTGTACCCATGTGTGCCTCTGCCCCAACCCATGTGTGCCTCTGCCCCAACCCATGTGTGCCTCTGCCCCGACCCATGTGTGCCCCTGCCCCAACCCATGTTTGCCTCTGCCCGTACCCATGTGTGCCTCTGCCCGTACCCATGTGTGCCTCTGCCCCAAACCATGTGTGCCCCTGCCCCAACCCATGTGTGCCTCTGCCCGTACCCATGTGTGCCTCTGCCCCGACCCATGTGTGCTCCTGCCCCAACCCATGTGTGCCCCTGCCCCAACCCATGTGTGCCTCTGCCCGTACCCATGTGTGCCTCTTCCCCAACACACACGCCCCCTTTTCGATTTTGTAGCGATGTTTATGTGTGAATTGTTGGAGGGTGTGTTGCTGCAGATGCAGTGGGCCTATTTTGGGGTGTGGGCCTGGAGCTGCAGCTCCATCAGTCCCATTGCTAATCCTGTTCTGTGAAAACACAGCAGGCAAAGGGCAGAGCCTCCCATTGGATGTAACCTGTGTGGGAGGGAGTTTCTCGCCCAATCAACTGTGGACTGGGTGTGATAGACATGCTGCTAACCCAATGAGAGATCCTAGCCACGCCCAGCGTTATCCACACAGGCACAGAGTCACAGATCTGGGCTATTATATAGGAGATTATATAGGAGATAAGGTGCTTGCCTAATTTGTATGTCTGAATGTTTATTTAATAATAATAATAATAATAATAATAATAATAATAATAATTTTATATTTATATAGCGCTCTTTCTCCAACAGGACTCAAGGCGCTTTACAGATATCAAAAACAATGCACATGATACAGAGGATTTGAGTAATACAACAATAGATAAGCAACACAGACATAAAAGAAAACCTTAAGCACACAGAAAGCATAACGCAGGATTGGTGCAGGTATTTTAGGTAATAACTTCCAAGGGTTGTGTATTCCACCCTCACAAGGTACCAGGTGCGGCAGCCATCTTGGGCGCTCAGCGTAGGATTACCCAGGGTGGAATAGTCCACCCCTAGAAGAGATGACACAAAATTATTTGCAATAATGAGTCTCCTGTAATCAGACCTCTAGCTGCATGGTCACTGTTATAATGTCCTGTTGAATCCTTCATCAGGTGCCTTTTGACTTTGACTAAACAATACGGTTTTCAGCAGCTTTTCAAGCAGTAGCAGCAGACGTTTGCATTAATGAGTGCGCCTATTGCATTAGCTAAATATAGGTGAGGAGTATAATGTGCAAATTCCACCCAGAATCAATTACACTATTATTAAAGTCCACAAAAGACGATCACAGTTTGACAAAGACACGCTAGAATGACGAGAAACAGAAGATGAAATTCCTCACTAATGTTACTTATTTTGTTTCTCTTCTGGACCTTAAGATTAGTTTTGGTGCCTTTATATCCAGATTTGGGGGACAGTATACGCGCACGCAGGGGGGGTTTCCGAGTACCTGGAAACCCCCCCTGCCCGCCGATCCATCGGCGCAGCTAACCGATGTGTCTTGACACTCCTCGGGCTGTCTATAACGCTGCAGCAGCATCCGTCCTTATATTTAAACTGAGAGGCTGGCTGAATGAACAGTAGGGGGAGCGGGAGAGCACAGCTGCTCCTCTCAGGCAGTCTCCATGTGGCTTTGTGACAGAGAGCTGGTCGGGTGAGGCAGTGACTGTCTCTGCACTGACTGCAACAACTAGCAGGTGTGTGTCTTGCATGTGGGTGGGAGGCAGGGACGGATCTAGACTTTTCTTTAGGGGGGGGCGGTTTACTGTTTAATTTTGACTCCTCCCTCTACAGTTCCAACTCCTCCCATCTGCAATCCTAACTCCTCCTCCTCTCAATTCTGACTGAACTTTTTGAGTGAGACTGAGAAAGAGCTTTGTGATTGTTCTATGTACATGTGACTGTGCTATGGGGTAATTGTATTTATTAGCCCTAGTACCCACACACCAGCAAGTGAGGGGCTAATGTTCTGTAACACTTGCTCTCCTGGCTCCTCTATGCTGCTGTGGTATAAGCTGCAGCACATCGTTCTGCCTCAGACTCTCCCCGGAGAGCTCTCTTCTGCTCAAAAGTGGGCATGGCTATGACTGTGTTAGGGGGGGGGGCGGTCTCCCCCTTCGCCCCCCCCCCCTAGATCCGGCCCTGGTGGGAGGTGGTTTTGGGGAGCGGTATATTTATAAATGGCAGTGGCTTGGTCAGCATTTACTCTACAGGTGTGTGGCTGACTTGCATGGGGGGACACACGTTTTTTGTGATGGTGGCCTGTTTGCTTTACTTGCTGTAAAAAATGATGCTGGCTGTGTTTTATTTTAATGTGAAAGAGGTGTATGTTTGTGTTCTATCTATATAGCTATCTGTGTGTGTTTGTGACATACATGTGTGCTATAGAGTCGTGTGTGTGTGTGTGTGTGTGTGTGTGTAGCTATGAGTGTGTGTTTGTGACATACATGTGTGCTATAGATATAGCTTTGTGTGTGTTTGTGATATACATGTGTGCTATACAGTATAATATATATATATATATATATATATATACTGTGTGTATATGTATGTAGGCTTGTTGCTAATAAAGAATTAACGGATTCCAGACTGCCGAGTGCCGCCTGCTTTACTCTTTGATCTATATATATATATATATATATATATATATATATATATATTTTGAGATACAGTTGCCAGGTTTTAATTTAGATGATATGGTGATAGTGTAGGACCTGCATGAAGGTGGGGTACCGTGGAGCGGTATGCAGGCTTCCGTGCATTGGCCAATTCACTAACTAAACCCCCATCGTTTATTCATTTATCCAGAGATGTTGTGAGGATAATTGAGCTTATTTTGGTGAGTGCTGTACTTTTTGTTTCTATGCATACATATATATATATATATATATATATTTATTTGTAAAGTGGCACTCCTCAATACTTAAAACATCCAGTTAATACATTGGCCCTCATTCCGAGTTGATCGCTCGCTAGCTGCTTTTAGCAGCAGTGCACACGCTAAGCCGCCGCCCTCTGGGAGTGTATCTGAGCTTAGCAGAAGTGCGAATGAAAGGTTCGCAGTTTTGCTGTCAAATATTTTCATGCAGTTTCTGAGTAGCTCCAGACCTACTCCTACCTTGCGATCACTTCAGACAGTTTAGTTCCTGCTTTGACGTCACATACACGCCCAGCGTTCGGCCAGTCCCTCCCCCGTTTCCCCAGGCGCGCCTGCGTTTTAATCTGACACGCCTGCGTTTTTTAGCACACTCCTGGAAAACAGTCAGTTACCGCCCTGAAACGCCCCTTTCCTGTCAATCACTCACCGATCAGCAGTGCGACTGAAAAGAGTCGCTCGGCCTTGTGTGAAACTGCATAGTTTTGTGTGAAAGTACGCCGTGCATGCGCACTGCGGCCGTTACGCATGCGCAGAAATGCCGATTTTTAGCCTGATCGCCGCGCTGCGACCGAAAGCAGCTAGCGATCAACTCGGTATGAGGGCCAATGTCCATATGCGGCGGCACTCGAAATAAATAGACCAGGCAGGTTTGAGTTAACAAACGTTTCAATGCTCAGACAGCAGCATTTTCGTCAGGGTGCAAGACCTTGCACCCTGATGAAAATGCCGCTGTCCGAGCATTGAAACGTTGGTTAACTAAAACCTGCCTGGTCTATTTATTTTGAGTGCCGCCGCCGCATATGGACTACACACACACACACGAGTGCCAACATTAAACATTACTGTGTGTGTGAATATATATATATATATATATATATATATATATATATATATAAAAATGTGTTATGGAAACCCCCTCGGATAAATCCTGTGTTTGCCCCTGGACAGGCAGCTGTTTCCATCTTTCCTGCGCACGGTGCCCAATGAAAAGATATAGAAAAAAGCCATTTCACAGCTCCTCAGACACCTCGGGTGGACCTGGGTGGGAATCCTGACCAGAGACGATGACCTGGGGGTACTAGACGGCCAGAATTTTAAAGAGGAAATCAGGCAGAACGAGGGTTGCTTGGCCTTTCTGGAGATGATCCATTTCCGGTGCTCCACCGATCGAATCCGGAGGATCCTCGATACTATCGTGAATTCAACAGCGGGGACAATTGTTCTGTACTGCGAGGAAATGCACCTGAAGCCCCTTCTAGACATGATGTCAGAGCAAGAGAAGAGCGGCAAAATATGGATCTACACTCTTTGCTTTACATACATCCCGGGAATGTTCTCTGAAAGAGCCTCCAGGCTGCTGAACGGTTCCATCGGCCTAGTCCTTCACAGTGAGCCCATGCCCCAGTTGGGCCATTACCTCCAAACTCTCCATCCATCTAAATACCTCAATGACATCTTTGTAGAGCAGTTTTGGGAGCTAGCCTTTGAGTGCGGCTGGTTCTCCAGCCATAGCAACGAGACCAATACAGAGAAGAGCGTGCACTGCACCGGGGACGAAGCTCTGGCTGACAGAGTGGATTCCCTTTTTGAACTGGAAGATCTAAGTTACACCTTTCAGGCCTATATTGCGGTGTACGCCTTTGCTCATGCTCTTCATAACCTCCTATACTGTACCGATCGGCTCTCCGGGGCTTGCCAGAAGGAAAATCTGCTGCCCTGGCAGGTATATATACATATACTGTTTTGCAGCCTTCGTCATGTTTGTGCAAAAGAAGGAATTTGGTATATAGATTGTTGTGCAGCAAAATGCAGATTCGATTGATTGTTCTTTGTCAGCAATGCGTATGATGACTTATTTGAACCACTGCAATTTTTAATTTTCTAAATTGTTCGTAACAATATTCTAAACAAATTTAGTAGTTGCATTTTTTCTAAATCCCAGCCCATTCGTTTTAATGCTGTTGATCAGTCCGATCTGGGACGTTCCTGAAGGTTTGTCTGTCAGTTCTAGGAATTTGTGTTAATTACAGGTAAATTATTTTATTAAAATTAGGTACATCTCTGAAGAACCCGTGGGGATCAGATCTCTGTGGCTTCCTCCCTTCCGTCTGTGGCATAGCGACACACACAAAAAACAGTTGCAGTAATCGGGGGCCCTTCAATGCTTACCGGGCCCTTGGAAGGAGCCAGCTTTTTCTAATGGAAGATCTGGCTCTGGCCTTATGTCTTACACACAAGAGTCTGATTCAGAGGTAAATGCAGAATTCTTTCTTGCAATAGCCACAGAACATTGGGGGTAATTCCAAGTTGATAGCAGCAGGAACTTTGTTAGCAGTTGGGCAAAACCATGTGCACAGCAGGGGGGGCAGATATAACATGTGCAGAGAGAGTTATAGGCCCTACACACATGCCGATTTTTTGAAAGATATGAACGATCTCGTTCATAAATGAACGAGAACTCGTTCATATCTTTCAGTGTGGAGGCTCCAGCGATGAACGATGCGCGTCCCCGCGCTCGTTCATCGCTGGTCCCCCGTCGGCTGTGCATGCAGGCCAATATGGACGATGTCGTCCATATTTGCCTGCATGTCTATGGAGCCGGGTGACGGGGGGAGTGAAGAAACTTCACTCCCCCCGTCACTGCCCCCCCGCCGCCGGGTCGCCCGTCAGCTGTATCGGCCGTTGGGCACCTCGGCGGCACATCGCCATATGTGTAGGGCCCATTAGATTTGGGTGGGGTGAGTTCAATCTGCAATCTAAATTGCAGTGTAAACATAAAGCAGCCAGTATTTACCCTGCACAGAAACAAAGTAACCCACCCAAATCTAACTCTCTCTACACATGTTATATCGGGTGGTCTTCAGTATGCCAGCTCTTGGGATCCCGGCGCACAGTATACCGGCGCCGGAATCCCGACAGCCGGCATACCGACACTTATTCTCCCTCGTGGGGGTCCACGACCCCCCTGGAGGGAGAATAAAATAGTGTGGCGCGCTTAGCGCGCCACCGTGCCCGCAGCGCGGCGAGCGCAGCGAGCCCGCAAGGGGCTCATTTGCGCTCGCCACACTGTCGGTATGAAGGCGGTCGGGCTCCCGGCGCCGGTATGCTGGTCGCCGGGAGCCCGACCGCCGGCATACCATACTACACCCGTTATATCTGCCCCACCTGCAGTGCACATGGTTTTGCCCAACTGCTAAAGAATTTCCTGCTGCGATCAACTTGGAATTACCCCCATTGGGGGTAATTCCGAGTTGATCGCAGCATCAAATTTGTTAGCAGTTGGGCAAAATCATGTGCACTGCAGGGGAGGCTGATATAACATGTGCAGAGAGAGTTAGATTTGGGTGGGGTGTATTCAATCTGCAATCTAAATTACAGTGTAAAAATAAAGCATCCAGTATTTACCCTGCACAGAAAGAATATAACCCACCCAAATCTAACTCTCTCTGCACATGTTACATCTGCCTTACCTGCAGTGCACATAGGGGGTCATTCCGAGTTGTTCGCCCGGTAATTTTTTTCGCATCGCAGCGATTTTCCGCTTAGTGCGCATGCGCAATGTCCGCACTGCGACTGCGCCAAGTAAATTTGCTATGCAGTTAGGTATTTTACTCACGTTTTTTTCTTCGGTCTGGTGATCGTAATGTGATTGACAGGAAGTGGGTGTTTCTGGGCTGAAACAGGCCGTTTTATGGGTGTGTGCGGAAAAACGCTACCGTTTCTGGGAAAAACGCGGGAGTGGCTGAAGAAACGGAGGAGTGTCTGGGCGAACGCTGGGTGTGTTTGTGACGTCAAACCAGGAACGACAAGCACTGAACTGATCGCAGATGCCGAGTAAGTCTGGAGCTACTCAGAAACTGCTAAGAGGTGTGTGGTTGCAATTTTGAGAATCTTTCGTTCGCAATTTTAAGAAGCTAAGATTCACTCCCAGTAGGTGGCGGCTTAGCATGTGTAAAGCTGCGAAAAGCAGCTTGCGAGCGAACAACTCGGAATGAGGGCCATAGTTTTGCCCAACTGCTAACAAATTTGCAACTCGGAATTACCCCCTTGATCACTACAATTCTTTGTCTGTGTTACTATAGGTTGTACTTTGTACATGCTACGTTTTTATGTGTTAGATTTTTTATTGTTATGTTTTCTATGTGTCATTTCATATTATTAATAGATTATTGTAGACTATGGGGGTCATTCCGAGTTGTTCGCACGCAAGCTGCTTTTAGCAGCTTTACACACGCTAAGCCGCCGCCTACTGGGAGTGAATCTTAGCTTCATAAAGTTGCGAACGAAAGATTAGCAGAATTGCGAATAGACACTTCTTAGCAGTTTCTGAGTAGCTTCAAACTTACTCGGCATCTGCGATCAGTTCAGTGCTTGTCGTTCCTGGTTTGACGTCACAAACACACCCAGCGTTCGCCCAGACACTCCCCCATTTCTCCAGCCACTCCCGCGTTTTTCCCAGAAACGGTAGCGTTTTTTCGCACACTCCCACGCTAAGCCGCCGCCCTCTGGGAGTGTATCTTAGCTTAGCAGAATTGCGAACAAAGTATTCGCAATATTGCGAAAAGATTTTTCTGTGCAGTTTCTGAGTAGCTTGAGACTTACTCTTCCAGTGCGATCAGTTCAGTGCTTGTCGTTCCTGGTTTGACGTCACAAACACACCCAGCGTTCGCCCAGAAACTCCCCCGTTTCTTCAGCCACTCCCGCGTTTTTCCCAGAAACGGCAGCGTTTTTTCACACACTCCCATAAAACGGCCAGTTTCCGCCCAGAAACACCCACTTCCTGTCAATCACACTCCGATCACCAGAACGACGAAAAAACCTCGTAATGCTGTGAGTAAAATACCAAACTTCTTAGCAAATTTACTTGGCGCAGTCGCAGTGCGAACATTGCGCATGCGCAATTAGCGGAAAATCGCTGCGATGCGATGAAAATTACAGAGCGAACAACTCGGAATGAGGGCCATAATGTACAAAGGTTCATAGAGACAAAACAGAGGGAAAATCAGACAGCTCGATAATCATACAACTAAAACGAGGGGAATTTATCATCAACAGCAGCACACAGCGGCCGTTCTTTCGGGTCGGGGGGTGGGGGTATGGAGTGTCACCCAATTTTCGGGATCCGCCCAGATGTTCCCTGGAGAGTAGGCACCAGAAAACCGACCACCGGGAGCCAGAAGGTAAGTGCCAGGGCGGGTATTAGGGCTAGTGCCTGGAAGGGGGGGGGGGGGAGTGGTAGGTTAGGCTGACACCCCACTAGGTTTATCCCAAGCCACCACCAGAGAAGGGTTAGGGTAGGTTTGCTTACTTACCCCCAGAAGGGTCCGGATTCTCAGTTTCGGAATGCAGAGGTCAGTCATCTGATTACCGGCATCCCAAACTCCGGGATAATGTATCGCACCCCCGGTAAGTGCGGTGTATAGTCGCCCTTACATGCACAGACAATCAGGTGCTGCGTTACTATGTTATCACACTTACATTTTCACATGACAACATTTATGTTATTCCATGGGTTTATTAATGTTGGTAATTCTGGGTGTTATGTTACACGTACAATTTCCAACAATGATGTCACAAACTTGGGGGCACATTTATCAACGAGTTCTATCATACGCAAAGACTTTTAAAACTCATTGCGTTTGATAAATGGTGCTGCAGCCAATCAGCTCCCAACTGCCATGTGTTTGAAAAATGGCAGCTGGGAGCTGATTGGCAAGAGGAGCACAATTTATTATATGCAATGAGCTGCGTATGATAAAACTCATTGATACATTTTTCCACTTGATATTTTTAAACCATTCCCTGTAAACATTGATCAGTTTCCTCTTCTGACCACAAATTATTTTATCCAATA
Source organism: Pseudophryne corroboree (assembly GCF_028390025.1). Lineage (NCBI taxonomy): Eukaryota > Metazoa > Chordata > Amphibia > Anura > Myobatrachidae > Pseudophryne > Pseudophryne corroboree. The sequence goes on along the minus strand of NC_086452.1, from coordinate 468,485,837 downwards.
TTACAGGTTCACCAACACCTGAGAAATGTTCACTTCAAGACCCAGTCGTGGGGTTAAATATTCTTTAATAACGTGGGTGAAGTTCCGGGTATGTTCGATATAATGAATCTTCAGATTTTTCCTAACAATGAGTACAAGTTGGTAAAAGTGGGGAGATACGACTCTCGAGCCGCACCTTGGGAGCAGGTGACTCTGGATGTCCGTTCTGTTGTTTGGAATCAGGAATATAATGAGGTAATTAATGAAGTTTTGCCCATTATCACATATATGGCTGAAGGCCGTGGAGGTAAATTACAAAGCGCAGCTAATACACACTACGAAACGCGTCAGTTATGCATCACAAAGGTCTACACAGTTCACATCTAGGTGTAACGAAGTGAGTCTTGGTCAAAAAGGTTCACAAACTTTCTAGCACCAATGTATATTGGATGAAGCAAACTGTTTCAGGCAACAGGTTTGTGTAATTATTTAGAATTATCACAGATGGGGAGATGTATCAAGTCTCGGAGAGAGAGAGAGAAAGGATCAGTTGCCCAAATCACCCAATCAGCCTCTAAATGTCATTTCAGAGACTGTGCTAGATAAATGGCAGTTATAAGCTGATTGATTTTTCCACTATATCTCTATCAAAGACTTGATACATATCATTTATAATCAGCAATGCCATAACTGGGTGTCTTGGCATGACATGAAACCATACCATCATGTGGAGGGGACGAGGCCACCATCGGCGGGAATGACAGCAATATCCAGAGCATCCTCTCGATGCTGTAAGGGCTAAGGTGTGTACATCAGAAGTGTCCTACGGGTGCTCTGTGCAGCAGAGATTCCGGCTGCAGGTGTCATTCCAGGGTCTCTGCTAGATGGAAGCAGGGACCGTGCAGCAGTGGCAGTGCCACCTTCTGGGCTCTGTGTTCTGTGAGGCATCGCCACACGCTCAGCCCTAGTTATGTCACTGATCACCATCATTAGTATCATCATTTATCATCATCAGAACATCATTTATCATCATCAGAGTATAATTTATCACCTGAGTATCATTTATCATCAGAGTATCATTTATCATCACTTGAGTATCATTTCTCATCAGTGTATCATTTCTCATCAGAGTATCATTTATCATCACCTGAGTATCATTTCTCATCAGTGTATCATTTCTCATCAGAGTATCATTTATCATCAGAGTATCATTTATCATCACCAGAGTATCACTTCTCATCAGAGTATCATTTCTCATCACCTGAGTATCATTTCTCATCACCTGAGTATCATTTCTCATCAGAGTATCATTTATCATCAGAGTATCATTTATCATCACCAGAGTATCATTTGTCATCATCAGAATATCACTTATCATCAAAGTATCATTTCTCATCACAGTATCATTTATCATCATTAAAGTATCCTTTGTTGTCATCAGAATATCACTTATCATCAAAGTATCATTTCTCATCACAGTATCATTTATCATCATTAAAGTATCCTTTGTTGTCATTAGAATATAATTTATCATCACCAGAGTATTATTTGTCATCATCAGAGTATCATTTATTATTACATTTACTAATCCTACTGTAAAAAATGATGCATTGAAAACAGTAACTGTATTTGTTTATTATGTATATGAGGTATTATATATTTTTTGCTATTACTTGGAAATTGTGACTCTTCTTACCAAATTTAGAATAGCATGCCTAAAACTGTAAGTAACACAGGTACAAAGTCATCCCCCGTGCGTGCCCACACAGTATCGGACTGGGGCATGTAGGGCCCACCGGGGGAATGCAGTGGTAGGGGCCCATGTTAGGGGTGTGGCCAGTCCACAAAGGGGGTGTGGCCTGCCACCTCATTGGGTCTGACTAACCATTAGAGAGTGCAACGTCTGGGCCCCTACATAAATATATACAGTAAATGCAGCTGCTACATGATGATAATGTACCAGAGTAATAACAGCAATGCACTGTAGAAAATACACCATAGTCCAGGATAAGGTAACATATGTATAATGTATCATTCAAGTGCACAGTCTGGAACCTGATCCTTAGAGCAGGAGGTGGCCCTCAGGCAGTAGGGCCCACCGGTGGTTTCCCCTGTACCCCTGTGGGCCAGTCCAAGCCTGTGCCCACTATGCTTATCAGAGCTCCCAGTAGTGTGATGTTCTAATGACTGGGGTCACTGTCACTGTGGATTCTCTCATTCTCTTGTTTAGGTGCCACGTTCGGGTTGCAGTGAAAGCTGTCAGCCTGGGTCCAGGAAGGTCTCCATACAGCGTCTTCCAATCTGCTGCTTTCAGTGTGTCCACTGTTCGCTTGGGGAGATGTCTAATGAAACAGGTAGGAAGCATTCACCAATATAACCACCATTGCCAATCACCTGGCGTTCTGCTAGGTTACAGAAAACTGCACAAGTCTAAAAGATTAAGGGGTCTATTTACTAAGCCTTGGATGGAGATAAAGTACCAGCCAATCAGCTCCTAATTACAATCCACAGGCTGTGTTTGAAAAATGACAGTTATCAGCTGGTTGGCTGGTACTTTATCTCCATCCAAGGCTTAGTAAATAGAGCCCTAAAGCCAGGGCCGGTTTAACAGTGGGACGGGTGGAGCTGCAGCCCAGGCCCCCCATGAAAATAGGCCCAGACGGTAGACATTGGCGCCAAGAATTAAAAAAATAAATTCTGTCACCACCATCAGTGGTTCGAAGCCCCATCCACTCCCTCCGTCCCTCACTCCTCCACCCCACCTAGTGCCCTCATGCACTTCAGTTTGTGCGGCGCAGTTGAATGGCCTCCATGCGCCTCTTTGCGGATGCACTGCAGTGCTATGAGAGTCTGGCCGCGGGCTGAGGCTGTCCAGCCCTTCCCCTCCACTCACGTCCCCCCTCCCCTCCTATCGGACGCTGCTGTGTGCATTGAGTCGCGAGATCCAATTGATGGGAACCCGCTGACGTCAATTCCAATGACGGGGACTGCTGCCGGCACCGACGGCTCAAATGATGGGGACCCGCTGCCGCCGGCTCCCTTGACTGCGACCCGCTGCTACCGAAGGTTCAAAGTGCCGCCTGTACAGGAAAGGTGGGGGGGGAAGGCTTAGGGGATGCCTGGTCACATGTTGAAAATGTGCCACCTGTACGGGGGTTAGGGATGCCTGTCTCATCCTTATCTCTGCCTCCCCCCTTTTCTCTATCTCTCTGTCTCCTCCCCCCTCGCTCTCTCTTTCCCCCTTCTTTCTCTTTCTGTGTGTTTCCCCTTATCTCTCTCCCCCCTTCTCCCTCCCTCTCTCTCTCTGTGTGTCTCCTCCTTTTCTCTCTGTGTGTCTCCCCCTTTCTCTCTCTCTCTCTGTCTCCCCCTTCTCTCAATCTCTGTGTCTGCACCTTTCTCTCTCAGTGTGTCTCCCCACTTCACTCTCTCTCCGCTCTGTCTCACTCATTCTCTCCCTCCCTCGCTCTCTCTCTGTCCCCTGATCTTTCTCCCTTTTTTCACTCTGTCTCCTCCCTTCTCTCTCTGTGTGTCTCCCCCTTCTGAGTGTGTGTGTGTCTTCCCTTCTCTCTCTGTGTGTCTCCCCCCTTCTCTCTTTCTTTCTTTCTTTCTTTCTTTCTTTCTTTCTTTCTTTCTTTCTTTCTTTCTTTCTTTCTTTCTTTCTTTCTTTCTTTCTTTCTTTCTTTCTTTCTTTCTCTCTGTTTCTCTCCTTCTCTCTCTGTGTGTTTCTCCCCCTTCTCTCTCTCTCTGTCTCCCCCTTCTCTCTCTGTGTGTCTTCTCCTTTTCACTCTCTCTGTGTGTCTCCCCCCCCTCTCTCTCTCTCTCTCTCTCTCTCTGTCTCCCCCTTCTCTCATTCTCTCTGTCTGCACTTTTCTCTCTCAGTGTGTCTCCCTCCCCACTTCACTCTCTCTCCCCTCTGTCTCACCTCTTCTCTCTCTCTGTCCCCTCGCTCTCTCTCTGTCCCCTGCTCTTTCTCCCTTCTTTCACTCTGTCTCCTCCCTTCACTCTCTGTGTGTATCCCCCCTTCTCTCTGTGTGTCTCCCCCTTCTCTCTGTGTGTGTCCCCCCTTCTCTCTCTCTCTGTCTCCTCCTTCTCTCATTCTCTCTCTGTCTCCTCCTTCTCTCATTCTCTCTGTGTCTGCACCTTTCTCTCTCAGTGTGTCTCCCCACTTCACTCTCTCTCCCCTCTGTCTCACCCCTTCTCTCCCTTCCTTGCTCTCTCTCTGTCCCCTGCTCTTTCTCCCTTCTTTTACTCTGTCTCCTCCCTTCTCTCTCTGTGTGTCTCCCCCCTTCTCTCTCTCTTTCTTTCTTTCTGTCTCCTTCTTCTCTCTCTCTCTCTGTTTCTCCCCCTTCTCTCTCTCTCTCTCTCTCTCTCTCTCTCTCTCTCCCCCTTCTCTCTCTGTGTGTCTTCCCCTTCTCACTCTCTCTGTGTGTCTCCCCCTTCTCTCTGTGTGTCTCCCCCCTTCTCTCTCTCTGTCTCCCCCTTCTCTCATTCTCTCTGTGTCTGCACCTTTCTCTCTCAGTGTGTCTCCCTACTTCACTCTCTCACCCCTCTGTCTCACCCCTTCTCTCCCTACCTCCCTCGCACTCTCTCTCTGTCCCCTGCTTTCTCCCTTCTTTCACTCTGTCTCCTTCCCTCTCTCTGTGTTTGTCCCCCTTATCTGTGTGTGTGTCTTCCCTTCTCTCTCTGTGTCTCCCGCTTCTCTCTCTCTCTCTCTTTCTTTCTTTCTGTCTCCTCCTCCTTTTCTCTCTCTCTCTGTGTCTCCCCCTTCTCTCTCTCTCTCTCTTGCTCTCTCGGTGTCTGCACCTTTCTCTCTGTGTGTCTCACCACTTCACTCTCTCTCTGTCTCCCCTCTCTCCGTCTCAACCCTTATCTCCCTCTCTCTGTCACCTCGCTCCCTCTCTCTGTCTTTCCCTTCTTTCCCTCTGTCCCCTGTCTCTCTCTCCACCCTTCTCTCTCTCTCTCTCTCTCTCTCTCTCTCTCTCCCCTTCTCTCTCTCTCTGTCTCCCCCTTCTCTCTCTCTGTCTCCCACTTTTCTCTCTGTGTGTCTCAGCCTTTTCTCTCTGTGTGTCTCCTTCCTTCTCTCGCTCTCCTCCCCTCTCTCTCTGTCTCCCCCTTCTCTCTCTCTCTGTCTCCCTCTTCTCTCTCCTTGTGTCTTTCCCTTCTCTCTCTGAATCTACCTTCTCTCCCTGTGTGTCTCCACTATGCTCTCTCTCACTGTATCCCCCTTCTCTCTCTTCCCTCTCATCACCCCTCTCGCCCCATTTCTATGTCTACCACTTATCCCCCTCTATCTGCCGCTTCTCCCTCTGTCCATGCCTCCCCCCCTTTTTTCTCTCTCTGTCTCCCCCTTCTCTCTGTGTCTCTCCCTTCTCCATCTGTGTCTCCTCCCCGTCTTTCTCTCTGTCACCACCTCTTTCTCTGTTTACCCTTTCTCTCTCCCTCTCACCCACTCTTCTCCCTCTGTTTCCCTGTCTAGCTCTCTCTCTGTCTCCCCTTCTCGCTCTCTCTGTATCCCCTTCTCTCTCGCCCTCTCTCTGTATCCCCCTTCTCTCTCATCACCCCTCTCTCTCCCTTTCTATCTCTACCACTTCTCCCTCTCTCACTCTGTCTCCCCCTTCTACCTCTCTCTGTGTGTGTCTCCCCCTTCTCTCTCTCTCTCTCTCTCTGTCTTCCCCTTATCACTCTCTCTGTGTGTCTCCCCCTTCTCTCTTTGTGTGTGTCTCTCCCCTTCTCTCTCTCTCTCTGTCTCCCCCTTCTCTCTAGCTCTGTGTCTGCACTTTTCTCTCTCAGTGTGTCTCCCCACTTAACTCTCTCTCTTCCCTCCCTCTGTCTCACCCCTTCTCTCCCTCACTCTCTCTCGGTCCCCTGCTCTCTCTCTCTCTGTCTCCCCCTTCTTTCACTCTGTCTCCTTCCTTCTCTCTGTGTGTGTCTCCCCCTTCTCTCTGTGTGTCTTCCCCTTCTCTCTGTGTGTCTCCCCCTTCTCTCTCTGTGCGTCTCCCCCTTCTCTCTGTGTGCGGCTCCCCTTCTCTCTGTGTGCGTCTCTCCCTTTTCTCTCTCTCTGTGTCTTCCCTTCTCTCTCTGTGTATCTCCTCCTTCTCTCTCTGTGCGTCTCCCCCTTCTCTCTGTGTGCGGCTCCCCTTCTCTCTGTGTGCGTCTCTCCCTTTTCTCTCTCTCTGTGTCTTCCCTTCTCTCTCTGTGTGTCTTCCCCTTCTCTCTCTCTCTCTCTCTCTCTTCCTGTGTCTCCTCCTTCTCTCTCTCTCTCTTTCTCTGTGTCTCCCCCTTCTCTCTCTGTGTGGGTCTGCACCTTTCTCTCTGTGTGTCCCACCACTTCACTCTCTCTCTGTCTCCCTTCTCTGTCTCAACCCTTCTCTCCCTCCCTCACTCTCTTTGTCCCCTAACTCTCTCTTTCTCTGTCTCCTCCTTCTTTCTCTCTGTTCCCTCACTCTGTCTCCTCCCTTCTCTCTCTGTCTCCCCCTTTTCTCTCTGTGTTTCTTAGCCTTCTCTCTCTGTGTTCTCCCACTTCTCTCTGTCTCCTCCCTTCTCTCTCTGTCTCCCCCTTTTCTCTCTGTGTTTCTTAGCCTTCTCTCTCTGTGTTCTCCCACTTCTCTCTGTCTCCTCCCTTCTCTCTCTCTCTCTCTCTCTGTCTCCTCCCCTCTCTATCTGTTTCTTCCTTCTCTCTCTCTCTCTCTGTGTGTCTCTCCCTTCTCGCCCTGTGTGTCTCCCCACGATGCTATCTCTCACTGTATCCCCCTTCTCTCTCTTCCCTCTCATCACCCCTCTCTCCCCCTTTCTATGTCTACCACTTATTCCCCCTCTCTCCATGCCTCTCCTCTTTTTCTCTCTCTGTCTCCCCCTTCTCTCTATGTCTCTTCCTTCTACCTCTGTGTCTCTTTCTCTCTCTGTCACCCCCTCTTTCGCTCTGTCACCCCTTTCTCCCCTCCCCTTTCTCTCTCCTCTCTCTCCCTCTCTTCCCCTCTGTCTCCCTCTTCTCCCTCTATCTCCCCCTTCTCTCTCTGTCTCCCTCTTTTCTCTCTCTCTGTATCCCCCTTCTCTCTCATCACCACTCTGTCTCCCTTTCTATATCTACCACTTATCTCCCTCTCTCTCTGTTTCCTGGTTCTCCCTCTCCTCTGTGTCTCCCCTTCACCCCTGTTTCTCTTACGTCCTAGAGGATGCTGGGGACTCCGTAAGGACCATGGGGTATAGACGGGCTCCGCAGGAGATAGGGCACCTAAAAATAATTTTTACTATGGGTGTGCACTGGCTCCTCCCTCTATGCCCCTCCTCCAGACCTCTGTTAGATCTTGTGCCCAGTGGGGAATGGGTGCACTGCAGAGAGCTCTCCAGAGTTTTCTGTTGAAAAATAATTTTGTTAGGTTTTTTATTTTCAGGGAGTCCTGTTGGCAACAGGCTCCCTGCATCGTGGGACTGAGGGGAGAGAAGCAGGGCTGGCTTAACGGTTGGGCTCTGTTTCTAAGGCTACTGGACACCATTAGCTCCAGAGGGAGTCGGAACACAGGTCTCACCTGGGGTTCATCCCGGAGTCGCGCCGCCGTCCTCCTCACAGATGCCGAAGATAGAAGCCGGGTGAGTATGAGAAGGCAGAAGACATCTTAGGCGGCAGAAGACATCAGGTCTTCATGAGGTAAGGCTGCGCGCCATTGCTCCCGTTCACACACACAGAGCGGCACTGAAGGGCGCAGGGGGGGGGGGGGGCGCCCTGGGCAGCAATAAACCTCACATTTGGGCACTGACAAGGTAGATTAGGCTGCTGGGCAGTAATTCTACGATCCCCCGCCATTTTCTATAAAAAAATCACCGGGACCGAAGCCCGCCGTCGGGTGGGCGGAGCTTGATCCCCAGCACTAACCAGCGCCATTTTCTCCACAGAAGCTGCATGAGGAAAACGCTGACTCCCTGGTCTCTCCCCTGCTGAACATTCAGGCTGGAAAAAAGAGGAGGGGGGCATTTTGAGCGCAGTGAGTGGGAATCTGGTCATTTTATATATATAAAAGCGCTATCTGGTCATATCTTTCCAGTGTTATTAAGCGCTGGGTGTGTGCTGGCATACTCTCTCTCTGTCTCCCCTAAGGGCCTGGTTGGGGTTTTGTCCCCTTATAGGTTAATCCCTGTGTGTGTGGGGTGTCGGTACGTGGTGTCGACATGTCTGAAGCGGAAGGCTTTTCCAAGGAGGAGGTGGAGCAAATGAGTGGTGTGTCCCCGTCGGTTGTGCCGACTCAGGAATGGATGGACATGTGGCATATGTTGAATGCAAGTGTGGCATCCTTACATAAGAGGCTTGATAAGGCTGAATTAGGGGGGACATCAGGGGGTCAATCATCGGATTGGACCGACTTACACTACCGACACGGACTCTGATTCCAGTGTCGACTATGACGAGGTGAAATTGCACCCTAGGGTGACAAAAAGCATTCAGTGTATGATTGTGGCAATAAGGGATGTGTTGCATATTGCGGATGAACCCTCGGTCCCCGACACAAGGTTGCACATGCTTAAGGGAAAGAAACAGATTATAAATTTTCCCACATCTCATGAACTAAATGATTTCTTTGAAAAAGCTTGGGAGACTCCGGAAAAGAGACCGCAGATACCCAAAAGAATTTATATGGCATACCCCTTCCCTATACAGGACAGGGAGCGTTGGGAATCACCTCCCACAGTGGACAAGGCCCTGACGCGCTTGTCCAAGAAAGTGGCGCTACCGTCTCCTGACACAGCTGCCCTTAGAGAACCTGCAGATTTCAGGCAAGAGACTACCTTAAAGTGTATTTATTCTCATACTGGAGCAGTCCTTAGACCGACAATTGCGTCGGCATGGGTGTGTAGCGCGATTTCAGCTTGGACAGATGAGCTGACAGCTGATTTTGATAAGATGGATAAGGATACTATATTCTTAACTCTAGCCCATATTAAAGACGCAGTCTTATTTATGAGGGATGCTCAAAGGTACATTGGTTTGCTGGCTTCTAGGGCCAATGCCATGTCTATCTCTGCGAGAAGATCCTTATGGACTCGCCAATGGACGGGTGATGCAGATTCCAAAAAACATATGGAAGTTCTACCCTATAAGGGAGATGTATTGTTTGGGGATGGGCTGACGGACCTGGTTTCCACAGCTACAGCAGGTAAATCAAACTTTTTACCATTCCCCAACAGCAAAAGAAAGTACCACCTTATCAGATGCAGTCCTTTCGGTCGCACAAGTCCAGAAGAGGTTGGGGATCCTCCTTCCTCGCCAGAGGTAAGGGCAGAGGCAAAAGAGCACCTGCTTCGGCAGGTGCCCAGGAACAAAAGTCCTCCCCGGCTACTCCAAAGCCCACAGCATGACGCTGGGGCTCCCCTGAGGGAGTCCGCACCGGTGGGGGCACGTCTTCGACTTTTCAGCCAGGCTTGGGTCAGCTCAGGCCTGAATCCTTGGGTGTTGGAAATAGTTTCCCAGGGTTACAAACTGGAATTCGAGGAGGTGCCCCCGCGCCGATTTTTCAAATCGGCCCTACCAGCTTCCACATCGGAACGGGATGTAGTCTTAGCTGCAATTCAAACGCTGTGTCTACAGCAAGTAATAATCAGGGTTCCCCTGAACCAGCAGGGAAGAGGTTACTACTCAACCCTATTTGTGGTCCCGAAACCGGACGGTTCGGTCAGACCTATTTTGAATCTGAAGTCCCTAAACCTGTACATAAAGAGGTTCAAATTCAAAATGGAATCACTCAGAGCGATAATAGCCAACATGGAGGAGGGGGAGTTTATGGTGTCTCTGGACATAAAGGATGCGTACCTTCGTGTCCCCATATATGCCCCCCATCAGGAATACCTGAGATTCGCTGTACAGGATTGTAATTACCAATTTCAGACGTTGCCGTTTGGGCTTTCCACGGTCCGAGGATTTTCACCAAGATAATGGCGGAAATGATGGTGGTCCTGCGCAAGCATGGAGTCACAATTATCCCATACTTGGACGATCTCCTAATAAAAGCGAGATCCAGAGAGAAATTGCTGAGCAGCGTGGCGCTCTCTCTGAGAGTGCTCCAGCAACACGGTTGGATTCTAAATCTACCGAAGTCACAGTTGATTCCGACAACTCGGCTAACGTTCCTAGGTATGATACTGGATACGGAACAAATGAAGGTCTTTCTCCCACTGGAGAAAGCCCAGGACATCCAGAACATGGTCAGAGACCTGCTAAAAACGAAAAGGGTGTCAGTTCACCAATGCACTCGAGTTCTGGGAAAAATGGTGGCGGCCTACGAGGCCATTCCCTTCGGAAGGTTCCATGCAAGGACTTTTCAATGGGACCTTCTGGACAAGTGGTCCGGGTACCATCTGCACTTACATCGGAAAATAACTCTGTCCCCAGGGGCCAGGGTGTCTCTCCTGTGGTGGTTGCAAAGTACTCACCTGCTGGAGGGTCGCAGGTTCGGAATTCAGATTTGGATCCTGGTTACCACGGACGCGAGCCTCCGAGGATGGGGAGCAGTCACACAAGGAAGAAATTTTCAGGGACTGAGGTCAGACCAGGAGTCCTGTCTACACATCAATGTGTTGGAACTCGGGGCCATTAACAAAGGCCTTCGACAAGCGGAGAGTCTTCTTCGAAACCTACCGGTTCTGATTCAATCAGACAATGTCACAGCAGTGGCTCACGTGAACCGCCAAGGCGGGACAAGAAGCAGAGTCACGATGGCGGAAGCCACCAGGATTCTTTGCTGGGCGGAAAATCACGTAAGCGCTCTGTCGGCTGTCTTCATTCCGGGAGTGGACAACTGGGAAGCAGACTTCCTCAGCAGACACGATCTCCATCCAGGAGCGTGGGGACTTCATCAAGAAGTCTTTGCAGACGTAACGCGTCTTTGGGGAACTCCTCAAATAGACATGATGGCGTCACGCCTCAACAAAAAGCTTCGGAGGTATTGTGCCAGGTCTCGGGACCCTCAGGCAGTAGCAGTAGACGCTCTGGTAACACCGTGGGTGTTCAAATCGGTCTACGTGTTTCCTCCTCTTCCTCTCATCACAAAAGTGTTGAGGATCATAAGACGAAGAAGAGTACAGACGATACTCGTTGTCCCAGACTGGCCTCGAAGGGCCTGGTACTCGGATCTACAAGAGATGCTCACAGGAGATCCCTGGCCTCTTCCTCTGAGAGAAGACCTGTTGCAACAGGGGCCCTGTGTATTTCAAGACTTACCGCGGTTACGTTTGACGGCATGGCGGTTAAACGCCGAATCCTAGCGAAAAAGGGGATTCCGGAAGAGGTCATCCCTACTTAATAAAGACTAGGGGGTATGTTTACTAACATTCGTAATTTTCGGAAAAAGGTCAAAGTTCAATCACGAATGACATCGAAAGTGTAAAACTGCAACTTTTTGAATTTATTACGACTAATTTACTAAGCTGTCGTATTCGGATTTTTCATTTGTTCCGATGTCGATGTCATTCGTGTTTTTTTTACCTTTTTTACGGCAGTGATTAGCAAAACACTGCCGACTTTTTCAAAATGAATCTCGGCCGGATCTGTGTGATCCGTGCTGGGGTTCATTTTTTTTTTTTTAAATAAACACTGTAAAACGGAGAGAAAAAATGCGTGGGGTCCCCCCTCCTAAGCATAACCAGCCTCGGGCTCTTTGAGCCGACCCTGGTTGCAGAAATATGGGGAAAAAAATGACAGGGGTTCCCCCATATTTAAGCAACCAGCATCGGGCTCTGCGCCTGGTCCTGGTTCCAAAAATACGGGGGACAAAAAGAGTAGGGGTCCCCCGTATTTCTAAAACCAGCACCGGGCTCCACTAGCTGGACAGATAATGCCACAGCCGGGGGTCACTTTTATATAGTGCCCTGCGGCCGTGGCATCAAAAATCCAACTAGTCACCCCTGGCCGGGGTACCCTGGGGGAGTGGGGACCCCTTCAATCAAGGGGTCACCCCCCCCCAGCCACCCAAGGGCCAGGGGTGAAGCCCGAGGCTGTCCCCCCCATCCAATTGGCTGCGGATGGGGGGCTGATAGCCTTTTGTGAAAATGAAAAGATATTGTTTTAAGTAGCAGTACTACAAGGCCCAGCAAACCTCCCCCGCATGCTGGTACTTGGAGAACCACAAGTACCAGCATGCGGCAGAAAAACGGGCCCGCTGGTACCTGTAGTACTACTACTAAAAAAATACCCAAAAAAAGACAAGACACACACACCTTGAAAGTAAAGATTTATTACATACATCCACACAAACATACAAACATACTTACCTATGGCCCCACGCAGGTCGGTCCTCTTCTCCAGTAGAATCCAAGGGGTACCTGTTGAATAAATTATACTCACCAGCTCCAGGGTCCCAGGCTCCTCGTAGCATCAATTTGTAATCCACGTACTTGAATAAAATAAAAAAACGGACACCCGAGCCACGCACTGAAAGGGGACCCATGTTTGCACATGGGTCCCCTTTCCCCGACTGCCAGAAACCCACTCTGACTTCTGTCTTAGTGGGTTTCTTCAGCCAATCAGGGAGCGCCACGTTGTAGCACCCTCCTGATCGGCTGTGTGCTCCTGTACTGACTGACAGGCGGCACACGGCAGTGTTACAATGTAGCGCCTATGCGCTCCATTGTAACCAATGGTGGGAACTTTCTGCCCTGCGGTTGACCGAAAGTGACCTCACCGCTGAGCAGAAAGTTCCCACCATTGGTTACAATGGAGCGCATAGGCGCTACATTGTAACACTGCCGTGTGGCGCCTGTCACTCAGTACAGGAGCACACAGCCGATCAGGAGGGTGCTACAACGTGGCGCTCCCTGATTGGCTGAAGAAACCCACTTAGACAGAAGTCAGAGTGGGTTTCTGGCAGTCGGGGAAAGGGGACCCATGTGCAAACATGGGTCCCCTTTCAGTGCGTGGCTCGGGTGTCCGTTTTTTTATTTTATTCAAGTACGTGGATTACAAATGGATGCTACGAGGAGCCTGGGACCCTGGAGCTGGTGAGTATAATTTATTCAACAGGTACCCCTTGGATTCTACTGGAGAAGAGGACCGACCTGCGTGGGGCCATAGGTAAGTATGTTTGTATGTTTGTGTGGATGTATGTAATAAATCTTTACTTTCAAGGTGTGTGTGTCTTGTCTTTTTTTGGGTATTTTTTTAGTAGTAGTACTACAGGTACCAGCGGGCCCGTTTTTTCGCCGCATGCTGGTACTTGTGGTTCTCCAAGTACCAGCATGCGGGGGAGGCTTGCTGGGCCTTGTAGTACTGCTACTAAAAACAATATCTTTTCATTTTCACAAAAGGCTTTCAGCCCCCCATCTGCAGCCAATTGGATGGGGGGGACAGCCTCGGGCTTCACCCCTGGCCCTTGGGTGGCTGGGGGGGGTGACCCCTTGATTGAAGGGGTCCCCACTCCCCCAGGGTACCCCGGCCAGGGGTGACTAGTTGGATTTTTGATGCCACGGCCGCAGGGCACTATATAAAAGTGACCCCCGGCTGTGGCATTATCTGTCCAGCTAGTGGAGCCCGGTGCTGGTTTTAGAAATACGGGGGACCCCTACTCTTTTTGTCCCCCATATTTTTGGAACCAGGACCAGGCGCAGAGCCCGATGCTGGTTGCTTAAATATGGGGGAACCCCTGTCATTTTTTTCCCCATATTTCTGCAACCATGGTCGGCTCAAAGAGCCCGAGGCTGGTTATGCTTAGGAGGGGGGACCCCACGCATTTTTCCCCCCGAAAATAACCACTTTCCCACCCCTTCCCACTGATATACATGCACGGATCTCATGGATCCGTGCATGCCTATCCAATCACGGGGAAAAAAAGCAGGTCTGTTTTTTTTTAGCACTTTTTTACGAGTTGTCATTTTTCACGGCAGTGTTTTTTTTTTTTTTGCTTTGCACTTCTTAGTAAATTACAGAGATTCATAGTTAAACAGCCGCGTTTTGACCGATGGTGTATTCATTCGTAATTTTTTTCTTGGACTTCCAAAAAATTACGAATGCCCTCATCACTGCCGTGATTTGAGTTTAGTAAATTACCGAGATGACACTTTGAAGAAAAAACGGCATCTCGGTCAAAATCGGGACCTTAGTAAATATACCCCTAGGAAGGAGGTGTCGGTAAAACATTATCACCGTATCTGGCGAAAGTATGTGTCTTGGTGTGAGACCAAGAATGCACCTACGGAAGATTTTCATCTGGGTCGTTTTCTCCACTTCCTACAGACAGGAGTGGATATGGGCCTGAAATTAGGCTCGGTTAAGGTACAGATTTCGGCCCTTTCGATTTTCTTTCAGAAGGAATTGGCTTCTCTTCCAGAAGTCCAGACGTTTGTAAAGGGAGTGCTGCACATCCAGCCCCCTTTTGTGCCTCCAGTGGCACCATGGGACCTGAACGTGGTGTTGCAGTTCCTAAAATCACACTGGTTTGAACCGCTTAACAAGGTTGAGTTGAAATTTCTTACCTGGAAGGTGGTCATGTTGTTGGCCTTAGCATCAGCAAGGCGAGTGTCAGAATTGGCGGCTTTGTCACACAAGAGCCCCTACTTGATTTTTCATGTGGATTGAGCTGAATTGAGGACACGTCCGCAATTTTTGCCTAAAGTGGTTTCTTCATTCCATATAAATCAACCTATTGTGGTGCCTGTGGCTACAAGTGACCTGGAGGATTCCAGATCCCTGGACGTAGTCAGGGCCTTAAAGATTTATGTAACCAGGACGGCTAGAATTAGGAAAACAGAGGCTCTGTTTGTCCTGTATGCTGCTAATAAGATTGGCGCACCTGCTTCGAAGCAGACTATTGCTCGCTGGATTTGTAATACGATTCAGCAGGCTCATTCTACGACTGGATTTCCGGTACCAAATTCGGTTAAGGCCCATTCCACTAGGAAGGTGGGCTCTTCTTGGGCGGCTGCCCGAGGCGTCTCGGCATTACAGCTTTGCCGAGCGACGACTTGGTCGGGGTCAAACACTTTTGCTAAATTCTACAAGTTTGATACCCTGGCTGATGAGGACCTAGCGTTTGCTCAGTCGGTGCTGCAGAGTCATACGCACTCTCCCGCCCGATTGGATGCTTTGGTATAAACCCCATGGTCCTTACGGAGTCCCCAGCATCCTCTAGGACGTAAGAGAAAATAAGATTTTAAACCTACCGGTAAATCTATTTCTCCTAGTCCGTAGAGGATGCTGGGCGCCCGTCCCAGTGCGGAAACTCTGCAAGACTTGTATATAGTTGTTGCTTACATAAGGGTTCTGTTACAGTTGGAATCGGTCTTGGACCGTTACTGTTATTGGGGGTCATTCCGAGTTGTTCGCTCTGTAAATTTTTTCGCATCGCAGCGATTTTCCGCTTAGTGCGCATGCGCAATGTCCGCAGTGCGACTGCGCAAAGTAAATTTGCTATGCAGTTAGGTTTTTTACTCACGGTTTTTTCTTCGTTCTGGTGATCGTAATGTGATTGACAGGAAGTGGGTGTTTCTGGGCGGAAACTGGCCGTTTTATGGGTGTGTGCGAAAAAAACGCTACAGTTTCTGGGAAAAACGCGGGAGTGGCTGGAGAAACGGAGGAGTGTCTGGGCGAACGCTGGGTGTGTTTGTGACGTCAAACCAGGAACGACAAGCACTGAACTGATCGCAGATGCCGAGTAGGTCTCGAGCTACTCAGAAACTGCACAGAGATGTCTTTTCGCTATATTGCGAATCTTTCGTTCGCAATTTTAAGAAGCTAAGATTCACTCCCAGTAGGCGGCGGCTTAGCGTGTGTAAAGCTGCAAAAAGCAGCTTGCGAGCGAACAACTCGGAATGAGGGCCATTGTTCATACGGTTAACTGGTTATGTATGATCCAGGTTACATGGTATGATTGGTGTGGCCGGTTTGAATCTTGCCCTTGGATTTCTAAATCCTGCCTTGTATTGTCCATCTCCTCTGGGCATAGTTCTCTAACCGAGGTCTGCAGGAGGGGCATAGATGGAGGAGCCAGTGCACACCCATAGTAGAGATGTGCACTTGAAATTTTTCGGGTTTTGTGTTTTGGTTTTGGGTTCGGTTCCGCGGCCGTGTTTTGGGTTCGACCGCGTTTTGGCAAAACCTCACCGAATTTTTTTTGTCGGATTCGGGTGTGTTTTGGATTCGGGTGTTTTTTTCAAAAAACACTAAAAAACAGCTTAAATCATAGAATTTGGGGGTCATTTTGATCCCAAAGTATTATTAACCTCAAAAACCATAATTTCCACTCATTTTCAGTCTATTCTGAATACCTTACACCTCACAATATTATTTTTAGTCCTAAAATTTGCACCGAGGTAGCTGTGTGAGTAAGATAAGCGACCCTAGTGGCCGACACAAACACCGGGCCCATCTAGTAGTGGCACTGCAGTGTCACGCAGGATGGCCCTTCCAAAAAACACTCCCCAAACAGCACATGACGCAAAGAAAAAAAGAGGCGCAATGAGGTAGCTGTGTGAGTAAGATAAGCGACCCTAGTGGCCGACACAAACACCTGGCCCATCTAGGAGTGGCACTGCAGTGTCACGCAGGATGGCCCTTCCAAAAAACACTCCCCAAACAGCACATGACGCAAAGAAAAAAAGAGGCGCAATGAGGTAGCTGTGTGAGTAAGATAAGCGACCCTAGTGGCCGACACAAACACCGGGCCCATCTAGGAGTGGCACTGCAGTGTCACGCAGGATGGCCCTTCCAAAAAACACTCCCCAAACAGCACATGACGCAAAGAAAAAAAGAGGCGCAATGAGGTAGCTGTGTGAGTAAGATAAGCGACCCTAGTGGCCGACACAAACACCTGGCCGATCTAGGAGTGGCACTGCAGTGTCACGCAGGTTGGCCCTTCCAAAAAACACTCCCCAAACAGCACATGACGCAAAGAAAAAAAGAGGCGCAATGAGGTAGTTGTGTGAGTAAGATAAGCGACCCTAGTGGCCGACACAAACACCGGGCCCATCTAGGAGTGGCACTGCAGTGTCACGCAGGATGGCCCTTCCAAAAAACACTCCCCAAACAGCACATGACGCAAAGAAAAAAAGAGGCGCAATGAGGTAGCTGTGTGAGTAAGATAAGCGACCCTAGTGGCCGACACAAACACCGGGCCCATCTAGGAGTGGCACTGCAGTGTCACGCAGGATGGCCCTTCCAAAAAACACTCCCCAAACAGCACATGACGCAAAGAAAAAAAGAGGCGCAATGAGGTAGCTGTGTGAGTAAGATAAGCGACCCTAGTGGCCGACACAAACACCTGGCCCATCTAGGAGTGGCACTGCAGTGTCACGCAGGATGGCCCTTCCAAAAAACACTCCCCAAACAGCACATGACGCAAAGAAAAATTAAAGAAAAAAGAGGTGCAAGATGGAATTGTCCTTGGGCCCTCCCACCCACCCTGATGTTGTATAAACAGGACATGCACACTTTAACCAACCCATCATTTCAGTGACAGGGTCTGCCACACGACTGTGACTGAAATGACGGGTTGGTTTGGACCCCCACCGAAAAAGAAGCAATTAATCTCTCCTTGCACAAACTGGCTCTACAGAGGCAAGATGTCCACCTCATCATCATCCTCCGATATATCACCGTGTACATCCCCCTCCTCACAGATTATCAATTCGTCCCCACTGGAATCCACCATCTCAGCTCCCTGTGTACTTTGTGGAGGCAATTGCTGCTAGTCAATGTCTCCACGGAGGAATTGATTATAATTCATTTTAATGAACATCATCTTCTCCACATTTTCTGGAAGTAACCTCGTACGCCGATTGCTGACAAGGTGAGCGGCGGCACTAAACACTCTTTCGGAGTACACACTTGTGGGAGGGCAACTTAGGTAGAATAAAGCCAGTTTGTGCAAGGGCCTCCAAATTGCCTCTTTTTCCTGCCAGTATAAGTACGGACTGTGTGACGTGCCTACTTGGATGCGGTCACTCATATAATCCTCCACCATTCTTTCAATGGGGAGAGAATCATATGCAGTGACAGTAGACGACATGTCCGTAATCGTTGACAGGTCCTTCAGTCCGGACCAGATGTCAGCATCAGCAGTCGCTCCAGACTGCCCTGCATCACCGCCAGCGGGTGGGCTCGGAATTCTGAGCCTTTTCCTTGCACCCCCAGTTGCGGGAGAATGTGAAGGAGGAGATGTTGACAGGTCGCGTTCCGCTTGACTTGACAATTTTCTCACCAGCAGGTCTTTGAACCCCAGCAGACTTGTGTCTGCCGGAAAGAGAGATCCAAGGTAGGTTTTAAATCTAGGATCGAGCACGGTGGCCAAAATGTAGTGCTCTGATTTCAACAGATTGACCACCCGTGAATCCTTGTTAAGCGAATTAAGGGCTCCATCCACAAGTCCCACATGCCTAGCGGAATCGCTCCGTGTTAGCTCCTCCTTCAATGTCTCCAGCTTCTTCTGCAAAAGCCTGATGAGGGGAATGACCTGACTCAGGCTGGCAGTGTCTGAACTGACTTCACGTGTGGCAAGTTCAAAGGGCAGCAGAACCTTGCACAACGTTGAAATCATTCTCCACTGCGCTTGAGACAGGTGCATTTGTAAGGATGCCGAAGTGGTATGAAGCCTGCGGCCGTGTAAGTGGATCACTGCTTACCTCCGTCTGCGCCGCACACTCCGCCCGCTCAGCGTTGATTTCAGAGGACGCCTCTTCGGAGCCTCCGCCCAGAACTCGCCGGCTAAAAGGGGACAAGAAATATTCTCACTGCGGGCCCACTTCTCCCTTCTGGGGAATAAGTGGCACACCGGGGTGAATGTCATCATCGGCCCGTGGGCCTCAGCTACCCAAATCGTCACCTATTTGGCACTTGCGCACCGAGGTGGGAGCGAGCCCGCTAGGCCTAGCGGGATCCCGCGACCGGTGCTCAACACAGACAAGGACACACACTCACAAATAATACTCACACTGGTACTCTTGTCAACTTGCTTGATGCGCCACTCCGCTCCTGGGGAAAAGGATGACAGCAGCCTCCCTACAACTAAACAACGGCTAACAACAAACTGAGCCTAACTACTATGAACTGCAACAATTTACCGGGACGGCTACTTCACCTAATCGCTACAACAGGTCAAGCAAACACAAGTTCAATGCGAGTACAATATAAATGGAGAGTACCTTACCATCCGGTCCGACGCAGGTTCTGCTACCTCGCCCTAGTGGTGACCAACTCTCCACGGCTCTTCCCCACCCTGGGAGTATACACAAGGCGTGAGGGTCAGCCGACCCTCCGTGCCCAGCCTACAATGTACCCCGCCCGAGCGGCCGCACAGCTCACTCGCCGAGGTGTGCAAGGAACGGGGCTCCGCTTGATTTGAGAACACCCCGATGGTCTCCCCCTCTCCTTAGTTGGTACCGTTGGATGACCCGAATCTAATGCCCTGGGTCACCTTATGATTCCCTACCCTCCCTCTGGCTAGGTACTCTAGGACCTACTGTCCCCTTATGCTCCGCAGGCCTATGGCCCGTTATGCCCCCGGGCCTAATGCCCGCCTGACTGGGTGACTGGCAGGGGTTCGGGCCTAACGCCCAAAACCCCGCAGGAGGAAATGGTCGGGTCTGGCCTTACAGGCCGCGGGCCGGGTGGAGCCCCGACTACGCGCGGCCTCCCAGGCCCAGACGCGCCGACCAGGTTGCCCACGGGCCGGAAGGGCCCGACTATCTGCCCACAGGCCGAGAGGGCCTGACTATGCCCACGGGCCTAGCGCCCGATCACCCGGTGGTCTAGGAGGAAGTGCGAGACTCGGCACGAGGCCGCTTACCGGGCCGTAGGGAGAGGCCGCGGTGGGGAGCTTCGTTAGCTCTTTTGCCTCCCACACACCGCGGCACTCTCCTCCGGGACTTCCGGTGGGCTCCTCTTCCGCGGTCGTCCCGACGTCTTCTTCTCGGCCGTCGACAGTCTCTCCCTGCTGGGGCCTCTTCTGTCTTCTGTTTCTCGGCCGCTCCCGTCGCCATCGCCGCCGCCTCTTCTCCTGGACCGCCGCCTTCTTTCTTCTCTTTCTTCTGTCTCTTCTGTTTCTTCTGGAGCTCTTCTCTGCTCCGTCCCCGGCGCCGACTGGCCGCTCCCGCTCCGCCGCGTCTGTTATAAGACGCTGGGAGGGGGCGGCGCTATGACGCGGCGAGCCTTGATTGGCTCGTCGCGGCATGCTCTGATTGGCTGACCGGGCGCGAGCCCTGATTGGCTCCCGCCCGGCGCCATCCTCGCCTCCTCGCGCCGCGATTGGAGGGGCTTGAATCCCACCGGATGCAAGCCCCTCCGTGCTGAGGACCCGCCGCAACGCCGCCGCTGACCGGGGGGAACGGAGGCCAGTGACTTCCCCCGTCCCCCCAACCCGCTGCCCTCTCTCATTTCCCCCCCCTGTTTCCTTTGTAGACACTACAAAGATGCGAGCTGCGGCCCACTCGAAGTTTGGGTCCGCGAAGCGGGGGGACGGCACCCCAAGTGTAGTTCGAGTTGAACGCCTGGGCAGGGTTGCTGAGGTGGGGACGGAAACCTCTGGCACAGAAGTCACCAGTTCACCACTCTCGGCTGACTCTCCCGATGGCGGAGGGTCCGGGGCCCCTTCAGGCGGCGGAACCCACCAATCATCCTCCTCCGATCCCGGAGTAGCCCCTGGGACTGTCTCCATGGGGAGCAGGTCCTCAAATAGGCAGGGACGCAGCATGTTCCTATGTAAAGTGCGGGCACGCCCACTCCCGTCTTCAACCTTTACTTCGTAAACGGGGTTGTCAGGAGACACTCGCCGCTGCACGATGTATGGCATCACCTCCCATCGTTCGCTCAATTTGTTTCCAGGACGTTTCTCTCGGACTAACACTCTTTGTCCCTCCGCGAATGGTCCTCCTAGCGACCTCCCGGGACTAGGGTGCAGGTTGGACCCGATGTTCCCCGCTGCCACCTCCTGGGCGAACGTCAGTCGGCGTTTCTGCTCCTCAATCCACCCACCGTGCGTCCACTCTTCCTCCTCCGCCGGTAGGGACAGATCGAGGTCCTGCAGGTCTTTCTCTGGTCGGCCGAACAGCAGAAAATACGGCGAGAACCCCGTGGTCCGGTGTACTCTGTTGTTGTATACCCACACCAACTCCGGGACAAAGTCGGGCCAGCGCCGCTTCTTGTCAGCCTCCAGGACCCTCAGCATTTGTAGCAACGTCCGGTTGAATCGCTCGCAGGCTCCATTCCCCTGGGGGTGGTACGGGGTGGTCCTTGATTTATTCATGCCATAGGTGCGACACAGCCGCTCCATCACCCGACCTTGGAAGCATGCACCTTGATCCGAATGGAGGCGCTCCGGGCAGCCGTACCTTCGGATAAAATGCTCAACAATGGCCTTAGCCGCCGTGTCGGCAGTCTGGTCCATAGTAGGGACAACCACTGTAAATTTGGTGAAGTGGTCGGTCATCACGATGGCATACTGGTACCCACGCACCGACTCCCCTATCAAGACATAGTCCACCATGAGGAGCTCCAGGGGTCTGGTGGTCCGAATGGTCTGCACTGGTGCCCGTTGTTCGCCACTTTTGGTAACAGCACACCTCCTACATGTCTGACACACGCTTTCCACCAGAGTCTGTAAACCCGGGAAGAAATACTGCTGGCGGACCCATTGCAGGGTCTTCTCTGTACCAAAATGGGCGCCTTCTTCGTGGGCCTCTGTCACCAGACCACGGGCCAACTCTCTGGGGAGAACAACCTGCCACACCTTCCGGAGCTCGTGCTCGAGATAAGCCTGGCGGCACAATACCCCTCCTCGTACGGCCAATCGTTCCCACTGACGTACCAGCCTCTTGCCCCACGGGCTAAGCTGCAGCCTCTCCGCGGAGGACGGCCAGTGGTCCCGCTCCTTCCACCCTCGCACACACCGCACCTCCTGGTCTTGCCCTTGTGCTGCAGCCCAGTCCGGCAAGGCCTTCTGTAGTAGAATCCCGCGTGTTGCCTTGGGCCCGGTCGGGCTGGGGGTCATCCTGGTAAGGTCAGGGATCTCCTGACCCTCTCTCTCTTCGTCCGTGGGCCCCGTAGGTAGCCCTACCGGGTAGCGGGACAGGGCGTCTGCATTGGTATTCGCCTTACCCGGCCGGTATCGGATCTTAAAGGAGAACTTGGCCAAGCGTGCTACCCAACGCTGCTTCATGGCGCCCAACTTAGCTGTATGCAGGTGCGACAGGGGGTTGTTATCCGTGACCACTTCGAAGTCGGTGGCGGTCAGGTACTCTGCAAACTTCTCGGTGACCGCCCAGACGACTGCCAGCAACTCCAGCTTGAACGAGCTGTAGTTGTCAGGGTTCCGCTCCGACTCCCGGAGACTCCGACTCCCATATGCGATAACTCGCTCCTGGCCCTCCTGCAGCTGGGAGAGTACAGCCCCTAGGCCTTGGTGGCTCCCGTCGGTGTACAATATGAATGGCTTGTCAAAGTCAGCATAAGCCAGCACGGGGGCCTGGGTGAGGGCTTGTTTAAGCCCCGTGAAGGCAACCTCCTGCGCTTGGTCCCACGCCACTGCCCGATTCCGCACATCTGTGGCAACACCTCGCAACAGTCCATGCAGGGGGCCTGCAATCTTGGCAAAGTCTCGAATGAACCGCCGATAGTAGCCTACCAATCCCAGAAATGCCCTCAACTCCGTCACGTTGCCCGGGGTCCTCCATTCCTGGACTGCGGCAATTTTGTCGGGGGTGGGCCGCACCCCTTCCTCTGAGACTACATGGCCCAGGTATTCCAAGCTGGACTTCAAGAGGTGGCACTTCCGTGGTTTCAATTTGAGGCCGTATTGTTCCAATCGTTGGAGCACTTGTTCCAACCTATGCAAGTGTTCCTCCAGGGTGGGGGCGAACACTATAATGTCGTCCAAATAGATGAGGATTGCTTCGAAGTTCAAGTCCCCGAGACAGCGCTCCATTAGGCGCTGGAACGTGGCCGGTGCATTGAAGAGCCCGAAGGGCATTCGACAGAAATCAAAAAGCCCCATGGGCGTAACAAATGCCGTCTTCGCCTGATCCTTCTCCGCGACGGGCACCTGCCAGTACCCACTGGCCAGATCCAGCGTGGAGAAGAAGCGCGACTTCCCTAGAGCCGCCAGTGACTCTTCAATGCGGGGTAACGGATAAGCGTCCCGGACGGTGCAGCTGTTCAACCTCCGGTAGTCCACGCAGAATCGGATTGTCCCGTCTTTCTTCTTTACCAGCACAATGGGGGCAGCCCATGGGCTCTTACTTTCCCTGATAACGCCGTTGGCTAACATTTGTTGGATCATGGTCTTGACCTCCTGGTACAGCTTCGGGGGAATCTGCCGATAGCGCTCCCGAGCAGGCAGACTGTTATGATTCCTGTACTCCAGACCGGAGGAGATCTTATGGCAGGGATCTGAGTACAGGAAAATAAGCTGGTTGTGGGAGCTGGATAGCCTAGTAACCCCTGGCGCCCTAACTCCGTTGTCTCGCCCGTGTTATCAGAAATCCCCTGCGAGACTATGGTTGCTTGAGCCCATGGCAGCCGCGTTCGAAGGGCGGATTATGTCTGCCCAACCCCGATGCCCCCGCAGGTCTTAATGGGAGACAAGGGGAAGTCCGAGACAGGGTGATAACAAGGGGCCCTCTGACTAAGCAACCAGGCCAGGGGTTACAAGCTAACTAACTAAATCAAAAGGTATGTGCGGACTAGCCGCCAGGAAAAAGGACAACCAAGGATCCACTGATCCGACACTCCTATCCGGCACCGCCGGACACCAGAGTGGATCTGTGGAAGCGGAATCCTCCGCAAAGCTCCAGAACACAATTAAACAAAATAATAAACAGAAGCGGACAAGCCGCAACACACGGCTGCGCCGCGACTCACGAACACCACCAGATGTTAAAGGTGTTCGGTCAGACTCCAGGAACAGATGGTAACTTCCGAGTACAGGATCTCTGAGGACAGGAACAACCGAAAAGACCGGGACTGGGAACTCTCTGCAGCAGACACAGGCAAACAGGAAGCTATCACCGGCGTCTGTAAGAAGTCCTGAGGGTGCCTTTATTCAGGCACCCTCCAATCAGGATCCAGACAGGACAATCAAATAGAAATGCCGTGCAGCTTGCATGCTGCACGGCCAGCACATAATCAGGGTAATGAGAATAGACCCAGCAACGGGGAACGCGGCTGAACGTGGCGTCCCCGTTGCTAAGGTCAGAGCGGCTCCGTGCGCCCGGCGTCTTAGCGTTGCCAGGGAGCCGGCGGCTGAACGCGCACGGCGTCCCTGGTTGCTAGGCGCCGGGCCGCACGGCCGAGCGGACCCCGGCGCCTAACAGTACCCCCCCCTTGAGGAGGGGTCAAGGAACCCCTAAAGCCAGGTTTCCGAGGAAATTCACGAAAAAATGCCCTTTTGAGCTTTGGGGCATGAAGGTCTTCATCCAGGACCCACGACCTTTCCTCTGGCCCATAACCTCTCCAATGCACCAAAAAATAAAGCCGACCCCGGGACAACTTGGAATCGAGAACCTTCTCAACCAAGAACTCTTGCTGACCCTGTACATTAACTGGTGATCTCCCCTGAGATTTTTTACGAGGAAATCTGCTGGACGAAACATATGGTTTAAGCAATGAGCAATGGAAGGTATTTCCGATCCGTAAAGTTTTTGGTAAACGTAACCGGAAAGCAACTGGATTGACTTTTTTGATAATGAGAAATGGTCCAATATATCTAGGACCCAATCTGGCTGAGGTTTGTCGAAGTTTGATGTTGCGAGTCGACAACCACACCCTGTCTCCTACTTTAAAAGTGCACGGCCGCCGGAGCCTGTCAGAAAATTTTTTTTTCCCGGAAAGCTGCTTTTCTGAGAGCCAGGTGCACTTTTTTCCAAATAAGTTTAAGATGAGAGGTCAGGGCCAGAGAGGAGACAGAGGAATGTTGAAAAAATGAATTAGCTCTGGGGTGGAAACCAAAAACTGCAAAAAATGGAGACACATTGGTGGAGGAATGACAGGCATTATTATAAGCAAACTCCGCCAATGGAAGAAACTCAGACCAGTCATTTTGGAGTTTGGCCGAGTACAAACGCAAATATTGTTTTAGAGATTGGTTAACTCGCTCAGTCTGTCCATTGGATTGTGGATGATAGCCGGAGGTTAATGATAATTTCATCTTTAATGAAGCACAAAAAGACTTCCAAAATTGCGCAATGAATTGTGGACCCCTGTCAGAAACAATATCAGTGGGTAACCCATGGAGTCTGAAAACATGACGGAGGAACAAGACTGCCAATCCCTGGGCAGATGGCAATCGGGGAAGAGCAATAAAATGGGCCATCTTGCTAAAACGGTCCACTACCACCCATATGACTCGGCATCCGGCTGACAGAGGGAGATCCACCACAAAATCCATGGAGATATGCGACCATGGCCTAAGAGGAACTTTCAAGGGCATAAGTTGACCAATAGGCAAAGAACGGGGAACTTTATGCTGTGCACAGACCTGACACGAAAAAACAAACTCTTTAATGTCTTTGGAAAGACCAGGCCACCATACTGAGCGGGATACTAATTCCAAAGTCTTAGCGATTCCCGGATGCCCTGCAACTTTGCTATCATGAAATTCCGCCAAAACAGTTGCTCTCAAAAACTCAGGAACAAAAAGACGACTAGCAGGAGTATTTCCCGGAGCTTGATGTTGAAGCAGCTTTAATTGGGAAAATACATCCTGTGTGAGACCTGCCTGAATGACTGAAGGCGGAAGTATGGGAGTAACAGGACTGTTGTCTTGAACCGGAAGGAAACTGCGTGACAGGGCATCTGCCTTGGTATTCTTGGAACCTGGTCTGAAGGTGATAATGAATTTGAAACGAGTAAAAAATAAAGCCCAACGAGCCTGTCGGGCATTCAGTCGTTTAGCCGATTCAATGTATTGAAGATTTTTGTGATCAGTCAAAACTGAAATGGTGTGGGTAGCTCCTTCAAGCCAATGTCTCCACTCCTCGAAAGCCCATTTAATAGCCAGCAATTCCCGGTTACCAAGATCGTAGTTGGATTCTGCAGATGAGAATTTCCTGGACATAAAGGCACAAGGATGTAACTCAAGGGAATCTGGATCCTTCTGAGAAAGGATAGCCCCTACTCCAACCTCCGAGGCATCCACCTCAATAATGAAAGGTAATTCTGGGTTGGGATGTCTAAGGACAGGGGCTGAGACAAAGGCTTGTTTTAAGGCCTGAAAAGATAACTCCGCTTCACATGACCAATTGGTAGGATCTGCTCCCTTCTTAGTAAGTGCCACAATGGGAGCAACTAGGTCAGAGAAAGAGTGAATAAATCTTCTATAGTAGTTTGCAAACCCTAAAAAGCGCTGAATTGCTTTTAAATTGGTGGGTTGCGCCCAACTAAGGATGGCTTGGAGCTTTTTTGGTTCCATTCGGAATCCCCGAGGGGAAATAATGTACCCTAAAAAGGATACTTCCGTGACATGAAATTCACACTTCTCCAGCTTGGCATATAAGTGATTTTCACGTAATCTCTTTAGCACCTGACGCACCTGGGTAACATGTTGTTCCACGGAGTCAGAATATATCAAAATATCGTCTAAATAGACCACGACGAATCTTCCCAGAAACTCACGGAGCACATCATTAATGAGATCCTGGAAAACTGCCGGAGCGTTAGATAGGCCGAATGGCATGACCAGATACTCATAGTGGCCCGACTGAGTACTAAATGCCGTTTTCCACTCATCCCCTGACCTGATTCTGATGAGGTTATATGCTCCTCTAAGATCAATCTTAGAAAAAATAACAGCCGAACGTAGCTGATCAAAGAGGACAGAGATCAGCGGCAGAGGGTAAGTATTCTTTACTGAGATTTTATTCAAAGCTCTAAAGTCAATGCAGGGTCTGAGTGAACCATCCTTCTTCTCTACGAAGAAGAAACCTGCACTTAAAGGGGATTTAGATGGCCTGATAAACCCTTTCCCAAGGCTTTCTTTCACATACTCATTCATGGCCACAGTTTCAGGACCAGACAATGCATATAACCTTCCTTTAGGCAACGTGGCACCAGGAATTAACTCAATGGCACAATCATAAGGCCTATGGGGAGGCAAAATATCCGCATTGCCCTTGGAAAACACATCAACAAAATCCTGGTATTCCCCAGGAATATGTGCGGAACTGGCGGCAGCTACTCGGATAGGAAGCGTAATACATTCTTTAACACAGATGGTACCCCATTGTAGGATCTCCCCAGACTGCCAATCAATGACGGGATTATGAAAGGCCAGCCAAGGATGACCCAGAACCACAGGAACTGCTGGACAATGGGTAAGGAAAAACTCAATTTTTTCAGAATGCAGAGCTCCCACCGAGAGCAAAACAGGAGGTGTACATAGAGAAATAACCCCATTGGATAAAGGACTCCCATCTAAACCATGCATGGTGATACACCTACCTAAGGTTAGCTGAGGAATACCTAAGGCCTTGGCCCATGTTAAATCCATAAAGTTTCCTGCAGCTCCACTGTCCACAAAAGCAGAGACCGAGGAACAGAGGCTGCCATAGGAAACTTTAGCAGGAACCAACAGTGAATTATTTGAGGAGATGAGCTGCAGACCAAAGTGAACCCCCTCACAATTCACTTGGTCAGGAAGTTTCCCAACTTGTTTGGACAACTACGGGCAAAATGTCCCTTACCTCCGCAGTATAAACACAGACCATAATTTTGCCTCCTGGTTCTTTCTTCCGGAGACAATTTGGAGAGACCAATCTGCATAGGCTCCTCTATGTCTACAGGAATGGAAGGAACCCAGGGAGAGGACCCGACAGATGCCCCTTTTTCAGCCCTCCGCTCTCTGAGCCGACGATCTATTTTAATAGATAGCTCCATGAGGTTATCGAGGGTCTCAGGAGCGGGATACTGGAGGAGACTGTCTTTTATAGATTCCGATAAGCCGAGGCGAAACTGACTGCGCAGGGCTGGGTCATTCCAGCCACAGTCGTTCGACCAACGGCGAAACTCCGTACAATAATTCTCTGCGGGATTCCTACCCTGTCTAAGAGCACGCAACTGACTTTCTGCGGACGCCTCTCTATCAGGGTCGTCATACAATAGCCCTAAAGATTTTAAAAAGGCGTCTACAGACGATAAGGCCGGATCGTCTGTCTTTAAACCAAAAGCCCAGGTCTGAGGATCCCCCTGAAGTAGAGAAATAATAATCCCAACCCGCTGAGCCTCTGTACCTGAGGTAACTGGTCTTAAACGAAAATACAGTTTGCAAGATTCTTTAAAATTAAAAAACTGTTTTCTATCCCCAGAAAAACGGTCAGGCAGATGCATTTTTGGTTCAGGGATGACCCTCGGGGAAGTCCGTAACAGATCTTCCTGTGACCTCACCCGGAGGGACAGATCCTGAACCATCTGAGTAAGTTCCTGAATCTGACTAACAAGAAGCTGGCCAGGGTTTGGCCCAACACCGGTGGGATTCATAAGGCCGACAAAAATCTCCCAACTAAAAAGTGAAAAAATTTACTGTAAGTTAAATCTTTTCTTTTGTAGGCCGGTGATAATGTTATGATTCCTGTACTCCAGACCGGAGGAGATCTTATGGCAGGGATCTGAGTACAGGAAAATAAGCTGGTTGTGGGAGCTGGATAGCCTAGTAACCCCTGGCGCCCTAACTCCGTTGTCTCGCCCGTGTTATCAGAAATCCCCTGCGAGACTATGGTTGCTTGAGCCCATGGCAGCCGCGTTCGAAGGGCGGATTATGTCTGCCCAACCCCGATGCCCCCGCAGGTCTTAATGGGAGACAAGGGGAAGTCCGAGACAGGGTGATAACAAGGGGCCCTCTGACTAAGCAACCAGGCCAGGGGTTACAAGCTAACTAACTAAATCAAAAGGTATGTGCGGACTAGCCGCCAGGAAAAAGGACAACCAAGGATCCACTGATCCGACACTCCTATCCGGCACCGCCGGACACCAGAGTGGATCTGTGGAAGCGGAATCCTCCGCAAAGCTCCAGAACACAATTAAACAAAATAATAAACAGAAGCGGACAAGCCGCAACACACGGCTGCGCCGCGACTCACGAACACCACCAGATGTTAAAGGTGTTCGGTCAGACTCCAGGAACAGATGGTAACTTCCGAGTACAGGATCTCTGAGGACAGGAACAACCGAAAAGACCGGGACTGGGAACTCTCTGCAGCAGACACAGGCAAACAGGAAGCTATCACCGGCGTCTGTAAGAAGTCCTGAGGGTGCCTTTATTCAGGCACCCTCCAATCAGGATCCAGACAGGACAATCAAATAGAAATGCCGTGCAGCTTGCATGCTGCACGGCCAGCACATAATCAGGGTAATGAGAATAGACCCAGCAACGGGGAACGCGGCTGAACGTGGCGTCCCCGTTGCTAAGGTCAGAGCGGCTCCGTGCGCCCGGCGTCTTAGCGTTGCCAGGGAGCCGGCGGCTGAACGCGCACGGCGTCCCTGGTTGCTAGGCGCCGGGCCGCACGGCCGAGCGGACCCCGGCGCCTAACACAGACTGTCACCGGTGTTGATCTCATGCTCTATCTCGGTCGTGTGACCAAAATCTTCCTCGCTGCGAGAGAACGACCTCTGTCGTGCCCACAACATTTGCTTTACCCGGTCCACCTCTGCTGTACTAAGGCCCTCCAGTGCTACATCCATCTGATTCAGGATCACGTCCCCGTTCCACTCCGCGGTGGGTTCCTGTTTTTCCTCAAGGGCGACGGCCAACGTCCAAGGCTCGCATGCGTCCGGCTTTAAGGTAACCCTAGGGCCGGGTTCAATACCACCCTCGGGGATAGCCTCTAGATGGGCCAGCACCGACCTGCCCGGAATCTTAATTGGTGAGTTTCCCAGGTTGCACACCCGTAGGGGTACGGTGCCATTCCGTACGACCGCTACGGTTCTGGCCAGCAGCAACCCGGCCTCCACTTGCCTGAACCAACAAGGTTCTATCACAACCTCCCTTCCTTCTAGCCGCTGCTGCGCACGGACGGGTACTTCCAGGACCACCTCCTGTCTCGCTGGGATCCTCACCCTTTGGTTATGTCGCGTCTTGATCAGGCCGAGGGGGCGCAAGGTTTCCACAGAGGCGGTCTCTTCGTTCCGCTGGACGACTCTCTGGAAAGCTTGCTGCACCGGCTTCTGCACACCCAGATACTTCCAGTACTGGGGGCCCTTATCGTGTACGAGTACTCGATCTAGACTCCGTAGGATGTTCATCCCCAGAATCACCGGCCCATGGTGAAACTCCTCGCCACTCACCACTACAAACCCCTTTTTTCCAAGGGACTGCCCATACACCTCCACCTCAATCCACACGACCCCTGTTACGGGAATGGGAAGGTTGTTCGCGGCCACTAGGGTTACCCAATTCCCGACACTGGTGGTCGTGAGATGGGCATAGTCTTCCCTAAACCGTTTCTCGGACATGGTGGACACTTGCGATCCGGTATCCAAAAGGCAACGTTGATCCCTCCCTCCTAACTTTGCCACTACAGTGGGACACTCACCGAACAAGTCCGATGAGTCGACGACGTCTACTTGGGCGCCGCCTTCCCCCGCGGATTGTCCCGTTACCGCGAGGGACCTTAGTTTAAAGGTCTCCTACGCCACTCCCGTCCGGAGCGGCGCCCCGGACAATCCCGAGCGAAATGTCCAGGCTCCTCACATTCCCAACACACCAACTCACGGGGTCCCCTCGGGCGCACCTCCCCTCCCCGACGTCCAGCGGTCTCCATCTCCTTTTTCCTCCGAGGGTTCTTTTCCTTGGCCCGATCCTCGTCGTCCCAACCCCTCCTTTCGGGGTCGGCGTCACGACTTTCGGCCCGTTCCACCCTCTGCCTTAACTGGGACACTTCGTCTTGGACGAGAAGGAGCGTGGTGGTTAGCTCCTTGATGCATCCCTCCAAGGGACTAACCTCCGGTGCCCGGACCCTATCTATTGGTTGAGTGGGTGGTGCGGACACGGCGCTGGAACTAAGCTCCGCATTTTCTTCTTTCTTCAGTGCCATCTCTAACACTTCGAAGAAGGTGAGCTCGCCATCCCCATCGACCTTATCCTGGAGGTAGTTCCGCTGGGACCTGCTCCTCAGTCCACCAATTAAAATACCTCTCAAGGTGGAATCCGGGTCCCCTGTCATCAACTCCTCATCTTCCCTCGTCTGGATCTCACTCATGTATTCCTGGATCGCGTTCGCGAACTGGGAAATCGTCTCATCTTCCCTTTGAACCCGTGCGAACACACGCTTCTTCAGCGTCGTGGTGGTGGCCTTCGTCCCATACACGCCCTTCAGGATGGTGAAGACGTCAGCCAGGCTTTTACGAAGCCGCTCGGGGCGTACTCTCACGGTCTTCCGGGCGTCGCCAGTCATGACATTCAATGCCAAATTCACCTGTACCCGTCTCGGAATCTGGTAGAGGTCGATCGTGGTTTCCAACTGCTCGATCCACTCCGTCAAGGGCATATTCTGCCCGTCGAACTTGTCAAGGTGGTTGAGGGCCGCCCCGATGGGTAACCTGTCCCGAGGCGGATCGTTGGGCGCGTCCTTCGCCTCCTCGGGGGACTCGTTACCGTCGTCCTCCGGCTTGTCCACTTCCCGATCCATCTTCTCTAAGGATCCTGCCGACTACGCCAAATGTAAGGATGCCGAAGTGGTATGAAGCCTGCGGCCGTGTAAGTGGATCACTGCTTACCTCCGTCTGCGCCGCACACTCCGCCCGCTCAGCGTTGATTTCAGAGGACGCCTCTTCGGAGCCTCCGCCCAGAACTCGCCGGCTAAAAGGGGACAAGAAATATTCTCACTGCGGGCCCACTTCTCCCTTCTGGGGAATAAGTGGCACACCGGGGGTGGCTGCGACGTTCACCGATTAGGTGAATGTCATCATCGGCCCGTGGGCCTCAGCTACCCAAATCGTCACCTATTTGGCACTTGCGCACCGAGGTGGGAGCGAGCCCGCTAGGCCTAGCGGGATCCCGCGACCGGTGCTCAACACAGACAAGGACACACACTCACAAATAATACTCACACTGGTACTCTTGTCAACTTGCTTGATGCGCCACTCCGCTCCTGGGGAAAAGGATGACAGCAGCCTCCCTACAACTAAACAACGGCTAACAACAAACTGAGCCTAACTACTATGAACTGCAACAATTTACCGGGACGGCTACTTCACCTAATCGCTACAACAGGTCAAGCAAACACAAGTTCAATGCGAGTACAATATAAATGGAGAGTACCTTACCATCCGGTCCGACGCAGGTTCTGCTACCTCGCCCTAGTGGTGACCAACTCTCCACGGCTCTTCCCCACCCTGGGAGTATACACAAGGCGTGAGGGTCAGCCGACCCTCCGTGCCCAGCCTACAATGTACCCCGCCCGAGCGGCCGCACAGCTCACTCGCCGAGGTGTGCAAGGAACGGGGCTCCGCTTGATTTGAGAACACCCAGATGGTCTCCCCCTCTCCTTAGTTGGTACCGTTGGATGACCCGAATCTAATGCCCTGGGTCACCTTATGATTCCCTACCCTCCCTCTGGCTAGGTACTCTAGGACCTACTGTCCCCTTATGCTCCGCAGGCCTATGGCCCGTTATGCCCCCGGGCCTAATGCCCGCCTGACTGGGTGACTGGCAGGGGTTCGGGCCTAACGCTCAAAACCCCGCAGGAGGAAATGGTCGGGTCTGGCTTTACAGGCCGCGGGCCGGGTGGAGCCCCGACTACGCGCGGCCTCCCAGGCCCAGACGCGCCGACCAGGTTGCCCACGGGCCGGAAGGGCCCGACTATGTGCCCACAGGCCGAGAGGGCCTGACTATGCCCACGGGCCTAGCGCCCGATCACCCGGTGGTCTAGGAGGAAGTGCGAGACTCGGCACGAGGCCGCTTACCGGGCCGTAGGGAGAGGCCGCGGTGGGGAGCTTCGTTAGCTCTTTTGCCTCCCACACACCGCGGCACTCTCCTCCGGGACTTCCGGTGGGCTCCTCTTCCGCGGTCGTCCCGACGTCTTCTTCCCGGCCGTCGACAGTCTCTCCCTGCTGGGGCCTCTTCTGTCTTCTGTTTCTCGGCCGCTCCCGTCGCCGTCGCCGCCGCCTCTTCTCCTGGACCGCCGCCTTCTTTCTTCTCTTTCTTCTGTCTCTTCTGTTTCTTCTGGAGCTCTTCTCTGCTCCGTCCCCGGCGCCGACTGGCCGCTCCCGCTCCGCCGCGTCTGTTATAAGACGCTGGGAGGGGGCGGCGCTATGACGCGGCGAGCCTTGATTGGCTTGTCGCGGCATGCTCTGATTGGCTGACCGGGCGCGAGCCCTGATTGGCTCCCACCCGGCGCCATCCTCGCCTCCTCGCGCCGCGATTGGAGGGGCTTGAATCCCACCGGATGCAAGCCCCTCCGTGCTGAGGACCCGCCGCAACGCCGCCGCTGACCGGGGGGAACGGAGGCCAGTGACTTCCCCCGTCCCCCCAACCCGCTGCCCTCTCACACATTCCACCTCCTATATCGTGCTGAATTGTATAGGCTTGAATGGCCTTTTGCTGCTCCTCCAACCTCTGAAGCATATATAGGGTTGAATTCCACCTCGTTACCACTTCTTGCTTCAGATGATGGCAGGGCAGGTTCAGGCGTTTTTGGTGTTGCTCCAGTCTTCTGTACGTGGTGCCTGTACGCCGAAAGTGTCCCGCAATTCTTCTGGCCACCGACAGCATCTCTTGCACGCCCCTGTCGTTTTTTAAAAAATTCTGCACCACCAAATTCAAGGTATGTGCAAAACATGGGACGTGCTGGAATTTGCCCAGATTTAATGCACACACAATATTGCTGGCGTTGTCCGATGCCACAAATCCACAGGAGAGTCCAATTGGGGTAAGCCATTCCGCGATGATCTTCCTCAGTTGCCGTAAGAGGTTTTCAGTAGAGATGAGCGGGTTCGGTTTCTCTGAATCCGAACCCGCACGAACTTCATGTTTTTTTTCACGGGTCCGAGCGACTCGGATCTTCCCGCCTTGCTCGGTTAACCCGAGCGCGCCCGAACGTCATCATGACGCTGTCGGATTCTCGCGAGGCTCGGATTCTATCGCGAGACTCGGATTCTATATAAGGAGCCGCGCGTCGCCGCCATTTTCACACGTGCATTGAGATTGATAGGGAGAGGACGTGGCTGGCGTCCTCTCCGTTTAGAATAGATTAGAGAGACACTTGATTTACTAATTTTGGGGAGCATTAGGAGTACTCAGTACAGTGCAGAGTTTTGCTGATAGTGACCACCAGTTTTATTTATAATCCGTTCTCTGCCTGAAAAAAGCGATACACAGCACACAGTGACTCAGTCACATACCATATCTGTGTGCACTGCTCAGGCTCAGGCCAGTGTGCTGCATCATCTATTATCTATATATAATATTATATATATCTGATTATCTGTCTGACTGCTCAGCTCACACAGCTTATAATTGTGGGGGAGACTGGGGAGCACTACTGCAGTGCCAGTTATAGGTTATAGCAGGAGCCAGGAGTACATAATATATTATATAGTGAGTGACCACCAGACACACAGTGCAGTTTATTTAATATATCCGTTCTCTGCCTGAAAAAAGCGATACACACAGTGACTCAGTCAGTCACATACCATATCTGTGTGCACTGCTCAGGCTCAGGCCAGTGTGCTGCATCATCTATATATATTATATATCTGTCTGACTGCTCAGCTCACACAGCTTATAATTGTGGGGGAGACTGGGGAGCACTACTGCAGTGCCAGTTATAGGTTATAGCAGGAGCCAGGAGTACATAATATTATATTAAAACAGTGCACACTTTTGCTGCAGGAGTGCCACTGCCAGTGTGACTAGTGACCAGCGACCTGACCACCAGTATATATAATATTAGTAGTATACTATCTCTTTATCAACCAGTCTATATTAGCAGCAGACACAGTACAGTGCGGTAGTTCACGGCTGTGGCTACCTCTGTGTCGGCACTCGGCAGCCCGTCCATAATTGTATATACCACCTAACCGTGGTTTTTTTTTCTTTCTTTATACATACATACTAGTTACGAGTATACTATCTCTTTATCAACCAGTCTATATTAGCAGCAGACACAGTACAGTGCGGTAGTTCACGGCTGTGGCTACCTCTGTGTCGGCACTCGGCAGCCCGTCCATAATTGTATATACCACCTAACCGTGGTTTTTTTTTCTTTCTTTATACATACATACTAGTTACGAGTATACTATCTCTTTATCAACCAGTCTATATATTAGCAGCAGACACAGTACAGTGCGGTAGTTCACGGCTGTGGCTACCTCTGTGTCGGCACTCGGCAGCCCATCCATAATTGTATATACCACCTAACCGTGGTTTTTTTTTCTTTCTTTATACATACATACTAGTTACGAGTATACTATCTCTTTATCAACCAGTCTATATATTAGCAGCAGACACAGTACAGTGCGGTAGTTCACGGCTGTGGCTACCTCTGTGTCGGCACTCGGCAGCCCGTCCATAATTGTATATACCACCTAACCGTGGTTTTTTTTCTTTCTTTATACATACATACTAGTTACGAGTATACTATCTCTTTATCAACCAGTCTATATATTAGCAGCAGACACAGTACAGTGCGGTAGTTCACGGCTGTGGCTACCTCTGTGTCGGCACTCGGCAGCCCGTCCATAATTGTATATACCACCTAACCGTGGTTTTTTTTTCTTTCTTTATACATACATACTAGTTACGAGTATACTATCTCTTTATCAACCAGTCTATATATTAGCAGCAGACACAGTACAGTGCGGTAGTTCACGGCTGTGGCTACCTCTGTGTCGGCACTCGGCAGCCCGTCCATAATTGTATATACCACCTAACCGTGGTTTTTTTTTCTTTCTTTATACATACATACTAGTTACGAGTATACTATCTCTTTATCAACCAGTCTATATATTAGCAGCAGACACAGTACAGTGCGGTAGTTCACGGCTGTGGCTACCTCTGTGTCGGCACTCGGCAGCCCGTCCATAATTGTATATACCACCTAACCGTGGTTTTTTTTTCTTTCTTTATACATACATACTAGTTACGAGTATACTATCTCTTTATCAACCAGTCTATATTAGCAGCAGACACAGTACTGTGCGGTAGTTCACGGCTGTGGCTACCTCTGTGTCGGCACTCGGCAGCCCGTCCATAATTGTATATACCACCTAACCGTGGTTTTTTTTTCTTTCTTTATACATACATACTAGTTACGAGTATACTATCTCTTTATCAACCAGTCTATATATTAGCAGCAGACACAGTACAGTGCGGTAGTTCACGGCTGTGGCTACCTCTGTGTCGGCACTCGGCAGCCCGTCCATAATTGTATATACCACCTAACCGTGGTTTTTTTTTCTTTCTTTATACATACATACTAGTTACGAGTATACTATCTCTTTATCAACCAGTCTATATATTAGCAGCAGACACAGTACAGTGCGGTAGTTCACGGCTGTGGCTACCTCTGTGTCGGCACTCGGCAGCCCGTCCATAATTGTATATACCACCTAACCGTGGTTTTTTTTTCTTTCTTTATACATACATACTAGTTACGAGTATACTATCTCTTTATCAACCAGTCTATATTAGCAGCAGACACAGTACAGTGCGGTAGTTCATGGCTGTGGCTACCTCTGTGTCGGCACTCGGCAGCCCGTCCATAATTGTATATACCACCTAACCGTGGTTTTTTTTTCTTTCTTTATACATACATACTAGTTACGAGTATACTATCTCTTTATCAACCAGTCTATATTAGCAGCAGACACAGTACAGTGCGGTAGTTCACGGCTGTGGCTACCTCTGTGTCGGCACTCGGCAGCCCGTCCATAATTGTATATACCACCTAACCGTGGTTTTTTTTTCTTTCTTTATACATACATACTAGTTACGAGTATACTATCTCTTTATCAACCAGTCTATATATTAGCAGCAGACACAGTACAGTGCGGTAGTTCACGGCTGTGGCTACCTCTGTGTCGGCACTCGGCAGCCCGTCCATAATTGTATACTAGTATCCAATCCATCCATCTCCATTGTTTACCTGAGGTGCCTTTTAGTTGTGCCTATTAAAATATGGAGAACAAAAATGTTGAGGTTCCAAAATTAGGGAAAGATCAAGATCCACTTCCACCTCGTGCTGAAGCTGCTGCCACTAGTCATGGCCGAGACGATGAAATGCCAGCAACGTCGTCTGCCAAGGCCGATGCCCAATGGCATAGTACAGAGCATGTCAAAACCAAAACACCAAATATCAGTAAAAAAAGGACTCCAAAACCTAAAATAAAATTGTCGGAGGAGAAGCGTAAACTTGCCAATATGCCATTTACCACACGGAGTGGCAAGGAACGGCTGAGGCCCTGGCCTATGTTCATGGCTAGTGGTTCAGCTTCACATGAGGATGGAAGCACTCAGCCTCTCGCTAGAAAACTGAAAAGACTCAAGCTGGCAAAAGCACCGCAAAGAACTGTGCGTTCTTTGAAATCCCAAATCCACAAGGAGAGTCCAATTGTGTCGGTTGCGATGCCTGACCTTCCCAACACTGGACGTGAAGAGCATGCGCCTTCCACCATTTGCACGCCCCCTGCAAGTGCTGGAAGGAGCACCCGCAGTCCAGTTCCTGATAGTCAGATTGAAGATGTCAGTGTTGAAGTACACCAGGATGAGGAGGATATGGGTGTTGCTGGCGCTGGGGAGGAAATTGACCAGGAGGATTCTGATGGTGAGGTGGTTTTTTTAAGTCAGGCACCCGGGGAGACACCTGTTGTCCGTGGGAGGAATATGGCCGTTGACATGCCAGGTGAAAATACCAAAAAAATCAGCTTTTCGGTGTGGAGGTATTTCACCAGAAATGCGGACAACAGGTGTCAAGCCGTGTGTTCCCTTTGTCAAGCTGTAATAAGTAGGGGTAAGGACGTTAACCACCTCGGAACATCCTCCCTTATACGTCACCTGCAGCGCATTCATAATAAGTCAGTGACAAGTTCAAAAACTTTGGGTGACAGCGGAAGCAGTCCACTGACCAGTAAATCCCTTCCTCTTGTAACCAAGCTCACGCAAACCACCCCACCAACTCCCTCAGTGTCAATTTCCTCCTTCCCCAGGAATGCCAATAGTCCTGCAGGCCATGTCACTGGCAATTCTGACGAGTCCTCTCCTGCCTGGGATTCCTCCGATGCATCCTTGCGTGTAACGCCTACTGCTGCTGGCGCTGCTGTTGTTGCCGCTGGGAGTCGATGGTCATCCCAGAGGGGAAGTCGTAAGCCCACTTGTACTACTTCCAGTAAGCAATTGACTGTTCAACAGTCCTTTGCGAGGAAGATGAAATATCACAGCAGTCATCCTACTGCAAAGCGGATAACTGAGTCCTTGACAACTATGTTGGTGTTAGACGTGCGTCCGGTATCCGCCGTTAGTTCACAGGGAACTAGACAATTTATTGAGGCAGTGTGCCCCCGTTACCAAATACCATCTAGGTTCCACTTCTCTAGGCAGGCGATACCGAGAATGTACACGGACGTCAGAAAAAGACTCACCAGTGTCCTAAAAAATGCAGTTGTACCCAATGTCCACTTAACCACGGACATGTGGACAAGTGGAGCAGGGCAGGGTCAGGACTATATGACTGTGACAGCCCACTGGGTAGATGTATGGACTCCCGCCGCAAGAACAGCAGCGGCGGC
Organism: Pseudophryne corroboree; assembly: GCF_028390025.1. NCBI lineage: Eukaryota > Metazoa > Chordata > Amphibia > Anura > Myobatrachidae > Pseudophryne > Pseudophryne corroboree. Next base: position 468,447,181 of record NC_086452.1, on the reverse strand, counting down.
ACCAGTAGCAGCATCTCGCAAACGCCAACTCTTTCCTAGGCAGGCTACGCTTTGTATCACCGCTTTCCAGAATACGCACACAGCTGAAAACCTCTTACGGCAACTGAGGAAGATCATCGCGGAATGGCTTACCCCAATTGGACTCTCCTGTGGTTTTGTGGCATCGGACAACGCCAGCAATATTGTGTGTGCATTAAATATGGGCAAATTCCAGCACGTCCCATGTTTTGCACATACCTTGAATTTGGTGGTGCAGAATTTTTTAAAAAACGACAGGGGCGTGCAAGAGATGCTGTCGGTGGCCAGAAAAATTGCGGGACACTTTCGGCGTACAGGCACCACGTACAGAAGACTGGAGCACCACCAAAAACTACTGAACCTGCCCTGCCATCATCTGAAGCAAGAAGTGGTAACGAGGTGGAATTCAACCCTCTATATGCTTCAGAGGTTGGAGGAGCAGCAAAAGGCCATTCAAGCCTATACAATTGAGCACGATATAGTAGGTGGAATGCACCTGTCTCAAGTGCAGTGGAGAATGATTTCAACGTTGTGCAAGGTTCTGATGCCCTTTGAACTTGCCACACGTGAAGTCAGTTCAGACACTGCCAGCCTGAGTCAGGTCATTCCCCTCATCAGGCTTTTGCAGAAGAAGCTGGAGGCATTGAAGAAGGAGCTAAAAGGGAGCGATTCCGCTAGGCATGTGGGACTTGTGGATGCAGCCCTTAATTCGCTTAACAAGGATTCACGGGTGGTCAATCTGTTGAAATCAGAGCACTACATTTTGGCCACCGTGCTCGATCCTAGATTTAAAGCCTACCTTGGATCTCTCTTTCCGGCAGACACAGGTCTGCTGGGGTTGAAAGACCTGCTGGTGACAAAATTGTCAAGTCAAGCGGAACGCGACCTGTCAACATCTCCTCCTTCACATTCTCCCGCAACTGGGGGTGCGAGGAAAAGGCTCAGAATTCCGAGCCCACCCGCTGGCGGTGATGCAGGGCAGTTTGGAGCGACTGCTGATGCTGACATCTGGTCCGGACTGAAGGACCTGACAACGATTACGGACATGTCGTCTACTGTCACTGCATATGATTCTCTCAACATTGATAGAATGGTGGAGGATTATATGAGTGACCGCATCCAAGTAGGCACGTCACACAGTCCGTACTTATACTGGCAGGAAAAAGAGGCAATTTGGAGGCCCTTGCACAAACTGGCTTTATTCTACCTAAGTTGCCCTCCCACAAGTGTGTACTCCGAAAGAGTGTTTAGTGCCGCCGCTCACCTTGTCAGCAATCGGCGTACAAGGTTACATCCAGAAAATGTGGAGAAGATGATGTTCATTAAAATGAATTATAATCAATTCCTCCGCGGAGACATTGACCAGCAGCAATTGCCTCCACAAAGTACACAGGGAGCTGAGATGGTGGATTCCAGTGGGGACGAATTGATAATCTGTGAGGAGGGGGATGTACACGGTGATATATCGGAGGGTGAAGATGAGGTGGACATCTTGCCTCTGTAGAGCCAGTTTGTGCAAGGAGAGATTAATTGCTTCTTTTTTGGGGGGGGTCCAAACCAACCCGTCATATCAGTCACAGTCGTGTGGCAGACCCTGTCACTGAAAAGATGGGTTGGTTAAAGTGTGCATGTCCTGTTTTGTTTATACAACATAAGGGTGGGTGGGAGGGCCCAAGGACAATTCCATCTTGCACCTCTTTTTTCTTTTCTTTTTCTTTGCATCATGTGCTGATTGGGGAGGGTTTTTTGGAAGGGACATCCTGCGTGACACTGCAGTGCCACTCCTAGATGGGCCCGGTGTTTGTGTCGGCCACTAGGGTCGCTAATCTTACTCACACAGTCAGCTACCTCATTGCGCCTCTTTTTTTCTTTGCGTCATGTGCTGTTTGGGGAGGGTTTTTTGGAAGGGACATCCTGCGTGACACTGCAGTGCCACTCCTAGATGGGCCCGGTGTTTGTGTCGGCCACTAGGGTCGCTAATCTTACTCACACAGCTACCTCATTGCGCCTCTTTTTTTCTTTGCGTCATGTGCTGTTTGGGGAGGGTTTTTTGGAAGGGACATCCTGCGTGACACTGCAGTGCCACTCCTAGATGGGCCCGGTGTTTGTGTCGGCCACTAGGGTCGCTAATCTTACTCACACAGCTACCTCATTGCGCCTCTTTTTTTCTTTGCGTCATGTGCTGTTTGGGGAGGGTTTTTTGGAAGGGACATCCTGCGTGACACTGCAGTGCCACTCCTAGATGGGCCAGGTGTTTGTGTCGGCCACTAGGGTCGCTAATCTTACTCACACAGCTACCTCATTGCGCCTCTTTTTTTCTTTGCGTCATGTGCTGTTTGGGGAGGGTTTTTTGGAAGGGACATCCTGCGTGACACTGCAGTGCCACTCCTAGATGGGCCCGGTGTTTGTGTCGGCCACTAGGGTCGCTAATCTTACTCACACAGCTACCTCATTGCGCCTCTTTTTTTCTTTGCGTCATGTGCTGTTTGGGGAGGTTTTTTTGGAAGGGACATCCTGCGTGACACTGCAGTGCCACTCCTAGATGGGCCCGGTGTTTGTGTCGGCCACTAGGGTCGCTAATCTTACTCACACAGCTACCTCATTGCGCCTCTTTTTTTCTTTGCGTCATGTGCTGTTTGGGGAGGGTTTTTTGGAAGGGACATCCTGCGTGACACTGCAGTGCCACTCCTAGATGGGCCCGGTGTTTGTGTCGGCCACTAGGGTCGCTTATCTTACTCACACAGCGACCTCGGTGCAAATTTTAGGACTAAAAATAATATTGTGAGGTGTGAGGTATTCAGAATAGACTGAAAATGAGTGTAAATTATGGTTTTTGAGGTTAATAATACTTTGGGATCAAAATGACCCCCAAATTCTATGATTTAAGCTGTTTTTTAGTGTTTTTTGAAAAAAACACCCGAATCCAAAACACACCCGAATCCGACAAAAAAAATTCGGTGAGGTTTTGCCAAAACGCGTTCGAACCCAAAACACGGCCGCGGAACCGAACCCGAAACCAAAACACAAAACCCGAAAAATTTCAGGCGCTCATCTCTAGTTTTCAGCTGTGTGCGTATTCTGGAAACCGGTGATACAAAGCGTAGCCTGCCTAGGAAAGAGTTGGCGTTTGCGAGATGCTGCTACTGGTGCCGCCGCTGCTGTTCTTGCGGCGGGAGTCCATACATCTACCCAGTGGGCTGTCACAGTCATATAGTCCTGACCCTGCCCTGCTCCACTTGTCCACATGTCCGTGGTTAAGTGGACATTGGGTACAGCTGCATTTTTTAGGACACTGGTGACTCTTTTTCTGAGGTCTGTGTACATTTTCGGTATCGCCTGCCTAGAGAAATGGAACCTAGATGGTATTTGGTACCGGGGACACAGTACCTCCAACAAGTCTCTAGTTGGCTCTGCAGTAATGATGGATACCGGAAGCACGTTTCTCACCACCCAGGATGCCAAGGCCTCAGTGATCCGCTTTGCAGCAGGATGACTGCTGTGATATTTCATCTTCCTCGCAAAGGACTGTTGGACAGTCAATTGCTTGGTGGAAGTAGTAAAAGTGGTCTTACGATTTCCCCTCTGGGATGACCATCGACTCCCAGCAGCAACAACAGCAGCGCCAGCAGCAGTAGGCGTTACACGCAAGGATGCATCGGAGGAATCCCAGGCAGGAGAGGAATCGTCAGAATTGCCAGTGACATGGCCTGCAGGACTATTGGCATTCCTGGGGAAGGAGGAAATTGACACTGAGGGAGTTGGTGGGGTGGTTTGCGTGAGCTTGGTTACAAGAGGAAGGGATTTACTGGTCAGTGGACTGCTTCCGCTGTCGCCCAAAGTTTTTGAACTTGTCACTGACTTATTATGAATGCGCTGCAGGTGACGTATAAGGGAGGATGTTCCGAGGTGGTTAACGTCCTTACCCCTACTTATTACAGCTTGACAAAGGCAACACACGGCTTGACAAATGTTGTCCGCATTTCTGTTGAAATACTTCCACACCGAAGAGCTGATTTTTTTGGTATTTTCACCAGGCATGTCAACGGCCATATTCCTCCCATGGACAACAGGTGTCTCCCCGGGTGCCTGACTTAAACAAACCACCTCACCATCAGAATCCTCCTTGTCAATTTCCTCCCCAGCGCCAGCAACACCCATATCCTCCTCATCCTGGTGTACTTCAACACTGACATCTTCAATCTGACTATCAGGAACTGGACTGCGGGTGCTCCTTCCAGCACTTGCAGGGGGCGTGCAAATGGTGGAAGGCGCATGCTCTTCACGTCCAGTGTTGGGAAGGTCAGGCATCGCAACCGACACAATTGGACTCTCCTTGTGGATTTGGGATTTCGAAGAACGCACAGTACTTTGCGGTGCTTTTGCCAGCTTGAGTCTTTTCATTTTTCTAGCGAGAGGCTGAGTGCTTCCATCCTCATGTGAAGCTGAACCACTAGCCATGAACATAGGCCAGGGCCTCAGCCGTTCCTTGCCACTCCGTGTGGTAAATGGCATATTGGCAAGTTTACGCTTCTCCGACGACAATTTTATTTTAGATTTTGGAGTCCTTTTTTTACTGATATTTGGTGTTTTGGATTTTACATGCTCTGTATTATGACATTGGGCATCGGCCTTGGCAGACGACGTTGCTGGCATTTCATCGTCTCGGCCATGACTAGTGGCAGCAGCTTCAGCACGAGGTGGAAGTGGATCTTGATCTTTCCCTAATTTTGGAACCTCAACATTTTTGTTCTCCATATTTTAATAGGCACAACTAAAAGGCACCTCAGGTAAACAATGGAGATGGATGGATACTAGTATACTTATGGATGGACGAGCGACTGCCGACACAGAGGTAGCTACAGCCGTGGACTACCGTACTGTGTCTGCTGCTAATATAGACTGGATGATAATGAGATGAAATCAATATATATATATATAATATCACTAGTACTGCAGCCGGACAGGTATATATATTTATTATGTAATGACTGATGACGGACCTGCTGGACACTGTCAGCTCAGCAGCACCGCAGACTGCTACAGTAAGCTACTATAGTAGTATGTATAAAGAAGAAAGAAAAAGAAAAAAAACCACGGGTAGGTGGTATACAATTATGGATGGACGAGCGACTGCCGACACAGAGGTCGCTACAGCCGTGGACTACCGTACTGTGTCTGCTGCTAATATAGACTGGATGATAATGAGATGAAATCAATATATATATATATAATATCACTAGTACTGCAGCCGGACAGGTATATATATTTATTATGTAATGACTGATGACGGACCTGCTGGACACTGTCAGCTCAGCAGCACCGCAGACTGCTACAGTAAGCTACTATAGTAGTATGTATAAAGAAGAAAGAAAAAAAAGAAAAACCACGGGTAGGTGGTATACAATTATGGATGGACGAGCGACTGCCGACACAGAGGTAGCTACAGCCGTGGACTACCGTACTGTGTCTGCTGCTAATATAGACTGGATGATAATGAGATGAAATCAATATATATATATATAATATCACTAGTACTGCAGCCGGACAGGTATATATATTTATTATGTAATGACTGATGACGGACCTGCTGGACACAGTCAGCTCAGCAGCACCGCAGACTGCTACAGTAAGCTACTATAGTAGTATGTATAAAGAAGAAAGAAAAAAAAAAAACACGGGTAGGTGGTATACAATATTATATATATATTATATACAATTATATATATATATATATATATATATTAAACTGGTGGTGACTGGTGGTCAGGTCACTGGTCACACTATCAGCAACTTGCAAGTAGTACTCCTAAGCAGACAATCACAATATATATTATACTGGTGGTCAGTGTGGTCACAATGGCAGTGTGGCACTCTGGCAGCAAAAGTGTGCACTGTACGTTATATGTACTCCTGAGTCCTGCTCTCAGACTCTAACTGCTCCCCACTGTCAGTGTCTCCCCCACAAGTCAGATAATATACAGTCACACTATCTATCACTTCAGCAAGTAACTAGTACTCCTCCTAATGCTCCCCAAAATTACTACTGTGTCTCTCTCTACTGTCTCACTCTCTTCTCTATAAACGGAGAGGACGCCAGCCACGTCCTCTCCCTATGAATCTCAATGCACGTGTGAAAATGGCGGCGACGCGCGGCTCCTTATATAGAATCCGAGTCTCGCAATAGAATCCGAGCCTCGCGAGAATCCGACAGCGGGATGATGACGTTCGGGCGCGCTCGGGTTAACCGAGCAAGGCGGGAAGATCCGAGTCGCTCGGCCCCGTGTAAAAAAACATGAAGTTCGGGCGGGTTCGGATTCCGAGGAACCGAACCCGCTCATCCCTAACCCATAGTAAAAGTTCTTTTTAGGTGCCCTCTCTCCTGCGGAGCCCGTCTATACCCCATGGTCCTTACGGAGTTCCCAGCATCCTCTACGGACTAGGAGAAATAGATTTACCGGTAGGTTTAAAATCTTATTCTTTTCTATCTGCTTCCCCATTCTCTCTCCCAATTTCTCTCTCTCTCCTTCAATCTCTCCCGCCTCTCTGTCTCCCTCTGTTTATCTCTCTCCCTGTCTCCCCCCTCTCTGTCTCCCCCCTCTCTTTGTCTCTCCCTTCTCTCTCTCTCTCTGTATCCCCCTTCTCTCTCATCCCCCTCTCTCTCCCTTTCTATCTCCACCACTTCTCCCCCACTCTCTCTGTTTCCTGGTTCTCCTTCTCCTCTGTGTCTCCCCCTTCTCTATCTCTCTCCATGTCTCCCCCCCTTATTTATCTCTCTGTCTCCCCTTCTCTCTCCTCTCTCCCTCTTTCTTTCACCTCTCTCCCCCTCTCTCTGTCTCCTCCTTCTCTCTGTGTGTCTCTACCTTCTCCCTCTGTCTCCTCCACTTCTCTTTCTCTGTCCCCCTTTCTCTCTCTCTGTCACCTCCCTTTTTCTCTCTGCTTCCCCATGCTCTCTCCCCCTTTCTCTCCCTCTCACCCTCTTTACTGTCTCCCTCTGTATGTCTGTCTCTCTCTCTCTCTGTATCTCATCCTTCTCCCTCTCTTTCTGTACCTCCCCCTCTCTCTTTATGTCTCCCCCTTCACTGTTTCTGTGTCTTTCTCTGTACCTACCCCCTTTCTCTCTCTCCCACTTCTCCCCCTCTCTATCTCTGTCTACCCCCTCCTCTCTCTTTGTCTACCCCTTCTATCTCTCTCTGTCTCCCCTTCTGTCTCCCACATTCTCTCTCTCTCCTTTTACTAAGATAGGTATGTCAGTGAAGGTTAGGGATAGGCTGTGGGAGGGGAGGTTAGGGATAGGCTGTGAGAGGGGAGGTTAGGGATAGGCTGTGGGAAGGGAGGTTAGGGATAGGCTGTGGGAGGGGAGGTTAGGGTTAGGCTGTGGGAGGGGAGGTTAGGGATAGGCTGTGGGAGGGGAGGTTAGGGATAGGCTGTGGGAGGGGAGGTTAGGGATAGGCTGTGGGAGGGGAGGTTAGGGTTAGGCTGTGGGAGGGAGGTTAGGCTGTGGGAGGGGAGGTTAGGGATAGGCTGTGGGAGGGAGGTTAGGCTGTGGGAGGGGAGGTTAGGGATAGGCTGTGGGAGGGGAGGTTAGGGATAGGCTGTGGGAGGGGAGGTTAGGGATAGGCTGTGGGAGGGGAGGTTAGGGTTAGGCTGTGGGAGGGGAGGTTAGGGATAGGCTGTGGGAGGGGAGGTTAGGGTTAGGCTGTGGGAGGGAGGTTAGGCTGTGGGAGGGGAGGTTAGGGATAGGCTGTGGGAGGGGAGGTTAGGGTTAGGCTGTGGGAGGGAGGTTAGGGAGAGGCTGTGGGAGGGAGGTTAGGGATAGGCTGTGGGAGGGGAGGTTAGGGATAGGCTGTGGGAGGGAGGTTAGGGATAGGCTGTGGGAGGGAGGTTAAGCTGTGGGAGGGAGGTTAGGGTTAGGCTGTGGGAGGGGAGGTTAGGGATAGGCTGTGGGAGGGAGGTTAGGGTTAGGCTGTGGGAGGGGAGGTTAGGATTAGGCTGTGGGAGGGGAGGTTAGGGATAGGCTGTGGGAGGGGAGGTTAGGGATAGGCTGTGGGAGGGAGGTTAGGCTGTGGGAGGGGAGGTTAGGGTTAGGCTATGGGAGGGTAGGTTAGGGTTAGGCTGTGGGAGGGGAGGTTAGGGATAGGCTGTGGGAGGGGAGGTTAGGGATAGGCTGTGGGAGGGGAGGTTAGGGATAGGCTGTGGGAGGGGAGGTTAGGGATAGGCTGTGGGAGGGAGGTTAGGCTGTGGGAGGGGAGGTTAGGGATAGGCTGTGGGAGGGGAGGTTAGGGTTAGGCTATGGGAGGGGAGGTTAGGTTAGGGATAGGCTGTGGGAGGGGAGGTTAGGGATAGGCTGTGGGAGGGGAGGTTAGGGTTAGGCTGTGGGAGGGAGGTTAGGGATAGGCTGTGGGAGGGGAGGTTAGGGATAGGCTGTGGGAGGGGTTGTTAGGGATAGGCTGTGGGAGGGGAGGTTAGGGATAGGCTGTGGGAGGGGAGGTTAGGGTTAGGCTATGGGAGGGGAGGTTAGGGATAGGCTGTGGGAGGGGAGGTTAGGGTTAGGCTGTGGGAGGGGAGGTTAGGGATAGGCTGTGGGAGGGGAGGTTAGGGTTAGGCTGTGGGAGGGGAGGTTAGGGATAGGCTGTGGGAGGGAGGTTAGGGATAGGCTGTGGGAGGGGAGGTTAGGGATAGGCTGTGGGAGGGAAGGTTAGGGTTAGGCTGTGGGAGGGGAGGTTAGGGATAGGCTGTGGGAGGGAGGTTTAGGGTTAGGCTGTGGGAGGGGAGGTTAGGGATAGGCTGTGGGAGGGGAGGTTAGGGGTAGGCTGTGGGAGGGAGGTTAGGGGTAGGCTGTGGGAGGGGAGGTTAGGGTTAGGCTGTGGGAGGGAGGTTAGGGATAGGCTATGGGAGGGGAGGTTAGGGATAGGCTGTGGGAGGGAGGTTAGGGTTAGGCTGTGGGAGGGGAGGTTAGGATTAGGCTGTGGGAGGGAGGTTAGGGATAGGCTGTGGGAGGGGAGGTTAGGGATAGGCTGTTGGAGGGAGGTTAGGGATAGGCTGTGGGAGGGGAGGTTAGGGATAGGCTGTGGGAGGGAGGTTAGGGTTGGGCACTAGGGTGAAGGTTAGTTTTAGGCTGCGGGCAGGGGTGGTTAGAATTATGCTGTGGAAGGGAAAGGTTAGTGTTAGACTGCATGGGGTGAGGGTTTTGGGAGAGGGTAATGGGTAGGGTTAGTTTAGGCTGTGGTAGGGGAGGTTAGGGATAGGCTGTGGGAGGGGAGGTTAGGGATAGGCTGTGGGAGGGAGGTTAGGCTGTGGGAGGGGAGGTTAGGGATAGGCTGTGGGAGGGGAGGTTAGGGATAGGCTGTGGGAGGGGAGGTTAGGGATAGGCTGTGGGAGGGGAGGTTAGGGTTAGGCTGTGGGAGGGGAGGTTAGGGATAGGCTGTGGGAGGGAAGTTAGGGATAGGCTGTGGGAGGGGAGGTTAGGGATAGGCTGTGGGAGGGGAGGTTAGGGATAGGCTGTGGGAGGGGAGGTTAGGGATAGGCTGTGGAAGGGGAGGTTAGGGTTAGGCTGTGGGAGGGGAGGTTAGGGTTAGGCTGTGGGAGGGAGGTTAGGGTTAGGCTGTGGGAGGGAGGTTAGGGTTAGGCTGTGGGAGGGGAGGTTAGGGATAGGCTGTGGGAGGGGAGGTTAGGGATAGGCTGTGGGAGGGGAGGTTAGGGATAGGCTGTGGGAGGGGAGGTTACGGATAGGCTGTGGGAGGGGTTGTTAGGGATAGGCTGTGGGAGGGGAGGTTAGGGATAGGCTGTGGGAGGGGAGGTTAGGGTTAGGCTGTGGGAGGGGAGGTTAGGGATAGGCTGTGGGAGGGGAGGTTAGGGTTAGGCTGTGGGAGGGGAGGTTAGGGATAGGCTGTGGGAGGGGAGGTTAGGGTTAGGCTGTGGGAGGGGAGGTTAGGGATAGGCTGTGGGAGGGAGGTTAGGGATAGGCTGTGGGAGGGGAGGTTAGGGATAGGCTGTGGGAGGGAAGGTTAGGGTTAGGCTGTGGGAGGGGAGGTTAGGGATAGGCTGTGGGAGGGAGGTTAGGGTTAGGCTGTGGGAGGGGAGGTTAGGGATAGGCTGTGGGAGGGGAGGTTAGGGGTAGGCTGTGGGAGGGAGGTTAGGGATAGGCTGTGGGAGGGGAGGTTAGGGTTAGGCTGTGGGAGGGAGGTTAGGGATAGGCTATGGGAGGGGAGGTTAGGGATAGGCTGTGGGAGGGAGGTTAGGCTGTGGGAGGGGAGGTTAGGATTAGGCTGTGGGAGGGAGGTTAGGGATAGGCTGTGGGAGGGGAGGTTAGGGATAGGCTGTGGGAGGGGAGGTTAGGGATATGCTGTGGGAGGGGAGGTTAGGGTTAGGCTGTGGGAGGGAGGTTAGGGATAGGCTGTGGGAGGGAGGTTAAGGATAGGCTGTGGGAGGGGAGGTTAGGGATAGGCTGTGGGAGGGAGGTTAGGGTTGGGCACTAGGGTGAAGGTTAGTTTTAGGCTGCGGGCGGGGGTGGTTAGAATTATGCTGTGGAAGGGAAAGGTTAGTGTTAGACTGCATGGGGTGAGGGTTTTGGGAGAGGGTAATGGGTAGGGTTAGTTTACTTACCAATAAGTGTCAGTATTCTGACCGCTGGCATTCTCTGCAGTGTTCCAGCTCTGCTTCTTGGTTATCTGCTGTGATACTTACATCGGCTTCCACCGTTGGACTCTGCTCGCTTCCAGCGGTGTTCTGGTATCACTCCACTCCCGTTGTCTGCAGCAACGCTCTCCATTCTTCAGAGTGAGCCCGTCACTGGCTTCCAGTGTTCGTCCACAGTGCATCCAGCTACCAGCAGTGCACCTGCTCACTACCAGCCTACAGCGGTGCCTAACGTCACCACCTGTTCTACTCTCCATCTCCAGTGGTATTCTTATATCGTTCTGCATATCCTGTCACACAACATCGAATCACAGTCTTCATCGATACTCACCATCGGACTCTTCAGCGGTGAGTTTACTACATCTTCCATCATCTAATCAGTTATTAAATTCTTCTGAATTGCCACACGCAACGTATAGATTCATTATATGAACTTATCACCCAATTGTGATATTTTAAGTTTATTTTGATGATTAAATGTATAATATGTGCAGTATCTGTTAGTGGTAAATAATTGTATAAATGCCCCCCGGAGGTTTATTAATATTAATCATCACACACTTCACATTTATTGTTGTATGTATTACCTGGTTCTTCCTGTGTATTTGTATTTTTAGAGGCTGGCATTGAGCGTGGCTGCATCACAGGCGGGGGCACGCGGCGTGCCTATTCCCACGTGTACCTGGCCTCGCCAGCCATCATAAAGAGATGCTTCCAATCACTTTGAATGGGGCGCGTGCACATCTAGGAAGCACAAGCGGCCCATTCGTTCCCAGGAGTCGCGCCTCGCCGATTAGCGTGGCTCCATCTGTACCTCTTTTCCCGGTGGCTGGTGATATACATTCTTGTGGAGGTATTAATCAACACTGCACCTTAGACCATATTTGTTTTGTGTTTGAAAAATGACAGCTAGGAGCTGATTGTTTGATACTTTGGTGTCTATTTACCAGCCTTGGATTATGTAGAGAGATAAAGTACCAGCCAACCAGCTCCTAACTGTCATTTTTCAAACCAAGCCCGTAACATGACAGTTAGGAGCTGATTGGTTGGTACCGTATCTCTTTCCACTTTATCTCTCTTCAAGGCTTAGTAAATAGACCCCTTTATTCTTTATCTCTCTACACTTTATCTCTCTCCAAGATTTGATAAATTCCCCCCTCCCCCCCCACATAAGAGAAAGTTGTTCCAGCTGTTGTGGAGGATCCGGACTATAGATCTACAATGTTTAGGTCAACACTGACAAAACGTTGACATGAAGAAAAAGTCGACATACAAAAGGTCGACACTGGGAAGTGTCAACAGGCACAAAATGTCGACAGGTTGAAATGGTCGACATGGCAATGGTCCTCACATATATGGCCAACAGATGTGTTTTGGAGATTTTCCATGTTTTTTTTACTTTTTCCATCCTTGACTATTCATGTCACAAATCAGAACTTTTATTAACCTTGTGGCGAGCGACGCGTGGTGATCGCAGTGAGCCAGCGAGGGGACGCATTTATACAAATGGTGGTCCCAGACGAAAAAAACATCAACACAAACCCCCAAATGTGCAAAAAAAAACTATGTGTCGACCTCTATTGTGTCAACCATTCCCATATTGTCCTTTTGAACCTGTCGACCTTTTCCAGTGTCGACCTTTTGAAGGACGACCATACGGGGTCGACCTAATGACTGTAGATCTTGTATACCACACTCCTGTTGCGGTGGGAGGTGACTGTGTGGTTGCTAATGGTGATACCGGTAATAAAGTTGGAACATACCAGTTGGCCGCCCCCGCCGCTGTGAGTTGTGGCATATGAAGTGATTTAGGGACACAGCGCTCGTATGATGTAAATTGGGGGCAAAATGTGTTATACAACATTGTGTGGCACAATATGTGACAGTAATTGCCCTGACGTCTCAGTATCAGCTGGAGGCAGGAGTGTTACACAAGAATCTAAAATGTATTTTACAATATCCATAAAAGTTTAGGGGGCCTCCAGCTGCTGACATACAATGGCCATTCCACAATAGTGTGTGTGTGTGTGTGTGTGTGTGTGTGTGTGTGTGTGTGTGTGAGCGCGCATGTGGTGTTTATGTTGTGTCATGCTTCCGTCACGTGTGTTTCCAGTGTGTGTTTTAGTATAAGTATACAGCAAGAATTCTAAAGAACCCCAGTTATGGCTCCATCAGCTGCTTGCTGATATGTGCAGGAGGCCGAGCTGTAGCACAGGCTGGAGGGTGAGAGCGAGGCGCGTCCCGCCACTCTCTAGAACCACTGTAACTCCTGCTTATTTCAACGCTATACCTAGTGGCAAGTGCTCCGGGCCCCCCAAAATATGAGTGTACCATGCGCCAAGATTTCGCCTACCAGCCCTGATTTTAGGCCGCGTTTGTTCTCATTCTGCAACAGTCGCCCATAAAACAAAGAAGTTGGAGCTCAAACCGCAGCGGTCATGTTATTCCAAAATAAAATCATAAAACACATAGAAGAAAAAGGGAAGTTTATTTTATTAAGAAAAAACAAAACTGAAATTTAGTGACAAGGGGCCTGATTCAAAGTAAAAAAATTAGCAACTGGGCAAAACCATGTGCACTGCAGGGGGGACAGATGTAACATGTGCAGAGAGAGTTAGATTTGGGTGGGGTGTTTTCAAACTGAATTCTAATTTGCAGCCTAAAAATAAAGCAGCCAGTATTTACCATTTACAGAAACAATATAACCCACCCAAATCTAACTCTCTCTGCACATGTTACATCTGCCCCACCTGCAGTACAACCAGGGCCAGATTAAGGCTAGTGGGAGCCCGGGGCAATGAAGGTGTGGGAGCCCCCACTACTAAAGTTGCTGCCAAAGGCGCCCCCCCCCCCCCTTACGTGACATACTGTACACACACGACCTGGACATCACTCACGGAGCAGCAGACTGACCAGGGACAGAACGCCAGAGAAGCAGACGCTGGTAGCTCACAGTCAGTGTCTCGCAGGATCTCCCTTCACTATCCCGAGAGACTGACTGTACACAGAGGAGCTCGGCGGCGGCCACCGTAAATGAACAGCTGAGCCGTCGGAGGGAGACTTCTCTGAGTGCAGTGTGTGGGGGCCCTGGGGGCGGCCGCCTCTGTCGCCTCTCTCTGAATCCGGCCCTGGGTGCATCACGGTTTTGCCCAGTTGTGTGCTTTTCTGATTTGCTTACGAGAAATTAGGCCCAGAGTCACGTCTAGTGAATGGGAAATAAGTGCACATTCTGTACATGGTCTGCCATATATAGATGTAGGGCAGATACAGAAAAACAGTAACATACACAATGACTATGGATCATGTTATATAGGGATTCCTGGGGGTTAGAATTACGATCAGGTTCATGCGTCAGTTGCAGAGGTTTGTTGTACAGCAACGAGTTGATGGTTCCATGGCTTTCATTATCATACAGTCTTTCTCCGTAATACACCCACGGGTAAACATAACAAAGAATAGAAAATGGCATTATTATTATTCTACAAAACAGAGAAATATGACTTCGGTGGACATTTACTAAGCAGTGATAATAGCAGAGAAGTGAGCCAGTGGAGAAGTTGCCCCATCAACCAATCAGCAGCTCTGTGTCATTTTATAGTATGCAAATTACAGATGTTACTTCAGTGCTGATTGGTTGCCATGGGCAACTTCTCCACTGGCTCACTTCTCCACTCTTATCACTGCTTAGTAAATGTCCCCCTTAATCCATAAAACCTGTTGTATTATGTATTATTTACTTATTAACAGTTATATATATATATATATATATATATATATATATATATATCATACATGTTTCGTAACACTTCACAGAGAATAGTTCAGTCATTCACATCAGTCCCTGTCCCAGAGGAGCTTACACTCTATGGATGGGATGCAGCAAAGCTAAAACTGCGTCCAAGTCATTTTCGGAGGTTTGGCTGCTTTTCTCTATATGCACCAATCCCTGGCATGTGATGCATTCTGGAGTTTGGATGCGGTGGACAACGCCATGTTTAGATGGCATTACCCTATAGAAGCCTATAGGCTTCTATTCATGTTTCCCCCTAAAGAAATAACAATAGCGGGCTGTTAGTAGTCCCTGAAGAAGTTTGGGAAACAGAGATCTATAATGTAGGCTGTAGGGGAAAGATTCTATCAAACATATTTATCTCAGAAAATATAATAACTGGTCAGAAAAAAGGTTAATTATCCCATAATAAATATACATATATAGTATAACCAATGAGAGACAGAACTGAGCTTCCTAAGAACAGATTCTCCCACTTCATGGTAAGATGCCTGTCTCTTCTTGCTGCCAGCTGCTCTCTGGTCCCTCTGGTGCAACGTGCTGATTAAGCACTTAGATCCACACATACAGCAGACTTGGTAGGAGGAGCTGCTGTCACTGGACATGTGCAGCAGCTCCGCACCGTCCGTTATATTGCACGCTGTGGCCACACCTCTAATAAAAATTCTCTAATCGGATCAGAATAACTACTGCGGAATCCCGACCATGAGAATCCCAACAGGGGGAAGGTAAGTATACTTACCTTCCCCCAATGGCCCACTAACACTAGCCCTCCCTTCCTGCAGCCTAAACCTAACCATCCCCCCACAGCCTAACCCTATCCATCCACAGGGGTGCCTAAACCTAACCACCCCCCTTCCCACAGCTTAAACCTACCTCCCACCACAGCCTAACCCCCCCCCACACACACACACACAGCCTAAACCTAACCTCCAGAACCCCTGACCGGATCCAAGTAAAATCATATTGTATAATACCGCTATTGTGGTCATGAATAATGGTTTTAGCTGGGCTGGAGAGGGGTTAAACCTCCTAATGATAATGTGTGGACCCTTATTCCAAAAGTAAAGCATTCAATACCTTTAATACCAAGAAATAATGACACGGAGACTTGAATTTGGCAGAAAATTGTTAGCTATTTATTGTACCCTAACCATTAGAAAAAACCTGTAAAGTAAAATTTAAGTTAACATGCCGATTCAGCCGGCATATGGTGGCAGAAAAATGAACGGCTATATTCCACTGACGATAACCTCAAAAAACATTAAAACCCAAACGATCCTAATTTACCACAAACCATACATAGGTAATAGGTGCCCGACTCAGACCTCCACGCTGACTGCCCACACTGATGGGTAATGACGCTGCCCCCTGATGGGTGATCTAGCGGCCTTAAAAGTCAATGGAGGTGAGTGCACCTAAACCACACCAATACTGTAAACAACTGTAACTAACAAGTCAAACTACAACCTGCCGTTCTTTTCCGCCAACAGCGAAAGACTCTTCCCCAGAGTCTTCGCACTGCCACCATACCCTCAACCTAACTCCTGCAACACCAAAAACAGATCCTCCAGGAAAAACAACATCCCTTCCTTGGACAGTTGCACACCATCAGGCCGAAAAAGGTGACTGTCACGAAACCGAATCCTAGGGTGGCGAACCACTTTCCCTCCGTGAGCCAACACCCACTTCGCCACCGCCGCATTCACCTTTAGCCTGGCCTCATCAATCGGGCGACCGCCCGCCACTCCTCGCCAACGCAACCTTGGCACCATCATAGAGAACACCAAAACACAATTGGGCCACGCTGCGGCCACACTGGCCAGATCTTCCATCATGGCCCATCGCAGCTCCAAAGATGTCCTCTTCCCCAGATCGTTTGCCACCCAAATGGACAACCAGCACCCTAGGGACTCCATGCTCGCTGACCTGACTGACCAATCTACTCTTCAGATCTTGCCACATCATCCCCCGCCAACCAAGCCAACGAACGCCATGAGCCTAAGGAAAAAACTGCGCCCCCTCCGAGGCCAAAAACCTGGCTGCCCAGTAAACATAAGAGTGGCCAACTACCCAGATTGCCAAATCGTCTTCTACCCAACCTGAAGAGAAGGAAAGGAGTAAAAATCGGTTAATACGTATCCTAACAGGAGCTTATTGAATGCATTAACCTGAAGGATCTGCCAAAAGAAAAAAGGGGTTTTCGTGTCTTGCATAAGTCACGGCCTAGCCGATCTAAACAAGCTTCCAGCCAATCGAAGCATAACATAGAAACACAACGGGAAAGATCAAAGGAAAATAAGGAAAATAAAAGGGGGGGGGGGTTAAAATGGGAAAAACATGTAAGAACTCAGCTGGAGGTGAAAGCGTAAAAACCTGCTGAGGGACTTCGTGTTGCAACTAATCAGCCGAATTGTAGATTGAAATTCAGTCCGTCAAGTCAGGCAAAAAATCGCAAAAGAACTCCAGACCCCCGTTGCCAGCAGCGGCGAGTAGCTAATCCCTGAGTAGGATGAACAGGGGAGACAAACAGACACAAACTGCACAAGGACGTACTTAACCTTACAACATGAACTTATACAACGGCTAATAAAACTGAACGGTTAGTCAAACTAAAAACTCATGAAACTGGGCGAATATATAGTTTGTAACTTGACGACTTTCATCGCCCCACTGCCTGAATCTCCGCAACGGAAAAACCCGCCGACGCAGCCGACGTCGCCGCCCCGATTCGGAAAGAATGCGTACCGAAAGCAGCAGGTGAAAGGCCCAAGCTCACCAGACAGCGACTCAGCATCCAACGAAACTGATATTTCATCAAAGGTAAACCGTCATAATGCAGCAGCCACGACCCCTTCACACCTGGCCGCACTGCTGCATATTTCGATGCCAATCTCACCGGGCAAATGCTCCCCTCCAGAGACGGTACCAAAGTGACCCATCGCCCTCTACCTACTTGGTCCGTCTTAGAGCGACGCAATCTGCACAGCAAGGACCTCTCACCCACCACCACGTCATCCAGAAGCATGCGCGAGTCTGCCCGCTTAGATGGCGCTACCAGCTCCGAAACCCAAAAGGCTCCGTGGTAAGCCATGGAGAACGCCAACTGGAACAACAGCGATTCAAAAAGTGATAACGCGATACTGCCTACCGCATCGATGACAGCCGGTAGCAAGGCTGCATCGATGGGGCATCGCCTATCAGGAGGCGTTGGCGCCACGCGCGCCCACCCTTTCATCGCCTTTACAAGAAGCCCGCTCTTTGCACGTCAGGGACACCCTTGATTTTATTAAAAAATGAAATCCCTGCTAAGTATCGGGACACCACCGCTCTGGACCTACCCGTGACAAAACGCTGCCAAATAAAAGAAAGCATCATCCGATGCCCACTCTTACCGTCTTGACTACGTCCTCGGACAAACTCTTCCCACTCGCTCCAAGCTTGACCGTAAGCCTTGAGCGTGTTCGGAGCCACTGACCGCATCGCTAGGCCCTCCAGTCCGGTCTAATCACCTGCCAGACATAACCGGGACATTGAAACCCCCGCTCATCGGCCTCGGGTGCCAACAAACGAAATCTCTCCCACTGACCGCGGGACAACGCGTCGGCAATTCCGTTCTCAAGTCCTGGCACATGTTACGCGTGGAACCATACATTCTTATGCAAGCATGTCAGCAGCAATCGCCCAAGCACCCTCAGAACCACCAGCCCTCTGGTTATTGATCGCATGCACCACGCCCAGATTGTCACATCTAAACAAAATGCTGCGATGAGCCAGACGATCGCCCCAAACCTCCAGTGCTACCATAATGGGGAATTGCTCCAGCAGCAAAAGGTCCTTAGTGAAACCTTTGCGATGCCATTCCTCAGGCCACGAGGCCACGCACCAAGATCCCACTAGGTAGCAACCGAACCCAGAGGAACCCGCCGCGTCGGTAAACAGCTGTAACCTAGCATTGTCGATCGTTGGGGCCAGCCAGATACGCACCCCATTGAAGTCCTCCAGGAACGAGGCCCAGACGGCCAAATCCCTCTTAATCTCGGAGGACAAGCGAATGAAATGATGCGGCCTGGCACACCCCGCCGTCGCCCTCTCCAGCTTTCGGCAGAAAACCCTGCCCATCGGGATCACCCGGCAAGCAAAGTTCAAGAGGCCCAGCAAGGACTGCGCCTGCCTCAGCGTGACTTTGCGCGACATCACGAACTGGCAAATAACCTCGCGGAGCTTCGCGACCTTGGCCTGAGGAAGGTGACATGATCCCGCCACCGTGTCGATTTCAATCCCCAAGAACGACAAACAGGAAACCGGCCCCTCCGTTTTATCCTCGGCCATAGGAACGCCAAAGTGATAAAACAACGCTCGGATGCTGAACAGCAAGTCGCTGCAGCGCGGCGAATTCGCCGGTCCCACACACAGGAAATCATCGAGGTAATGCGCAACTCCATGTGCCCCTGAAGAAGACTCCACGCACCAATTCAAGAATGTGCTAAACCTTTCAAAAAACGAGCAGGAAACGGAACATCCCATCGGCAAACATTTGTCAATGAAATATTCCGCTCCGTTTCGAAAACCCATAAAACGGAATGAGTCCGGATGCAACGGGAGCAACCGAAACGCGGATTCAACATCGATCTTAGCCATCAGAGCTCCCGGGCCGTAACTACGAACCAACTCCAGTGCCTCGTCAAACGACTGGTACACCACCGAGCAGTGTGCCGGTGGTATCGCGTCGTTGACCGACGACCCTGACGGGTAAGAAAGATGTTGAATGAGCCGAAAGGCACCCGGAGTCTTCTTGGGGACTACCCCCACTGGGGAAATGATCAAGTCATCCACTGGGGGCGAGCTAAACGGGCCCTCCATCCTACCCATTCGCACCTCTTTATCAACTTTCTCGCGCAAAACAGACGGCAAGGCGCGAGCGGACTGAAGATTCCGGAGAGCCTTGACCGATACTTCGCCCGCAACTGTCAAGCGGAAACCAAACTTAAAACCCTGAAACAAAAACTGAGCGTCCGTACTATTCGGATACCAATCCAACCATTTGGACATGGCGTCCAAATTAATTGGCGTTGGGGACCTGTTGAGCGATCCCGCTCGCGCCGGGTCTTGCGTAGCTTTGCTTTCCCCTCGCGCCTTGCCGATTTCCTTTAAAACAGTTGGAGGCCGGGTGGAAGCCGCCACATTGCAAGCACGAATGTCGAAACCGACACTGCTTGCCGAAGGAACAGGTCGCATTATTAAATGCGAAACACTTCCCCCTCACGGCGGCCTGCCCTCCCCCGCGGATAGACAACCTACCTCTCCTACCCGGTCCCCCTTCCGCGCTACTCCACTGGGCGGACGACCCTGCGCGTTGCCCGTCCGCCCCCGGATTCCGGGTCTCCTTTGTGGGTTGAGAAGCCCGGGTGACCTGGAGCCAGACCTCCACGTCCTTGCAACCAAAGTCAATAATCTGTAAGCAGTCCTGCTTCTCTCGGAACTTCTCATCATACGTCCGCCATTTGATTCCTGACGATGTGCGCTGCATATCGTGTATCAAGTGCAGGTATCGTATGACGTTCATGTGTTCCTCAGGCCTATCTTCCAGATAACATGCCGCAAAGACGCAGAAACCGGCCAGCCAGTTGTCGAAAGTACGGAAAGCCTCAGCTCCGATGCCTTTCTTAGCTGTCGCTGCCTTATACTCCTTCTTCGCGTCCATAGTCAGCACTCAGCACGAACATATCCACGTAATCGCCTCTGCAGATCTTCCTACGGCAGCTATCCCGTAACCCCCTCAACACTGCCGTATAATCATAGTGGACTACTCCCGGCAAATCACGGTGCTTCTTGGCCCTGCGAGCGACCTCGCTAAGCCGCTTGCGTCTCTTCCGCCTCTCCTGCTGCCCTGCCGCCCTCTTAGCGTACTTTGTCGCACGCTTTTTTGCCCTAGTCGTGCTACTGACGTCGGACGCTTGCGACGACAGGGATGAAGAAGCGGTGGAACTGAGAGAACTGGAGCGCGCGCTGGAGCCCGACGCCGACTGCTCGACCTCACCTGACGCTGTCGACTGTTCGGACTGGGAGTCCTTCGGTGTGGAAACTTCGAAATCCTCCTCATCGCTCACGTCCACCTCAATCTCTCCACGATCACCTGAAAAAGAAGACAAAGCACGGGACCCGGAAACCACTCCCGGGGCATGCCTAGCACTGCGGGGCAAAGACGTCCCCACCTCGCGTCCGCGCTCCGTCCGTACTGGATGGTGTCCCAACTGCGCCGTGGCCGCCCCCAGGTCACGGCAAGCGCGCGCTATTCGCTGAGCCGCTGACCCCGGCTGCGTACCGGACGCCCTTGCTTCTGCGCACGCGCCGGAATGCTTTGCTGCCCCCGGGGATGCGGCTGCGGCCAATGCCGCCACCACCGTCGACAGAGCCGAAGCCAACTCTCCGGAAGCCTCCTGACTTCCCCAAAAGTCGCGGCCAGCACCGGCGGGAGCTCCCGCAGATGCCGGCGCACGCCTCCTGGCCCGTCGGCCGGCAGGCGCCGATAAGGGACCGAACGGCCAATGCCCCGCCTGGCCTTCTGGTGACCCGCTGGCCCCCATGACCACAATTGGCGTGGCCCCCCACCACTCATCTATTCTATCCTGCGCCTGCTGGCCCTCACTATCACTATTGTGCCTGCCACCGGCCACCTCGCGCGTGCCCTCTCTCCGTCTGCAGGGAAGGCACCTCTGCGGGGCTCAATGCTGCCGTGCCCTATCCTGGGACACCACCCCCCGCCGTCGCTCCCCGCCGGACTCCGGCTGTAAGGGAGGCAGCAGGGGAGACGTGTAACCCGGCGGCGCCACTGCGCGCACACGTGCGCGATCGGCACCACTGGCTGAGAGCGCGGTCGTGCGCGAACTGCGTGCGCACGGCCCGCCGCTTCCCGCCACCCTCCTTCCATCGTCTTGGCCACCAGAAAGTACCGCCGGACGAGACCCCGCGACAGGCCCCGTCCGACCTGCCGCCGCTCTCCGCCCACCCCGACCCCCTCGACCGGCATCACTCCGCGGCCGTGACAAGGGGGACGGGTGGGGAGATGGGATGGGAGCCCCCGTAGGCCGCCTGCTCTGGCGCGCCCGCGGGTGCCTGCTCCCGGCAACGGCGCCTCACCCTCCAGAGGTAGAGGTGAAGGCCGATGCCCGGCCACCTCCGGTCGTCTCCCCGTGCCCCCAGCCCCCCCTGCCGCTCGCGGCCGGAGGTTAACTCCGGACCCGATACCCGGGGCAGGGAAGACCGGGTCCGTCCAGCCACCGCCGCGCGGGCACCCGCGTCGGCGCCGGTGGACGAGGAACGGGCAGATGAGCCCGCAGATACATCCGTGGACCCAGCTTCACCGCCTTCAGAGCGGTAACGAGCTGGGGTCCCGGCAGAACGGAGGGGGCGAGAGGCGGCCATTATCCTAAAGAAGTATGTGGTGAGATGAGAGAGGAGGGTGATGCTATAACAATACAGTGCAAACCTGAATACTTGAACTAGCCTAGCTAAAACACTAGTGAATATGCAATTCAGCAACACTCACCAGAAGGCAAACCAGCAGCAAGAGAGACTTAGCTAGCCTATACATCCCTATATATACTGATCCCTCCCCTCTCTACCATTGGCTGTACTTTTCATAACATTTAGGTCCACCCCTCACAGGAGGTTTAACTCTCTCCATTCCTATGCCTGTCATTTCGCTCTCCTTCTGGGCAACTGGAGTCCCCCACTGTGTTTGCCTGTGGATATTGTAACAGCAGTTTGGATTAATCTAGTGTAAATTACACAGCAATAGCTGGTAAGGAATACAGTGTATAATCTGCAAATGTTCTCTGTGCTGTACACGTTCTTGTCTGGCTGCATACTGTAGTTTACATTTGTTCTGACCTTTTGGTTGAGAACAACTTGACTGTAGGAAAGTAATGTGCACATTGTGCTGCTTACATATTGGAGAAGTTTTCATCATCACAAAGCAATGGTCCGCCCCGGACCGACAGGTCACTTCCACGGACGAGCAGGGGCGAGTGTCGACACAGGAGGACTTCCTGCACCTCAAGGCTTCCGCTGTAGAGATAGGTGCCATAGCTATTAATGGGACATCTTCATACACTGCCTCAGACAATCACACATACGCACACAAGCATACGCACACACACATACATGCACACAAATACACACACAAGTACACATTTATTTATATAAATGTGTATTGTTCGGACATACCACCACCACCTCCCTGCATATCAACTGATAATTAAGTCACCTGTGGCCAAGCATGGATAAACTTAAAACCTGGACCATTGGGGTGCCTTGAGGACCACGTTTGAGAACCTCTGATTTATCCCCACTATTTAAAATAACCAGATAACCCAGCAACAGAAAAGAATGAGTGGAAACCTCAGGGTTTTGTTTTTTTTGAGGGCACACATTTCCAGAAAATAAATTCTGCCAGGAACTCTCCCCTGTCACTATTATCTGCATTTGCAGCGTGTGACTGTGCAAGGGCTGGGATTCCCACTTTGAGGGTCTTTAGATGCTGTAATCCCGCTAGGTGCGCATTCAGGCGCCACTGTCGGACGCACTATGAAAACTAGCCCCAGCCCCCATGATAGCTGCACATTCTCCGTCAGAGTTTTGCCTCCAATGTGAGCGATTAAGCGTCCGAGTCCACAACCAGTGATGCGACACGCCCGTGACGCTGTGAAAACACGCCCATAAGACTGTGACATTGGCTGTGCGTCTGAATAGAAGCCTCCCAGTCACCGGCCAGAAGCGCCCAGCACTTTTTCTAATATATATCTGTGACAGAGCATCTCAATCGCTACTGCGCCTCTGCGCACGCAGTACAGGGCCG
Organism: Pseudophryne corroboree; assembly: GCF_028390025.1. Lineage (NCBI taxonomy): Eukaryota > Metazoa > Chordata > Amphibia > Anura > Myobatrachidae > Pseudophryne > Pseudophryne corroboree. Next base: position 468,423,878 of record NC_086452.1, on the reverse strand, counting down.
GAGCTTCCACTAGGCAGCTTTAGGCAGCTGCCTAGGGGCGCCGGGACCTGAGGGGGCGGCCTGCTACAGCTGCCTGAAAAAGGTAGCGTGGTCCTACCTCTCACAGCTGCCGCAATCCCCCTGGCACTCGTATCTTACAGTAGCCGCAACTGCCAAGCTCCTGTATTGCAGCCTCCAGCTCCGTCTCCACCCGGCACAGGCAGTAACTTTCACAGCTCCTGGAGTCATGCGGCGCTGCTCTTCATTCCAGGTTTTTTCACAGACCACTCAGTCCCAACTCTGCAACGCAGCCTGCAGGTAAGGTGGCTGCAGAGCGCACTTTCTGCATTTGATAAGGAAAGAGGGGGAGAGCAGCAGTCTGGGGGGGGGGGGGGGGGGGGGGGCATGCGCACAGATGGTGGGGGGGATAGAGCAGTAGACATTTATCAGAGTAAGGGGGGGGGGGGTGAGAGCAGCAGGCACCCACACAGACTGGAGAGATGGGGAGAAGAGAGCAACCATGCAACAGACTGGGGGTGGGGGAGAGCCGCAGCATGCCTTTCACCTGAAGGGCGGGTAGGAGGAAGGGGCAGTAGGCAGAAATTTTGCCTAGGGTGCCGAGAAATCTTGCACCGGCCCTGACGCAGTATGTATGCGCCGTGTGACTTTCTAGCCACTTAGCCACATGCGTAGCTCAAAAATATAACCATTTGCGTCGGCATTGTGTGCGACACAGAATCAGGTGCGTTGTGTCTATTATGGCCAATGTCGGTATAAATGACAATGCCTAGACACAGAAATGCTGTATTAAATATTCATGTTTTTACCATTAGTAAGATATACAATATACAAGTATAAGCGCCCAAACTGTGGCTTAGTAAATCTCCCCACAGACCTGACAGGAGAAAAGTATATTTACCATGGATGAGGAAGACCCCCAGAACGAGTAACACAATGGCTGCTCTCATACTGACTCGCTTCCAGTCCCAGCTATAATCACTGTACTCTATATGTCCTCTGATGCATTTATACAGTCTGCAGTAGTGTGATGTCGCCGGTCAGGGTTTACATTGCACAACAGCCACCTCACCCCCTCCCCTTCCCTCCCCATACCGTATCTGGCTTATTCCGGGAAGCTCGGGGCACTTTCACAATGTGTTTTCCACCCAGAGTGTTATGTGAGTGATGCCAGGAACAGGAGCATTTCTTCCTCAGATCATGTGCGGGATGTACTAAAGCCTAAGATGCAGCCTCTGGCCTCACTGGCCTCACTTCCATATGTACAAGCTCCGGAATACATTACGGCGCTGCTTGGACCCTATAGTAGCTCACGGTCTTCTTTTTGCATTTTCCCCTGAGAGGGATCTGATCGGATCCCTCCCAGCACCTTCTGCGGCGCACACGTCACTCTACACGTGTGTGGATCATAGGGTTGACCACACTTAGTTCGACAGTGTCTATGCCGACCACTACAACCCATGTGTGCCCCTGCCCCGACCCATGTGTGCCCCTGCCCCGACCCATGTGTGCCCCTGCCCGTACCCATGTGTTCCTCTCCACCTACATATATATGTGTGTGTGTTGAGAGGAATTGGTGGGGGAGCCCCAAAGAAATACATGTACCAGGCCCCAAAATTTCTGTTGCCTGCCCGCACTCATGTGTGCCTCTGCTGCTCATGGGTCAGTGCTTTGACCTTGCCCCCAGGAAAAAAATTGCCATCCAGCCTCTGCCTGACCCCATAATATATGCCTCACATAATAATGCCCCACTACTCATTGTAAGGGGATCCATGCCGCCACCGCCTTCCTCTAGCTGCAGCTGTGATTCTCACCCCCCTGCATGTTCGTGCCTTCCTCTAGTAAATGTCCCTTCCAAAATGGCCGCTGCGCGCTCTAGCATCCTACAGAAGATAGATAGATAGATAGATAGATATACACAGTGGCGTATCTATAATGGGTACAGGGTGCATCCATGTTTAATTACTAACCTCCCCAGAGCCCTGTGCCAGTGCTGCAGCAGCACAAACACCCGGGAAAATGGCGAGGTGGCCACTTACCATGGGATTTGTGCATGCACAGTGGAGAAGTCAGTATATATATATATATATATATATAAACAAGTGGAGGACAAATGGCGGCACTCTGGAGACATATTTTAAATCGTGTAAAAAATCAGGTGCTGTTTAATCGACGTTTCGGGGTGCAAGCCCCCGTCTCCAGCACACACATACAAGTGATCAGTGCAAATAACAACAGTTAAATAACTTACCAAGAGCGCCTCCATCCGTCCTCTCCCCGCCGCTGTCCGGCTTCCGGACTCAGCGTTTCCGGTCAGAGACCCGATCACATGACCGGACGTGAAATCCCTGGGCCGTCCAACAGGGGCGTGGGGACTGTTGCCATGGTGAGTGCTATAAACAAGGACATATAGACAAAATGAAAGTGCACATTAAGACAGATAGATAAAATAGATAAACCATCGGAACAGTGATACAAAAGTATATAATTATCTACTGTATATGTGGGAATCAGATAACGCATACTGCAGCAGCTGAGCGTATACTCTTCATTCAGGACCCGGGTTTTGCTTGACTGCAATCTATAATTATTCTCTGTTAATCAAATTTGAAGAAAAAGTATATTTTATTATTTCTATTGCCTCACATAGAAACTGTCGGAGCCTCTCATGCCCCCCCCCCCCCCTTCCTCCCTTCCTCCATGTCCAGCTAATCTCATGTGCTAACATTCTATGGGGTAAAGGACGCTAAATCCTACACATTCATAGGCGTGCGCAGCACATTTTATTAGGGGGTGCACCGTCAGAGGGGTGTGTCTAGCACCGCCTTTTGGGTGTGTCTAGCACTATCTATTGATGGTCAACGCAGTATAAAATATCCACCCTTGTACCAATCTTAATAAAGCAGATACATTGTCAGATGTTGTGGTGTGCACCAAACAAACACCCCTGATGGCACTCACTGTAATTACAGTGCTCCTCCTCAGCCTGGTCTGGCTCCCCCTCTCTTTCCCCTGCAAGCTGCAGCAGCTTACTTACAAGTCAGTCACTCACTGACACTGACAGTCGCAGACTAGTACTGCTGCTGCTGGAAAAACGAGTGACGTGTCAATGCTGCTGCCAACCGCCTGCCAGTATTGAATTTGTCTTCCTAAGAGGAACGCTGGCTGCATGCTACTCCTCATCAGTGGCTGGCGTTGGCATAGCATAGAAGGAGAGAGGTGGGCATGTGGCGGGTGTGGCAGGTGGGCGTGCGAGCAGCATGATGTAATCACATCACGCTGTTTTTGTACATGGAGGTGGAGCCGGGAGTGTGAAAGCTGGTGGCAGTGGCACCCTTGATTAACCCAGGCATCTGGTCAGTAATGCAGTCCTGACAGGGTGCAGTGCAGAGGGGACAGTAATCAGCCTGCTCTGCGACCGCTGCATCAGGCATGTGAGATCGGGGTGCCAGATATTAGGGGGTGCCTGTGCGCACCAGGCACCCCCCCTGCGCACACCTATGTACACATTTCTTGGCTAACCCCAGCCTGATTCTGTGATAAAAGTATACTATACTAAGTTACATCATACATACAAGGATGACCTAGGTCAGGGCTCTGTCTCCATTAACATCACTGTATACACAGTATTTTACAAACAGGTTTTTACACAAACACATTTTTCTGCTGACTCTCTTGCAGAAAATGTGGTAGCGTCTAGTTTCTCTTTGTGGAGAGGACCTTTCCCATAACCCCCTGGGTCCATGTCACAATCTATTTGGAATAGTAAAGTGTGGTGAGCGAAGCGGAGCAGAGCGAGACACCGAGCCCGAAGCGTGGCGAGCGTAGCGAGACCGGGAGGGTCCAATGCTGCATAGAGAAATAAAATTACCCCAAACGAACGGAGAACGAAGAAGACATGTAGGTGCTGTAGGGCGGAAGTTCTCTCCTGCTCTCTCGTTTTGTCACGTCCAGGTCCTTAGCACGAAGGGAACATAGACACTACAGAGGAAGCCCTACAAGAAATTGCTCATACCCAGGGACTCATTCAGCCCCCTGGGGCTAGGGGTGTCAAGGGACAGGATCCATCGTGTTTCTAGTTGCACCCCGAAACGTCGATTAAACAGCACCTGATTTTTTACACAATTTAAAATAAGTCTCCAGAGTGCCGCCATTTGTCCTCCACTTGTTTGTATACAGACCGCCGGGTATATAATATATATATATCTATATCATAGAAGCTCTGCACTCACCGTATATATTATAGACACTCTGAGCTGTATTATGTATACTTTGTATATTGATAACGCTGGTATGTACTTAGAAGTGTGATTAAAATCACAAAGGACAGCTCTCCTGACCTGGGAGTTCTTCTGCGCATGTGTAGAGTGACGTGTGCGCCGCAGAAGGTGCCGGGAGGGATCCGATCAGATCCCTCTCAGGAAAAATGCAAAAAGAAGACCGTGGGCTACTATAGGGTCCAAGCAGAGCCGTAACTACGTATGTACCAGATGTGCCTGGCATACAGCGCAGATGCCCTGGGGGCGCAACGGCCAGCGGCTTGTATTGAGTCAAATTGACTCATTACAAGCCGCCTCTGCTGTGTGTGCTGCGCTGAAGCCGGAGGCAGGGGAGGAGAGCAGCAGCGCCGGAGGCAGGAGAGGAGGAGGAGGGAGGGGAACTGGAACCGCAGCAGCGCTATGTCATTGGTAGTGGCGCCGCTGCAGCAATCCCCTCTCCTTCCGCATTGGCTGCCCGGCTCTGCTGTGAATGCTGGGATGCGCTTCCCTCATCCCAGCATTCACAGCGGCGCCGGGCAGCCATTGCGGAAGGATAGGGAAAGCTGCAGCGGCGCTACTACCAATGATATAGTGCTGCTGCGGCTCCAGTCCCCCTCCCTCCTTCTCCCCTGGCCGGGATCTGATCATCTGCCAGCACCAAGGAGCCTGACTGCCAGCGGGGAGACATGGTAAGTATCTATCTGTCTCTCTCTCTCTCTCTCTCTATTCTGTCTGCCACAATGTATAAAAAGGGGGACTGTCTGCCGTAATGTGTAAAAGGGAGACGCTGTCTGCCGCAATGTGTAAAAAGGGGGACTGTCTGCCGTAATGTATAAAAGGGGGACGCTGTCTGCCGTAATGTGTAAAAGGGGGGACGCTGTCTGCCGTAATGTGTAAAAAGAGGGACGCTGTCTGCCGTAATGTGTAAAAAGGGGGACGCTGTCTGCCGTAATGTGTAAAAAGAGGGACGCTGTCTCCCGTAATGTGTAAAAAGGGGGACGCTGTCTGCCGTAATGTGTAAAAAGGGGGATGCTGTCTGCCCTAATGTGTAAAAAGAGGGACGCTGTCTGCCGTAATGTGTAAAAAGGGGGACGCTGTCTGCCGTAATGTGTAAAAGAGGGACGCTGTCTCCCCTAATGTGTAAAAAGAGGGACGCTGTCTGCCGTAATGTGTAAAAAGGGGACGCTGTCTGCCGTAATGTGTAAAAAGAGGGACGCTGTCTCCCGTAATGTGTAAAAAGGGGGACGCTGTCTGCCGTAATGTGTAAAAAGGGGGACGCTGTCTGCCGTAATGTGTAAAAAGAGGGACGCTGTCTGCCGTAATGTGTAAAAAGGGGGACGCTGTCTGCCGTAATGTGTAAATAGAGGGACGCTGTCTCCAGTAATGTGTAAAAAGGGGGACGCTATCTGCCGTAATGTGTAAATAGGGGGACTGTCTGCCGTAATGTGTAAAAAGGGGACTGTCTGCTGTAATGTGTAAAAAGGGGACGCTGTCTGCCGTAATGTGTAAAAAGGGGGACTTTCTGCCGTAATGTGTAAAAAGGGGGAACCTGTCTGCTGTAATGTATAAAAGGGGCTCTACCTGGTGTAGTGGCGCTACTGTGCAGCGTAATTTGAATAATGGAGACTACTGTGCACCGTAGTATGAATTGGTATTATTTTGTGGCCGCGCCCCTATATATTTTACGCGCGCCTGCGGCACTGCTCCTGTCTTATATAGGGGGGGGGGTGCCAACGTCATTTCTTGCACACAGCACTAAAATGCCTAGTTACGGCACTGGGTCCAAGGGCCGTAATGTATTCCGGAGCTTGTACTTATGGAAGTGAGGCCAGTGTTGGCTGCATCTTAGGTTTTAGTACATCCTGCACATGACCTGAGGAAGAAATGCTCCTATTCCCGGCATTGCTCACACACAGAGGCGGATTTACACCTCATGGGGCCCTAAGCGAAATACCGATTTGGGGCCATCCTACCTCAAACAATCCATAGCACTATATTTTTGTTCTGCCTTATGCCCCCTTACATTACAGATGGAGTTCCGTCTGTGCCTGGGCCTATCACCGCGTCTGGGGCGCGCACGTGTCCGTGACACGCACGCGCCCCATTCACTGGAATGAGAGCGTCTGTGTGCACTCCCGGCGGGGCTAAGCGGCGACCAATCAGACAGAGAGTGCCCCATACAGGTACGCGCCAAAAAAATGGGTGTGGCCAATTAAAATGGGACGTGAAACACAGACATATGCCCCCAATAGTGCAGTGCCAGATCCACAATTGCCCCCAGTGCCAGATCCACAATTGCCCCCAGTGCCAGATCCACAATTGACCCCACAGTGCCAGGTATACAAATGCCCCCACAGTGCCAGGTATACAAATGCCCCCACAGTGCCAGGTATACAAATGCCCCCACAGTGCCAGATCCACAAATGCCCCCACAGTGCCAGATCCACAAATGCCCCCACAGTGCCAGATCCACAAATGCCCCCACAGTGCCAGATCCACAATTGCCCCCACAGTGCCAGATCCACAATTGCCCCCACAATGTCAGATCCACAATTGCCCCCACAGTGCCAGGTATACAATTGCCCCCACAGCAGCCAGTGCTGCAGCTGCTTACCGCTGCTGCTGCTGCTGCTCCTCCTCCGGGCTCCGGCTGTGAGGGACGGGTGAGTCAGGAGAGGAGAGCGCCCGCCAGCGCGGCTGTGTCTGGCGCGGCGGCGTATAGCGGACTTCGTTCAAACCAACCGCCGGTTCGTGAGCCAATCAGAGCTCGCGGACCGGCGGCTTCTGATTGGCTGACAGTCCGCGAGCTCTGATTGGCTCACGAACCGGTGGCTGGTTTGAAGTCCGCTATACGCCGCCGCGCCAGACACAGCCGCGCTGGCGGGCGCTCTCCTCTCCTGACAGCTGAGACACGCTGCCGCCGGACTGAGCGGCAGCGTGTCTCAGTGACACAAGCGGGGGGCCCACTTCGGGCCCCCTGACCCGGCGGGCCCTAGGCAACCACATAGGTTGCTAGCGGCAAATCCGCCACTGCTCACACAACACTCTGGATGGGAAACACATTGTGAAAGTGCCCCGAGCTTCTCGGAATAAGCCAGATACAGTATGGGGAGGGAAGGGGAGGGGGTGAGGTGGCTGTTGTGCAATGTAAACCCTGACCGGCGACATCACACTACTGCAGACTGTATAAATGCATCACAGGACATATAGAGTACAGTGATTATAGCTGGGACTGGAAGCGAGTCAGTATGAGAGCAGCCATTGTGTTACTCGCTCTGGGGGTCTTCCTCATCCATGGTAAATATACTTTTCTCCTGTCAGGTCTATGGGGAGATTTACTAAGCCGCAGTTTGGGCGCTTATACTTGTATATTGTATATCTTACTAATGGTAAAAACATGAATATTTAATACAGCATTTCTGTGTCTAGGCATTGTCATTTATACCGACATTGGCCATAATAGACACAATGCACCTAATTCTGTGTCGCACACAATGCCGACGCAAATGGTTATATTTTTGAGCTACGCATGTGGCTAAGTGGCTAGAAAGTCGCACGGCGCATACATACTGCGTGCGCAGAGGCGCAGTAGCGATTGAGATGCTCTGTCACAGATATATATTAGAAAAAGTGCTGGGCGCTTCTGGGAGGTGACTGGGAGGTTGCTATTCAGACGCACAGCCAATGTCACAGTCTTATGGGCGTGTTTTGACAGCGTCACTGGCGTGTGGCATCACTGGTTGTGGACTCGGACGCTTAATCGCTCACATTGGATGCAAAACTCTGACGGAGAATGTGCAGCTATCATGGGGGCTGGGGCTAGTTTTCATAGTGCGTCCGACAGTGGCGCCTGAATGCGCACCTAGCGGGATTACAGCATCTAAAGACCCTCAAAGTGGGAATCCCAGCCCTTGCACAGTCACACGCTGCAAATGCAGATAATCAGTGACAGGGGAGAGTTCCTGGCAGAATATATTTTCTGGAAATGTGTGCCCTCAAAAAAAAAACCCTGAGGTTTCCACTCATTCTTTTTCGTTGCTGGGTTATCTGGTTATTTTAAATAGTGGGGATAAATCAGAGGTTCTCAAACGCGGTCCTCAAGGCACCCCAATGGTCCGGGTTTTAAGTTTATCCATGCTTGGCCACAGGTGACTTAATTATCAGGTGGTATGCAGGGAGGAGGTGGTGGTACTGTATGTCCGAACAATAAACATTTATATAAACAAAGATATGTGTACTTGTGTGTGTATTTGTGTGCATGTATGTGTGTGTGTGTGTGTGTGTGTGTATGCTTGTGTGCGTATGTGTGATTGTCTGAGGCAGTGTATGCCTATGTGTCTGTGTGTGTGTGTCTGAGGCAGTATATGAGTGTGTTTGTGTGTGTGTGTGAGATTGTCTGAAGCAGTGTATGCGTGTGTGTGTGTGTGTGTGTGTGTGTGTGTGTGTGTGTGTGTGTGTGTGTGTGTGTGAGTCTGAGGCAGTATATGCGTGTGTGTGTGTGTGTGTGTGTGTGTGAGATTGTCTGAGGCAGTGTATGCCTATGTGTGTGTGTGTGTGTGTGTGTGTGTCTGAGGCAGTATATGCGTGTGTGTGTGTCTGAGGCAGTATATGCGTGTGTGTGTGTGTGTGTGTGCGTGTGTGTGAGATTGTCTGAGGCAGTGTATGCCTATGTGTGTGTGTGTGTGAGTCTGAGGCAGTATATGCGTGTGTGTGTGTGTGTGTGTGTGTGTGTGTGTGTGTGTGTGTGTGTGTGAGATTGTCTGAGGCAGTGTATGCCTATGTGTGTGTGTGTGTGTGTGTGTGTGTGTGTGTCTGAGGCAGTATATGCGTGTGTGTGTGTCTGAGGCAGTATATGCGTGTGTGTGTGCGTGTGTGTGAGATTGTCTGAGGCAGTGTATGCCTATGTGTGTGTGTGTGTGTGTGTGTGTTTGAGGCAGTATATGCGTGTGTGTGTGTGTGTGTGTGTGTGTGTGTGTGTGTGATTGCGTGAGGCAGCGTATGAAGAGGTCTCACTTATAGCTATGGCACCTATCTCTACAGCGGAAGCCTTGAGGTGCAGGAAGACCTCCTGTGTCGGCACTCGCCCCTGCTCGTCCATGGAAGTGACCTGTCGGTCCGATGCGGACCATTGCTTTGTGATGCTGAAATCTTCTCCAATATGTAAGCAGCACAATGTGCACATTACTTTCCTACAGTCAAGTTGTTGTCAATCAAAAGGTCAGAACAAATGTAAACAATGCAGCCTGACAAGAACATGTACAGCACAGGGAACATTTGCAGATTATACACCGCATTCCTTACCAGCTATTGCTGTGTATTTTACACTAGATGAATCCAAACTGCTGTTACAATATCCACAGGCAAACACAGTGGGGGATTCCAGTTGCCCAGAAACCCCTCTCCAACCCAGCCAAAACCATTATTCATGCCCACAATAACGGTATTATACAGTATGATTTTACTTGGATCCAGTTAGGGTTCTAGAGGTTAGGTTTAGGCTGTGAGGGGGGGAGGTTAGGCTGTGGTGCATACTTACCTACTTTGCTGCCTCCTCCGGGAGGAGGCAGCGTTGTAGGTGCATGGGGGCTAAATCGCGGGGGGCGGAGCTACGATGACGTAATTCAGCGCGAATCGCATCATCGTACTTCCTTGGGCCGCCCACTGGTTCTCTGCTGCGGGCGGCCGAGGGGGAAAGCGGGAGGCTTGCCCACCTTTCCGGGGAGCCGGGAGGGTCACCCGATTTTCGGGAGCCTCCCAGCCATTCCGGGAGGGTAGGCAAGTATGCTGTGGTGAGGGGTAGGTTTAAGCTGTGGGAAGGGGGGTGGTTAGGTTTAGGCACCCCTGTGGATGGATAGGGTTAGGCTGCAGGGGGGAGGGTTAGGTTTAGGCTGCAGGAAGGGAGGGCTAGGGTTAGTGGGCCATTGGGGGAAGGTAAGTATACTTGCCTTCCCCCTGTTGGGATTCTCACGGTCGGGATTCCGCAGTAGGTATTCTAACCGGATAAGAGGATTTTATTAGAGGTGTGGCCACAGCGTGCAATATAACGGACGGTGCGGAGCTGCTGCACATGCCCAGTGACAGCAGCTCCTCCTACCAAGTCTGCTGTATGTGTGGGTCTAAGTGCTTAATCAGCACACTGCACCAGAGGGACCAGAGAGCAGCTGGCAGCAAGAAGAGACAGGCATCTTACCATGAAGTGGGAGAATCTGTTCTTAGGAAGCTCAGTTCTGTCTCTCACTGGTTATACTATATATGTATATTTATTATGGGATAATTAACCTTTTTTCTGACCAGTTATTATATTTTCTGAGATAAATATGTTTGATAGAATCTTTCCCCTACAGCCTACATTATGGATCTCTGTTTCCCAAACTTCTTCAGGGAATCCTAACAGCCCGCTATTGTTATTTCTTTAGGGGGAAACATGAATAGAAGCCTATAGGCTTCTATAGGGTAATGCCGTCTAAAGATGGCGTTGTCCACTGCGTCCAAACTCCAGAATGTATCACATGCCAGGGATTGGTGCATATAGAGAAAAGCAGCCAAACCTCCAAAAATGGCTTGGACTCAGTTTTAGCTTTGCTGCATCCCATCCATAGAGTGTAAGCTCCTCTGGGACAAGGACTGATGTGAATGACTGAACTATTCTCTGTGAAGCGCTGCGGAACATGTATGATATATACACACACACACATATATATATATATATATAAAACTGTTAATAAGTAAATAATACATAATACAACAGGTTTTATGGATTAAGGGGGACATTTACTAAGCAATAATAAGTGCGGAGAAGTGAGCCAGAGGAGAAGTTGCCCATGGCAACCAATCAGCACTGAAGTAACATCTGTAATTTGCATACTATAAAATGACACAGAGCTGCTGATTGGTTGATGGGGCAACTTCTCCACTGGCTCACTTCTCTGCTATTATCACTGCTTAGTAAATGTCCACCAAAGTCATATTTCTCTGTTTTGTGGAATAATAATAATGCCTTTTTCTATTCTTTTAGTTATGTTTACCCGTGGGTGTATTACGGAGAAAAACTGTTTGATAATGAAAGCCATGGAACCATCAACTCGTTGCTGTACAACAAACCTCTGCAACTGACGCATGAACCTGATCGTAATTCTAACCCCCAGGAATCCCTATATAACATGATCCATAGTCATTGTGTATGTTACTGTTTTTCTGTATCTGCCCTACATCTATATATGGCAGACCATTTACAGAATGTGCACTTATTTCCCATTCACTAGACGTGACTCTGGGCCTAATTTCTCGTAAGCAAATCAGAAAAGCACACAACTGGGCAAAACCGTGATGCACCCAGGGCCGGATTCAGAGAGAGGCGACAGAGGCGGCCGCCCCCAGGGCCCCCACACACTGCACTCAGAGGAGTCTCCCTCCGACGGCTCAGCTGTTCATTTACGGTGGCCGCCGCCGAGCTCCTCTGTGACCAGTCAGTCTCGCAGGATAGTGAAGGGAGATCCTGCGAGACACTGATTGTGAGCTACCAGCGTCTGCTTCTCTGGCGTTCTATTTCTGGCCAGGCTGCAGCTCCATGAGTGACGTCCAGGTAGTGTGTGTACAGTATGTCATGTGGAGGAGGGGGGGGGGGGGGGGGGGTATTCTCTGGCAGCAATTTTAGTAGTGGGGGCTCCCACACCTTAATTGCCCTGGTCCCCCACCAGCCTTAATCTGGCTCTGGTTGTACTGCAGGTGGGGCAAATGTAACATGTGCAGAGAGAGTTAGATTTGGGTGGTTTTTTTTTGTTTCTGTGCAGGGTAAACACTGTCTGCTTTATTTTTATGCTGCAATTTAGATCTAAGTTTGATTACCCCACCCGAATCTAACTCTCTGCACATGTTACATCTGCCCCACCTGCAGTGCACATGGTTTTGCCCAGTTGCTAACTTTTTTAATTTGAATCAGGCCCATTGTCACTAAATTTCTGTTTTTTTTTTAAATAAAATAAACTCCACTTTTTCTTCTATGTGTTTTATTATTTTATTTTGGAATAACATGACCGCTGCGGTTTAAGCTCCAACTTCTTTGTTTTATGGGCGACTGTTGCAGAATGAGAACAAACGCGGCCTAAAATCAGGGCTGGTAGGCGAAATCTTGGGGCATGGTACACTCATATTTTGGGGGGCCCGGAGCCCTTGCCACTAGGTATAGCGTTGAAATAAGCAGGAGTTACAGTGGTTCTAGAGAGTGGCGGGACGCGCCTCGCTCTCACTCTCACCCTCCAGCCTGTGCTACAGCTCGCCCTCCTGCACATATCAGCAAGCAGCTGATGGAGCCGTAACTGGGGTTCTTTACAATTCTTGCTGAATACTTATACTAAAACACACACTGGAAACACACGTGACGGAAGCATGACACAACATAAACACCACACGCGCTCACACACACACACACACACACACACACACACACTTTTGTGGAATGGGCATTGTAAAGTTTTATGGATATTGTAAAATACTAGAGATGAGCGCCTGAAATTTTTCGGGTTTTGTGTTTTGGTTTTGGGTTCGGTTCCGCGGCCGTGTTTTGGGTTCGAACGCGTTTTGGCAAAACCTCACCGAATTATTTTTGTCGGATTCGGGTGTGTTTTGGATTCGGGTGTTTTTTTCCAAAAACACTAAAAAACAGCTTAAATCATAGAATTTGGGGGTCATTTTGATCCCAAAGTATTATTAACCTCAAAAACCATAATTTACACTCATTTTCAGTCTATTCTGAATACCTCACACCTCACAATATTATTTTTAGTCCTAAAATTTGCACCGAGGTCGCTGTGTGAGTAAGATAAGCGACCCTAGTGGCCGACACAAACACCGGGCCCATCTAGGAGTGGCACTGCAGTGTCACGCAGGATGTCCCTTCCAAAAAACCCTCCCCAAACAGCACATGACGCAAAGAAAAAAAGAGGCGCAATGAGGTAGCTGTGTGAGTAAGATTAGCGACCCTAGTGGCCGACACAAACACCGGGCCCATCTAGGAGTGGCACTGCAGTGTCACGCAGGATGGCCCTTCCAAAAAACCCTCCCCAAACAGCACATGACGCAAAGAAAAAAAGAGGCGCAATGAGGTAGCTGACTGTGTGAGTAAGATTAGCGACCCTAGTGGCCGACACAAACACCGGGCACATCTAGGAGTGGCACTGCAGTGTCACGCAGGATGTCCCTTCCAAAAAACCCTCCCCAAACAGCACATGACGCAAAGAAAAAAAGAGGCGCAATGAGGTAGCTGTGTGAGTAAGATTAGCGACCCTAGTGGCCGACACAAACACCGGGCCCATCTAGGAGTGGCACTGCAGTGTCACGCAGGATGTCCCTTCCAAAAAACCCTCCCCAATCAGCACATGATGCAAAGAAAAAGAAAAGAAAAAAGAGGTGCAAGATGGAATTATCCTTGGGCCCTCCCACCCACCCTTATGTTGTATAAACAAAACAGGACATGCACACTTTAACCAACCCATCATTTCAGTGACAGGGTCTGCCACACGACTGTGACTGATATGACGGGTTGGTTTGGACCCCCCCCAAAAAAGAAGCAATTAATCTCTCCTTGCACAAACTGGCTCTACAGAGGCAAGATGTCCACCTCATCTTCACCCTCCGATATATCACCGTGTACATCCCCCTCCTCACAGATTATCAATTCGTCCCCACTGGAATCCACCATCTCAGCTCCCTGTGTACTTTGTGGAGGCAATTGCTGCTGGTCAATGTCTCCGCGGAGGAATTGATTATAATTCATTTTAATGAACATCATCTTCTCCACATTTTCTGGATGTAACCTCGTACGCCGATTGCTGACAAGGTGAGCGGCGGCACTAAACACTCTTTCGGAGTACACACTTGTGGGAGGGCAACTTAGGTAGAATAAAGCCAGTTTGTGCAAGGGCCTCCAAATTGCCTCTTTTTCCTGCCAGTATAAGTACGGACTGTGTGACGTGCCTACTTGGATGCGGTCACTCATATAATCCTCCACCATTCTATCAATGTTGAGAGAATCATATGCAGTGACAGTAGACGACATGTCCGTAATCGTTGTCAGGTCCTTCAGTCCGGACCAGATGTCAGCATCAGCAGTCGCTCCAGACTGCCCTGCATCACCGCCAGCGGGTGGGCTCGGAATTCTGAGCCTTTTCCTCGCACCCCCAGTTGCGGGAGAATGTGAAGGAGGAGATGTTGACAGGTCGCGTTCCGCTTGACTTGACAATTTTGTCACCAGCAGGTCTTTCAACCCCAGCAGACCTGTGTCTGCCGGAAAGAGAGATCCAAGGTAGGCTTTAAATCTAGGATCGAGCACGGTGGCCAAAATGTAGTGCTCTGATTTCAACAGATTGACCACCCGTGAATCCTTGTTAAGCGAATTAAGGGCTGCATCCACAAGTCCCACATGCCTAGCGGAATCGCTCCGTGTTAGCTCCTCCTTCAATGCCTCCAGCTTCTTCTGCAAAAGCCTGATGAGGGGAATGACCTGACTCAGGCTGGCAGTGTCTGAACTGACTTCACGTGTGGCAAGTTCAAAGGGCATCAGAACCTTGCACAACGTTGAAATCATTCTCCACTGCACTTGAGACAGGTGCATTCCACCTACTATATCGTGCTCAATTGTATAGGCTTGAATGGCCTTTTGCTGCTCCTCCAACCTCTGAAGCATATAGAGGGTTGAATTCCACCTCGTTACCACTTCTTGCTTCAGATGATGGCAGGGCAGGTTCAGTAGTTTTTGGTGGTGCTCCAGTTTTCTGTACGTGGTGCCTGTACGCCGAAAGTGTCCCGCAATTCTTCTGGCCACCGACAGCATCTCTTGCACGCCCCTGTCGTTTTTTAAAAAATTCTGCACCACCAAATTCAAGGTATGTGCAAAACATGGGACGTGCTGGAATTGGCCCAGATTTAATGCACACACAATATTGCTGGCGTTGTCCGATGCCACAAATCCACAGGAGAGTCCAATTGGGGTAAGCCATTCCGCGATGATCTTCCTCAGTTGCCGTAAGAGGTTTTCAGCTGTGTGCGTATTCTGGAAAGCGGTGATACAAAGCGTAGCCTGCCTAGGAAAGAATTGGCGTTTGCGAGATGCTGCTACTGGTGCCGCCGCTGCTGTTCTTGCGGCGGGAGTCCATACATCTACCCAGTGGGCTGTCACAGTCATATAGTCCTGACCCTGCCCTGCTCCACTTGTCCACATGTCCGTGGTTAAGTGGACATTGGGTACAGCTGCATTTTTTAGGACACTGGTGACTCTTTTTCTGAGGTCTGTGTACATTTTCGGTATCGCCTGCCTAGAGAAATGGAACCTAGATGGTATTTGGTACCGGGGACACAGTACCTCCAACAAGTCTCTAGTTGGCTCTGCAGTAATGATGGATACCGGAACCACGTTTCTCACCACCCAGGATGCCAAGGCCTCAGTTATCCGCTTTGCAGTAGGATGACTGCTGTGATATTTCATCTTCCTCGCAAAGGACTGTTGAACAGTCAATTGCTTACTGGAAGTAGTACAAGTGGGCTTACGACTTCCCCTCTGGGATGACCATCGACTCCCAGCGGCAACAACAGCAGCGCCAGCAGCAGTAGGCGTTACACGCAAGGATGCATCGGAGGAATCCCAGGCAGGAGAGGACTCGTCAGACTTGCCAGTGACATGGCCTGCAGGACTATTGGCATTCCTGGGGAAGGAGGAAATTGACACTGAGGGAGTTGGTGGGGTGGTTTGCGTGAGCTTGGTTACAAGAGGAAGGGATTTACTGGTCAGTGGACTGCTTCCGCTGTCACCCAAAGTTTTTGAACTTGTCACTGACTTATTATGAATGCGCTGCAGGTGACGTATAAGGGAGGATGTTCCGAGGTGGTTAACGTCCTTACCCCTACTTATTACAGCTTGACAAAGGGAACACACGGCTTGACACCTGTTGTCCGCATTTCTGGTGAAATACCTCCACACCGAAGAGCTGATTTTTTTGGTATTTTCACCTGGCATGTCAACGGCCATATTCCTCCCACGGACAACAGGTGTCTCCCCGGGTGCCTGACTTAAACAAACCACCTCACCATCAGAATCCTTCTGGTCAATTTCCTCCCCAGCGCCAGCAACACCCATATCCTCCTCATCCTGGTGTACTTCAACACTGACATCTTCAATCTGACTATCAGGAACTGGACTGCGGGTGCTCCTTCCAGCACTTGCAGGGGGCATGCAAATAGTGGAAGGCGCATGCTCTTCACGTCCAGTGTTGGGAAGGTCAGGCATCGCAAACGACACAATTGGACTCTCCTTGTGGATTTGGGATTTCAAAGAACGCACAGTTCTTTGCGGTGCTTTTGCCAGCTTGAGTCTTTTCAGTTTTCTAGCGAGAGGCTGAGTGCTTCCATCCTCATGTGAAGCTGAACCACTAGCCATGAACATAGGCCAGGGCCTCCGCCGTTCCTTGCCACTCCGTGTGGTAAATGGCATATTGGCAAGTTTATGCTTCTCCTCCGACAATTTTATTTTAGGTTTTGGAGTCCTTTTTTTTCTGATATTTGGTGTTTTGGATTTGACATGCTCTGTACTATGACATTGGGCATCGGCCTTGGCAGACGACGTTGCTGGCATTTCATCGTCTCGGCCATGACTAGTGGCAGCAGCTTCAGCACGAGGTGGAAGTGGATCTTGATCTTTCCCTAATTTTGGAACCTCAACTTTTTTGTTCTCCATATTTTATAGGCAGAACTAAAAGGCACCTCAGGTAAACAATGGAGATGGATGGATTGGATACTAGTATACAATTATGGACGGACTGCCACGGTTAGGTGGTATAAAAAAACCACGGTTAGGTGGTATATATTGTAATACAATTATGGATGGACGGACTGCCTGCCGAGTGCCGACACAGAGGTAGCCACAGCCGTGAACTACCGCACTGTACACTGGTTGATAAAGAGATAGTAGTATACTCGTAACAACTAGTATGACTGACTATGACGGTATAAAGAATGAAAAAAAAACCACGGTTAGGTGGTATATATTGTAATACAATTATGGATGGACGGACTGCCTGCCGAGTTCCGACACAGAGGTAGCCACAGCCGTGAACTACCGCACTGTACACTGGTTGATAAAGAGATAGTAGTATACTCGTAACAACTAGTATGACTGACTATGACGGTATAAAGAATGAAAAAAAAACCACGGTTAGGTGGTATATATTATAATACAATTATGGATGGACGGACTGCCTGCCGACTGCCGACACAGAGGTAGCCACAGCCGTGAACTACCGCACTGTACACTGGTTGATAAAGAGATAGTAGTATACTCGTAACAACTAGTATGACACTATGACGGTATAAAGAATGAAAAAAAAACCACGGTTAGGTGGTATATATTATAATACAATTATGGATGGACGGACTGCCTGCCGACTGCCGACACAGAGGTAGCCACAGCCGTGAACTACCGCACTGTACACTGGTTGATAAAGAGATAGTAGTATACTCGTAACAACTAGTATGACTGACTATGACGGTATAAAGAATGAAAAAAAAACCACGGTTAGGTGGTATATATTATAATAATACAATTATGGATGGACGGACTGCCTGCCGACTGCCGACACAGAGGTAGCCACAGCCGTGAACTACCGCACTGTACACTGGTTGATAAAGAGATAGTAGTATACTCGTAACAACTAGTATGACTATGACGACGGTATAAAGAAAGAAAAAAAAATACCACGGTTAGGTGGTATATAATTATACAATTATGGATGGACGGACTGCCTGCCGAGTGCCGACTGCCGACACAGAGGTAGCCACAGCCGTGAACTACCGCACTGTACTGTGTCTGCTGCTAATATAGACTGGTTGATAAAGAGATAGTATACAACAATATACTACTATACTGGTGGTCAGGCACTGGTCACCACTAGTCACACTGGCAGTGGCACTCCTGCAGCAAAAGTGTGCACTGTTTAATTTTAAATTAATATAATATTATGTACTCCTGGCTCCTGCTATAACAACCTGCAGTGCTCCCCAGTCTCCCCCACAATTATTATAAGCTTTTATACATTGATGTGCAGCACACTGGGCTGAGCTGAGTGCACACAGACTGAGTCACACTGTGTGACTGCTGTGTATCGTTTTTTTCAGGCAGAGAACGGATATAGCAGAGAACGGATATATTAAATAAAAGTTAACTTAACAACAACTGCACTGGTCACTGTGGTAAACTCTGTCTGCACAATCTCTCTCTCTCTCTCTCTCTTCTAATCTATTCTAATGGAGAGGACGCCAGCCACGTCCTCTCCCTATCAATCTCAATGCACGTGTGAAAATGGCGGCGACGCGCGGCTCCTTATATAGAATCCGAGTCTCGCGAGAATCCGACAGCGTCATGATGACGTTCGGGCGCGCTCGGGTTAACCGAGCAAGGCGGGAAGATCCGAGTCGCTCGGACCCGTGAAAAAAAAAGTGAAGTTCGTGCGGGTTCGGATTCAAAGAAACCGAACCCGCTCATCTCTATAAAATACATTTTAGATTATTTTGTAACACTCCTGCCTCCAGCTGATACTGAGACGTCAGGGCAATTACTGTCACATATTGTGCCACACAATGTTGTATAACACATTTTGCCCCCAATTTACATCATACGAGCACTGTGTCCTAATTAAATCACTTCATATGCCACAACCCACAGCGGCGGGGGCGGCCAACTGGTATGTTCCAACTTTATTACCGGTATCACCATTAGCAACCACACAGTCACCTCCCACCGCAACAGGAGTGTGGTATACAAGATCTACAGTCATTAGGTCGACCCCAAATGGTCGTCCTTCAAAAGGTCGACACTGGAAAAGGTCGACGGGTTCAAAAGGTCGATATGGAAATGGTCGACACAAAATAGGTCGACACAGGTTTTGTGGGGTTTTTTGCATATTTGGGGGTTTGAGCTGATGTTTTTTTCGTCTGGGACCACCATTTGTATAAATGCGTCCCCTCGCTTGCTCACTGCGATCACCACGCGTCGCTCTTCATAAGGTTAATAAAAGTTCTGATTTGTGACATGGATAGTCAAGGATGGAAAAAGTAAAAAAAACATGAAAAATCTCCAAAACACATCTGTTGGCCATATATGCGAGGACCATTGCCATGTCCACCATTTCAACCTGTCAACCTTTTGCACCTGTTGACAGTGTCGACCTTTTGTATGTCGACTTTTTCTTCATGTCTACATTTTGTCAGTGTTGACCTAAACATTGTAGATCTATAGTCCGGATCCTCCGCAACAGCTGGAACAACTTTCTCTTATGTGGGGGTGAGGGGGGAATTTATCAAATCTTGGAGAGAGATAAAGTGTAGAGAGATAAAGAATAAAGGGGTCTATTTACTAAGCCTTGAAGAGAGATAAAGTGGAAAGAGATACGGTACCAACCAATCAGCTCCTAACTGTCATGTTACGGGCTTGGTTTGAAAAATGACAGTTAGGAGCTGGTTGGCTGGTACTTTATCTCTCAACATAATCCAAGGCTAGTAAATAGACACCAAAGTATCAAACAATCAGCTCCTAGCTGTCATTTTTCAAACACAAAACAAATATGGTCTAAGGCGCAGTGTTGATTAATACCTCCACAAGAATGTATATCAGCAGCCACCGGGAAAAGAGGTACAGATGGAGCCACGCTAATCGGCGAGGCGCGACTCCCGGGAACGAATGGGCCGCTTGTGCTTCCTAGATGTGCACGCGCCCCATTCAAAGTGATTGGAAGCATCTCTTTATGATGGCTGGCGAGGCCAGGTACACGTGGGAATAGGCACGCCGCGTGCCCCCGCCTGTGATGCAGCCACGCTCAATGCCAGCCTCTAAAAATACAAATACACAGGAAGAACCAGGTAATACATACAACAATAAATGTGACGTGTGTGATGATTAATATTAATAAACCTCCGGGGGGCATTTATACAATTATTTACCACTAATAGATACTGCACATATCATACATTTAAACATCAAAATAAACTTAAAATATCACAATTGGGTGATAAGTTCATATAATGAATCTATATGTTGCGTGTGGCAATTCAGAAGAATTTAATAACTGATTAAATGTTGCAACGGCTCCAAACAAAGTAACCAGTATATTGCAGCGGTACTGAACCGAATGCTGAGCCAAGATGTAATAAATACAGTGGAGATACTCAGGTGAAAACAGTTTGTCTGTAAATGCTGTTTGTAGTGGCGTACGATCCTTAGCCTTCGTGCACCGGTGCCTGCGTTGCGACTTGGAGCAGATACCGAATATAATTAGCGGTGTCTGGTGACGTAGCGCAATTGTGCTTTCCCACAGTGAACGCACGGAATAAAGCTCTCAGTGCACTGCGGTGAATGAATCGCTGTCCACCAGAAAGGTTCTGAAACCTGTGTCCTTAACGCGTTTCACCACACAGCAGGGCGGCTTTCCTATATTTATAGCCATAAGTGTGTCACATTACATTTTCCGGTGACGCATTATTTTTGTCCTCTTACATACTGCTTTGTGTTTATTTCAGGTCTAAATAAAATGATATAGCATTTAGGGAAAAACAGGCATCCTAGCAAACCCGCACTGGAAGCCATAATTGCGAAGACTTCAACAATGACTAAGTCCTTCCCTTCTGCGCTCATGTATGCCGGAATAAAGCAGATCCAGACACTAAGGAACACAAACATGCTGAAGGTAATGTACTGCCCCTCGTTGAAGCTGTCTGGGAGCTTTCTGGAGTTAAAAGCTACTATGAAACTGACCTTTGCTAAAATCCCCATGTAGCCCAACGTGCAGTAGAACAATATATTGGATCCCTCGTTGCATCCTGCGATTATTGTATCAGATTTGGAGTTCATGTTTAATTCTGGGTAGGGCGGAGCTATCACCAGCCAAACTATGCAGAGGATGACCTGGAAGAGGGGGCAGACGTAAATGACGGCGTCTGACAGCCTGGAATCAAAACGCTTTCCGATTGAGCTGGGCTTGGTGGACTGGAAGATAAGAATGACGGTAATAGTTTTTGCCAACATCCCCGATACGACCACGGAAAAAGTTATGCCAAAGATAACCTGCCGGAAAAAACAAATAAACGGTAGAGGATAGCCAATGAAAAGGAGGGAGGAGAGGAAGCACACGACCAGGCCGGCGAGGATGACGTAACTGATGCTTCGGTTGTTGGCTTTGACGACTGGGGTTTCAGAGTTTTTGCGGAAGATGCACAGAACCGATAGGGTCGTAACGGAGAAGGTGATGGAAACGGCAGCCAAAGAGGCACCCATGACTTCTGCATAGGACAGAAACTGAATGGTCTTCATGAGACAGGCGTCCTGATTTTCATTGGGCCATTTCTCTTCTGGGCACGTCACACAAACAGCAGCATCTGAGGACAATGACGACGAGTCACAAACACTTTGCAGTAAAAGGGAAATGTTATCCCAGCAGACAGACATGTAGCACCTGGATTCTAGACAGTCAAATGTTTCCGCTTCTAATTTGTAACAAATATACTACCAGTAAACGGTTCACTGGGGTGCACGTGGGCCCTTGGGGTCATTGTCCGGGGTCACCTCGGTCTGCCCACCCCCTAGTGTTTCCAGCTACCTGGGTGACGACCCCACAGGCCCATGTGCACCTCAATGCCTCAATCCACCCAGTAGAAGCGCAATGGAATAACTCTTATAAGAGAACACTAATTGTTTGATCAGATCTGCACAGTGCTTTAGGGCTCTATTTACTAAGCCTTGGATGGAGATAAAGAACCAACCAACCAGCTGATAACTGTCATTTTTCAAACACAGCCTGTGGATTGTAATTAGGAGCTGATTGGCTGGTACTTTATCTCCATCCAAGGCTTAGTAAATAGACCCCTTAATCTTTTAGACTTGTGCAGTTTTCTGTAATATAGCAGAACGCCAGGTGATTGGCAATGGTGGTTATATCGGTGAATGCTTCCTACCTGTTTCATTAGACATCTCCCCAAGCGAACAGTGGACACACTGAAAGCAGCAGATTGGAAGACGCTGTATGGAGACCTTCCTGGACCCAGGCTGACAGCTTTCACTGCAACCCGAACGTGGCACCTAAACAAGAGAATGAGAGAATCCACAGTGACAGTGACCCCAGTCATTTCAACATCACGCTACTGGGAGCTCTGATAAGCATAGTGGGCACAGGCTTGGACTGGCCCACAGGGGTACAGGGGAAACCACCGGTGGGCCCTACTGCCTGGGGGCCCACCTTCTGCTCTAAGGATCAGGTTCCAGACTGTGCACTTGAATTATACATTATACATATGTTACCTTATCCTGGACTGTGGTATATTTTCTATAGTGCATTGCTGTTATTGGCCCTCATTCCGAGTTGATCGGTCGCAAGGCGAATTTAGCAGAGTTACACACGCTAAGCCTACGCCTACTGGGAGTGAATCTTAGCTTCTTAAAATTGCGACCGATGTATTCGCAATATTGCGATTACTAACTACTTAGCAGTTTCAGAGTAGCTTCAGACTTACTCTGCCTGTGCGATCAGTTCAGTGCTTGTCGTTCCTGGTTGACGTCACAAACACACCCAGCGTTCGCCCAGGCACTCCCACCGTTTCCCCGGCCACTCCTGCGTTTTTTCCGGAAACGGTAGCGTTTTCAGCCACACGCCCCTGAAACGCCGTGTTTCCGCCCAGTAACACCCATTTCCTGTCAATCACATTACGATCGCCGGAGCGATGAAAAAGCCGTGAGTAAAATTACTTTCTTCATAGTAAAGTTACTTGGCGCAGTCGCAGTGCGAACATTGCGCATGCGTACTAAGCGGATTTTCACTGCGATGCGATGAAAAATACCGAGCGAACAACTCGGAATGAGGGCCATAATCTCTTATTACTCTGGTACATTATCATGCAGCAGCAGCTGAATTTACTGTGTATATTTATGAAGGGGCCCAGACATTGCACTCTCAAATGGTTAGTCAGACCCAATGAGGTGGCAGGCCACACCCCCTCTGTGGACTGGCCACACCCCTAACATGGGCCCCTACCACTGCATTCCCCCGGTGGGCCCTACATGCCCCAGTCCGATACTGTGTGGGCACGCACGGGGGATGAGTTTGTACCTGTGTTGCTTACAGTTTTAGGCATGCTATTCTAAATTTGGTAAGAAGAGTCACAATTTCCAAGTAATAGCAAATAAAATAAAATACCTCATATACATAATAAACAAATACAGTTACTGTTTTCAATGCATCATTTTTTACAGTAGGATTAGTAAATGTAATAATAAATGATACTCTGATGATGACAAATAATACTCTGGTGATGATAAATGATACTCTGATGATAAATTATATTCTAATGACAACAAAGGATACTTTAATGATGATAAATGATACTGTGATGATAAGTGATATTCTGATGATGACAAATGATACTCTGGTGATGATAAATGATACTCTGATGAGAAATGATACTCTGATGAGAAATGATACACTGATGATAAATGATACTCAGGTGATGATAAACGATACTCTGATGATAAATGATACTCAGGTGATAATAAATGATACTCTGATGATAATAAATGATGTTCTGATAATGATAAATGATGATACTAATGATGATGATCAGTGACATAACTAGGGCTGAGCGTGTGGCGATGCCTCACAGAACACAGAGCCCAGAAGGTGGCACTGCCACTGCCGCATGGTCCCTGCTTCCATCTAGCAGAGACCCTGGAATGACACCTGCAGCCGGAATCTCTGCTGCACAGAGCACCCTTAGGACACTTCTGATGTACACACCTTAGCCCTTACAGCATCGAGAGGATGCTCTGGATATTGCTGTCATTCCCACCGATGGTGGCCTCGTCCCCTCCACATGATTGTATGGTTTCATGTCATGCCAAGACACCCAGTTACGGCATTGCTGATTATAAATGATATGTATCAAGTCTTTGATAGAGATATAGTGGAAAAACCAATCAGCTTATAACTGCCATTTATCTAGCACAGTCTCTGAAATGACATTTAGAGGCTGATTGGGTGATTTGGGCAACTGATCCTTTCTCTCTCTCTCTCCAAGACTTGATACATCTCCCCATCTGTGATAATTATAATTAATTACACAAACCTGTTGCCTGAAACAGTTTGCTTCATCCAATATACATTGGTGCTAGAAAGTTTGTGAACCTTTTTGACCAAGACTCACTTCGTTACACCTAGATGTGAACTGTGTAGACCTTTGTGATGCATAACTGACGCGTTTCGTAGTGTGTATTAGCTGCGCTTTGTAATTTACCTCCACGGCCTTCAGCCATATAATGGGCAAAACTACATTAATTACCTCATTATATTCCTGATTCCAAACAACAGAACTGACATCTAGAGTCACCTGCTCCCAAGGTGCGGCTCGAGAGTCGTATCTCCCCACTTTTACCAACTTGTACTCATTGTTAGGAAAAATCTGAAGATTAATTATATCGAACATACCCGGAACTTCACCCACGTTATTAAAGAATATTTCACCCCCCGACTGGGTCTTGAAGTGAACATTTCTCAGGTGTTGGTGAACCTGTAATATTGGATAAAATCATTTGTGGTCAGAAGAGGAAACTGATCAATGTTTACAGGGAATGGTTTAAAAATATCAAGTGGAAAAATGTATCAATGAGTTTTATCATACGCAGCTCATTGCATATAATAAATTGTGCTCCTCTTGCCAATCAGCTCCCAGCTGCCATTTTTCAAACACATGGCAGTTGGGAGCTGATTGGCTGCAGCACCATTTATCAAACGCAATGAGTTTTAAAAGTCTTTGCGTATGATAGAACTCGTTGATAAATGTGCCCCCAAGTTTGTGACATCATTGTTGGAAATTGTACGTGTAACGTAACACCCAGATTTACCAACATTAATAAACCCATGGAATAATATAAATGTTGTCATGTGAAAATGTAAGTGTGATAACATAGTAAAGCAGGACCTGATTTTCTGTGCATGTAAGGCCGACTATACACTGCACTTACCGGGGGTGCGATACATTATCCCGGAGTTTGGGATGCCGGCAATCAGATGACTGACCTCTGCATTCCGAAACTGAGAATCCCGACCCTTCTGGGGGTAAGTAAGCTAACCTACCCTAACGCTTCTCTGGTGGCAGCTTGGGATAAACCTAGTGGGGTGTCAGCCTACCCTACTACTCCCCCCCCCCCCCCCCTTCCAGGCACTAACCCTAATACCCGCCCTGGTACTTACCTTCTGGATCCCGGTGGTTGGTTTTCCGGTGCCTGCTCTCCCGGAATATCTGGGAGGATCCAGAAAATTGGGTGACACTCCATACTCCCCCCCCCCCCCCGACCCGGAAGAATGGCCGCTGTGTGCTGCTGTCAATGATAAATGCCCCTCGTTTTAGTTGTATGATTATCGAGCTGTCTGATTTTCCCTCTGTTTTGTCTCTATGAACCTTTGTACATTATATTGTTTATACCATTACAATTCTGGGAAAAGGCAAATAGTCTAATAGAGGAAATCTATGCCAACATAGTCTACAACAACCTATTAATAATGAAATGACACATAGAAAACATAACAATAAAAAATCTAACACATAAAAACGTAGCATATACACAGTACAACCTATAGTAACACAGACAAAGAATTGTAGTAATCAAGGGGGGTCATTCCGAGTTGTTCGCTCGTTATTTTTGTGTCGCAATGGAGCGAATAGTCGCTAATGCGCATGCGCAATGTCCGCAGTGCGACTGCGCCAAGTAAATTTGCTATGCAGTTAGGAATTTTACTCACGGCATTACGAGGTTTTTTTCTTCGTTCTGGTGATCGTAATGTGATTGACAGGAAGTGGGTGTTTCTGGGCGGAAACTGGCCGTTTTATGGGTGTGTGCGAAAAAACGCTACCGTTTCTGGGGAAAACGCGGGAGTGGCTGGAGAAACGGGGGAGTGTCTGGGCGAACGCTGGGTGTGTTTGTGACGTCAAACCAGGAACGAAACTGACTGAACTGATCGCAGATGCCGAGTAAGTCTGGAGCTACTCAGAAACTGCTAAGAAGTGTCTATTCGCAATTCTGCTAATCTTTCGTTCGCAATTTTGATAAGCTAAGATTCACTCCCAGTAGGCGGCGGCTTAGCGTATGCAAAGCTGCTAAAAGCAGCTTGCGAGCGAACAATTAGGAATGACCCCCAATGTTCTGTGGCTATTGCAAGAAAGAATTCTGCATTTACCTCTGAATCAGACTCTTGTGTGTAAGACATAAGGCCAGAGCCAGATCTTCCATTAGAAAAAGCTGGCTCCTTCCAAGGGCCCGGTAAGCATTGAAGGGCCCCCGATTACTGCAACTGTTTTTTGTGTGTGTCGCTATGCCACAGACGGAAGGGAGGAAGCCACAGAGATCTGATCCCCACGGGTTCTTCAGAGATGTACCTAATTTTAATAAAATAATTTACCTGTAATTAACACAAATTACTAGAACTGACAGACAAACCTTCAGGAACGTCCCAGATCGGACTGATCAACAGCATTAAAACGAATGGGCTGGGATTTAGAAAAAATGCAACTACTAAATTTGTTTAGAATATTGTTACGAACAATTTAGAAAATTAAAAATTGCAGTGGTTCAAATAAGTCATCATACGCATTGCTGACAAAGAACAATCAATCGAATCTGCATTTTGCTGCACAACAATCTATATACCAAATTCCTTCTTTTGCACAAACATGACGAAGGCTGCAAAACAGTATATGTATATATACCTGCCAGGGCAGCAGATTTTCCTTCTGGCAAGCCCCGGAGAGCCGATCGGTACAGTATAGGAGGTTATGAAGAGCATGAGCAAAGGCGTACACCGCAATATAGGCCTGAAAGGTGTAACTTAGATCTTCCAGTTCAAAAAGGGAATCCACTCTGTCAGCCAGAGCTTCGTCCCCGGTGCAGTGCACGCTCTTCTCTGTATTGGTCTCGTTGCTATGGCTGGAGAACCAGCCGCACTCAAAGGCTAGCTCCCAAAACTTCTCTACAAAGATGTCATTGAGGTATTTAGATGGATGGAGAGTTTGGAGGTAATGGCCCAATGGGGGAATGGGCTCACTGTGAAGGACTAGGCCGATGGAACCGTTTAGCAGTCTGGAGGCTCTTTCAGAGAACATCCCCGGGATGTATGTAAAGCAAAGAGTGTAGATCCATATTTTGCCGCTCTTCTCTTGCTCTGACATCATGTCTAGAAGGGGCTTCAGGTGCATTTCCTCGCAGTACAGAACAATTGCCCCCGCTGTTGAATTCACGATAGTATCGAGGATCCTCTGGATCCGGTCGGTGGAGTACCGGTAATGGATCTTCTCCAGAAAGGCCACGCAACCCTCGTTCTGCCTGATTTCCTCTTTCAAATTCTGGCCGTCTAGTGCCCCCAGGTCATCGTCTCTGGTCAGGATGCCCACCCAGGTCCACCCGAGGTGTCTGAGGAGCTGTGAAATGGCTTTATTCTGTATCTTTTCATTGGGCACCGTGCGCAGGAAAGATGGAAACTGCTGCCTGTCACCCAAATCTGGATCGAAGGCACCAAAACTAATCTTAATGTCAAGAAGAGAAAAAAAATAAGTAACATTAGTGAGGAATTTCATCTTCTGTTTCTCGTCATTCTAGCGTGTCTTTGTCAAACTGTGATTGTCTTTTGTGGACTTTAATAATAGTGTAATTGATTCTGGGTGGAATTTGCACATTATACTCCTCACCTATATTTAGCTAATGCAATAGGCGCACTCATTAATGCAAACGTCTGCTGCTACTGCTTGAAAAGCTGCTGAAAACCGTATTGTTTAGTCAAAGTCAAAAGGCACCTGATGAAGGATTCAACAGGACATTATAACAGTGACCATGCAGCTAGAGGTCTGATTACAGGAGACTCATTATTGCAAATAAACATTCAGACAAACAAATTAGACAAGCACATTATCTCCTATATAATCTCCTATATAATAGCCCAGAACTGTGACTCTGTGCCTGTGTGGATAACGCTGGGCGTGGCTAGGAGCTCTCATTGGGTTAGTAGAAGGTCCACAGCTGATTGGTCGAGAAGCGCCCTCCCACACAGGTTACATCCAATGGGAGGCTCTACCCTTTGGCTGCTGTGTGTTCCCAGAGCAGGATTAACTATGGGGCTGATGGAGCTGCAGCTCCAGGTCCACACCCCAAAATAGGCCCACTGCATCTGCAGCACCACACCCTCCAACAATTTACAGACCCAAAAATTGGTACAGACCATAAAAAAAAGTCCTGTACCTGCCAAAAAAGTCCAGCTGGAGGGTCTGCCACTGCATCTGCAGCAAGTCTCTGTGCTGTAGATAGGGGGAAAATAATCCATTTACTGCAGCGTCCTATGGGGGTCATTCCGACCTGATCGCAGGCTGCCGTTTTTCGCAGTGCAGCGATCAGGTCACTACTACGCATGCGTATACACCGCAACGCGCAGGCGCGTCGTACGGGTGCAAAGTGGATCGTTGCTGTGCGATGAATTTAACGAAGAATCCATTCGCACAGCCGATCGCAAGGAGATTGACAGGAAGAAGGCGTTTGTGGGTGTCAACTGACCGTTTTCTGGGAGTGTTTGGAAAAACGCAGGCGTGTCCAGGCGTTTGCAGGGCGGGTGTCTGACGTCAATTCCGGGACCGGACAGGCTGAGTAAGTTCTGAGTGACTCAGAAACTGCACAAACTATTTTTGTACCGCTCGGCTGCACATGCGATCGCACACTTGCACAGCAAATATACACTCCCCAGTGGGCGGCGAATATGTGTTCACACGGCTGCAAAAAGTAGCTAGCGAGCGATCAACTCGGAATGACCCCCTATGTCCTGCTGCCAGTCCGCCTGCCCCCTCCACCATCAACAATCCCCACTCCCTAGCCACGCCGCAGGTGGAACAAAAGCTGCTGCGGCCATCGGCATAGATGTATATGAAAGCGGCGCAGCGGAAGACTTTTATAGCCCTCCCTGCACCACATACTCTCTGAGCCCCGGAGCCTCCTCTGCGCGTGATGTCACAGAGGTGCCTCCCCGCCACAGCCGCGCCTAAATCCCCAGAGACCTGGACTCCGCAACACAGCACCTGGGCTGCTGGCCAGAAAAGCCCAGAGATGGCTAATGTAACGGATAGAGTGGATGATATCGCGGAGGGTAATGTCTGGACGCTGAATAAATGTAAATGGTGACAGTGCTGTGCAGTGCAGTGGGTGTGCGGTGTCACTGACACTGCACAGCACTCTCACCTTTTACAC
Organism: Pseudophryne corroboree; assembly: GCF_028390025.1. Classification (NCBI taxonomy): domain Eukaryota; kingdom Metazoa; phylum Chordata; class Amphibia; order Anura; family Myobatrachidae; genus Pseudophryne; species Pseudophryne corroboree. The sequence goes on along the minus strand of NC_086452.1, from coordinate 468,394,322 downwards.
TGATTCAGCCAGTCAGTCAGTTCTGCCAGCCAGTCACTATTGTTAGTGTCCCAATGCGCCGCATTACGGGGAAGTAGATGCACTAAATAAACTGCAGCTCCCAGCAGCCCTTAGCGCAGGAGCATTCCAGAGCCAAGGGCTGCTGGGAGCTGTAGTTTATTGAGTGCATCTTCTTCCCTGTAATGCGGCGCATTAGGACACCGGCACTAACAATAGTGACTGGCTGCTGTGCGAGTCTCCGGGAGAGCCACTGCCAAAGGGAAGACAGCAGCTTAGCTGCTTCCAGGAGGAGAAGCATTACCCGGCCCTCCCCCACTTGCAGTACCTCCGGGCCCCATCCGCGGCACCCCCACACACCCCCTCCAACACCCATGGTGGCTCTGAATCCCCTCCCCCACCCGCAGCACCACCGCACCCGCCCCTCCCTCACCCGCGGCACCCCCACAACTGCACCTCCCCCACCCACTGTGGCTCCGGGCCCCCACCTGCGGCACCCACGCACCCTCCCCCACCCGCGGCACCACTGCACCAGCCCCTCCCCCACCCATGGCACCCCTGCAACCGCCCTACCAACCCGCGGCACCCCCGGACCCCATCCGCGTCTCCCCTGCACCCGCTACTCCCCCAACCACAGCACCTACTAGGTGATTCATCAGGCCCTGTGTGCGCTGTTCACGCCATTGCAAGGGGCTTCAACCCCTTAACCATCGCACACCCTTTGTCCATGCAATATTTAACCACTCACACAATTATGACTGGAGGTAATACCCCATATAATAAAAATATTACAAGGGCGTGCAAGGGTTAAGGGGGCGTAGCTTCCTACGACGGTGAGAAAAGCGCCCGTAGAGCGCGATGAATGACCTAGTAGGGTATATTTACTAAGCATCTGGTTTGAAATCCCGCCACAAAACCACAGAACAAACCACACAATATAGAACATTGAATGACGGTTGTTATTTTTACCATTAGAAGAACTGAAGCTCCAGATTTACTAAGTGGCAGTCTAGAATCCACCGAAAACCCACCTGGATGAAGGACCTGCACTGACACAGAATTGATCTGTACAGGATTGGATAGATTAAAAAATGTGTGGGGTTCCCCCCACATATTTCATAACCTGCCTTGGGTTTTTTAGCCTTGGGTGGTAGTGAAAATTAGGGGGAGAAAATGATGCGGGGTTCCCCCTATTTTTTATCAACCAACACTAGGCTGAAACAGTCAGGGCTGGTGACGCTGTACCAGGGAGAGATACAGTGTGGGGTCCCCAGACTTAATGTCAGCTAGGCCTAGACTGGTAAGCACAGAGCTTGAATCCCTAAGGAAGTGAGGAACCCCAAAATATAGGAGCTTCCCAATAAGCACAGTTGACATCTCATTCGTGGCGGAGGGCCTTGGGAGCAGTAACGTCATTGTTGGTTTTGCCAAGACTGGTAGATGAAAGGGACCTGATTCCTTGGATTTGTAACTAATAAGGTGGAGAGGAGCATGTGTATATGTATATATATTAGAGATGAGCGGGTTCGGTTTCTCTGAATCCGAACCCGCCAGAACTTCATGTTTTTTTTCACGGGTCCGAGCGACTCGGATCTTCCCGCCTTGCTCGGTTAACCCGAGCGCGCCCGAACGTCATCATGACGCTGTCGGATTCTCGCGAGGCTCGGATTCTATCGCGAGACTCGGATTCTATATAAGGAGCCGCGCGTCGCCGCCATTTTCACACGTGCATTGAGATTGATAGGGAGAGGACGTGGCTGGCGTCCTCTCCATTTAGATTATAAGAGACTGAGAGAGATTTACTGGAGCTGACTAGGAGGAGTACTGTTACTGTAGAAGTGTAGAGACTGAGTGGAGAGAGTTTACTAGTGAGGACAGTGCAGTTTACTTTATAATCCGTTCTCTGCCTGAAAAAAGCGATACACAGCACACAGTGACTCAGTCACATACCATATCTGTGTGCACTGCTCAGGCTCAGGCCAGTGTGCTGCATCATCTATTATCTATATATAATATTATATATATCTGTCTGACTGCTCAGCTCACACAGCTTATAATTGTGGGGGAGACTGGGGAGCACTACTGCAGTGCCAGTTATAGGTTATAGCAGGAGCCAGGAGTACATAATATATTATATAGTGAGTGACAACCAGACACACAGTGCAGTTTATTTAATATATCCGTTCTCTGCCTGAAAAAAGCGATACACACAGTGACTCAGTCAGTCACATACCATATCTGTGTGCACTGCTCAGGCTCAGGCCAGTGTGCTGCATCATCTATTATCTATATATAATATTATATATATCTGTCTGACTGCTCAGCTCACACAGCTTATAATTGTGGGGGAGACTGGGGAGCACTACTGCAGTGCCAGTTATAGGTTATAGCAGGAGCCAGGAGTACATAATATAATCCGTTCTCTGCCTGAAAAAAGCGATACACAGCACACAGTGACTCAGTCACATACCATATCTGTGTGCACTGCTCAGGCTCAGGCCAGTGTGCTGCATCATCTATTATCTATATATAATATTATATATATCTGTCTGACTGCTCAGCTCACACAGCTTATAATTGTGGGGGAGACTGGGGAGCACTACTGCAGTGCCAGTTATAGGTTATAGCAGGAGCCAGGAGTACATAATATATTATATAGTGAGTGACCACCAGACACACAGTGCAGTTTATTTAATATATCCGTTCTCTGCCTGAAAAAAGCGATACACACAGTGACTCAGTCAGTCACATACCATATCTGTGTGCCTGCTCAGGCTCAGGCCAGTGTGCTGCATCATCTATATATATTATATATCTGTCTGACTGCTCAGCTCACACAGCTTATAATTGTGGGGGAGACTGGGGAGCACTACTGCAGTGCCAGTTATAGGTTATAGCAGGAGCCAGGAGTACATAATATTATATTAAAATTAAACAGTGCACACTTTTGCTGCAGGAGTGCCACTGCCAGTGTGACTAGTGACCAATCAACCAGTCAACTAATCAACTAATCAACTAACCAATCAACTAGTGACTTATCAACCAGTCTATATTAGCAGCAGACACAGTACAGTGCGGTAGTTCACGGCTGTGGCTACCTCTGTGTCGGCACTCGGCAGCCCGTCCATAATTGTATATACCACCTAACCGTGGTTTTTTTTTCTTTCTTTATACATACATACTAGTTACGAGTATACTATCTCTTTATCAACCAGTCTATATTAGCAGCAGACACAGTACAGTGCGGTAGTTCACGGCTGTGGCTACCTCTGTGTCGGCACTCGGCAGCCCGTCCATAATTGTATATACCACCTAACCGTGGTTTTTTTTTCTTTCTTTATACATACATACTAGTTACGAGTATACTATCTCTTTATCAACCAGTCTATATATTAGCAGCAGACACAGTACAGTGCGGTAGTTCACGGCTGTGGCTACCTCTGTGTCGGCACTCGGCAGCCCGTCCATAATTGTATATACCACCTAACCGTGTTTTTTTTTTTCTTTCTTTATACATACATACTAGTTACGAGTATACTATCTCTTTATCAACCAGTCTATATTAGCAGCAGACACAGTACAGTGCGGTAGTTCACGGCTGTGGCTACCTCTGTGTCGGCACTCTGCAGCCCGTCCATAATTGTATATACCACCTAACCGTGGTTTTTTTTTCTTTCTTTATACATACATACTAGTTACGAGTATACTATCTCTTTATCAACCAGTCTATATATTAGCAGCAGACACAGTACAGTGCGGTAGTTCACGGCTGTGGCTACCTCTGTGTCGGCACTCGGCAGCCCGTCCATAATTGTATATACCACCTAACCGTGGTTTTTTTTTCTTTCTTTATACATACATACTAGTTACGAGTATACTATCTCTTTATCAACCAGTCTATATTAGCAGCAGACACAGTACAGTGCGGTAGTTCACGGCTGTGGCTACCTCTGTGTCGGCACTCGGCAGCCCGTCCATAATTGTATATACCACCTAACCGTGGTTTTTTTTTCTTTCTTTATACATACATACTAGTTACGAGTATACTATCTCTTTATCAACCAGTCTATATATTAGCAGCAGACACAGTACAGTGCGGTAGTTCACGGCTGTGGCTACCTCTGTGTCGGCACTCGGCAGCCCGTCCATAATTGTATATACCACCTAACCGTGGTTTTTTTTTCTTTCTTTATACATACATACTAGTTACGAGTATACTATCTCTTTATCAACCAGTCTATATTAGCAGCAGACACAGTACAGTGCGGTAGTTCACGGCTGTGGCTACCTCTGTGTCGGCACTCGGCAGCCCGTCCATAATTGTATATACCACCTAACCGTGGTTTTTTTTTCTTTCTTTATACATACATACTAGTTACGAGTATACTATCTCTTTATCAACCAGTCTATATATTAGCAGCAGACACAGTACAGTGCGGTAGTTCACGGCTGTGGCTACCTCTGTGTCGGCACTCGGCAGCCCGTCCATAATTGTATACTAGTATCCAATCCATCCATCTCCATTGTTTACCTGAGGTGCCTTTTAGTTGTGCCTATTAAAATATGGAGAACAAAAATGTTGAGGTTCCAAAATTAGGGAAAGATCAAGATCCACTTCCACCTCGTGCTGAAGCTGCTGCCACTAGTCATGGCCGAGACGATGAAATGCCAGCAACGTCGTCTGCCAAGGCCGATGCCCAATGTCATAGTACAGAGCATGTCAAATCCAAAACACCAAATATCAGTAAAAAAAGGACTCCAAAACCTAAAATAAAATTGTCGGAGGAGAAGCGTAAACTTGCCAATATGCCATTTACCACACGGAGTGGCAAGGAACGGCTGAGGCCCTGGCCTATGTTCATGGCTAGTGGTTCAGCTTCACATGAGGATGGAAGCACTCAGCCTCTCGCTAGAAAAATGAAAAGACTCAAGCTGGCAAAAGCAGCACAGCAAAGAACTGTGCATTCTTCGAAATCCCAAATCCACAAGGAGAGTCCAATTGTGTCGGTTGCGATGCCTGACCTTCCCAACACTGGACGTGAAGAGCATGCGCCTTCCACCATTTGCACGCCCCCTGCAAGTGCTGGAAGGAGCACCCGCAGTCCAGTTCCTGATAGTCAGATTGAAGATGTCAGTGTTGAAGTTCACCAGGATGAGGAGGATATGGGTGTTGCTGGCGCTGGGGAGGAAATTGACCAGGAGGATTCTGATGGTGAGGTGGTTTGTTTAAGTCAGGCACCCGGGGAGACACCTGTTGTCCGTGGGAGGAATATGGCCGTTGACATGCCAGGTGAAAATACCAAAAAAATCAGCTCTTCGGTGTGGAGGTATTTCACCAGAAATGCGGACAACAGGTGTCAAGCCGTGTGTTCCCTTTGTCAAGCTGTAATAAGTAGGGGTAAGGACGTTAACCACCTCGGAACATCCTCCCTTATACGTCACCTGCAGCGCATTCATAATAAGTCAGTGACAAGTTCAAAAACTTTGGGTGACAGCGGAAGCAGTCCACTGACCAGTAAATCCCTTCCTCTTGTAACCAAGCTCACGCAAACCACCCCACCAACTCCCTCAGTGTCAATTTCCTCCTTCCCCAGGAATGCCAATAGTCCTGCAGGCCATGTCACTGGCAATTCTGACGAGTCCTCTCCTGCCTGGGATTCCTCCGATGCATCCTTGCGTGTAACGCCTACTGCTGCTGGCGCTGCTGTTGTTGCCGCTGGGAGTCGATGGTCATCCCAGAGGGGAAGTCGTAAGCCCACTTGTACTACTTCCAGTAAGCAATTGACTGTTCAACAGTCCTTTGCGAGGAAGATGAAATATCACAGCAGTCATCCTACTGCAAAGCGGATAACTGAGTCCTTGACAACTATGTTGGTGTTAGACGTGCGTCCGGTATCCGCCGTTAGTTCACAGGGAACTAGACAATTTATTGAGGCAGTGTGCCCCCGTTACCAAATACCATCTAGGTTCCACTTCTCTAGGCAGGCGATACCGAGAATGTACACGGACGTCAGAAAAAGACTCACCAGTGTCCTAAAAAATGCAGTTGTACCCAATGTCCACTTAACCACGGACATGTGGACAAGTGGAGCAGGGCAGGGTCAGGACTATATGACTGTGACAGCCCACTGGGTAGATGTATGGACTCCCGCCGCAAGAACAGCAGCGGCGGCACCAGTAGCAGCATCTCGCAAACGCCAACTCTTTCCTAGGCAGGCTACGCTTTGTATCACCGCTTTCCAGAATACGCACACAGCTGAAAACCTCTTACGGCAACTGAGGAAGATCATCGCGGAATGGCTTACCCCAATTGGACTCTCCTGTGGATTTGTGGCATCGGACAACGCCAGCAATATTGTGTGTGCATTAAATATGGGCAAATTCCAGCACGTCCCATGTTTTGCACATACCTTGAATTTGGTGGTGCAGAATTTTTTAAAAAACGACAGGGGCGTGCAAGAGATGCTGTCGGTGGCCAGAAAAATTGCGGGACACTTTCGGCGTACAGGCACCACGTACAGAAGACTGGAGCACCACCAAAAACTACTGAACCTGCCCTGCCATCATCTGAAGCAAGAAGTGGTAACGAGGTGGAATTCAACCCTCTATATGCTTCAGAGGTTGGAGGAGCAGCAAAAGGCCATTCAAGCCTATACAATTGAGCACGATATAGGAGGTGGAATGTACCTGTCTCAAGTGCAGTGGAGAATGATTTCAACGTTGTGCAAGGTTCTGATGCCCTTTGAACTTGCCACACGTGAAGTCAGTTCAGACACTGCCAGCCTGAGTCAGGTCATTCCCCTCATCAGGCTTTTGCAGAAGAAGCTGGAGGCATTGAAGAAGGAGCTAAAAGGGAGCGATTCCGCTAGGCATGTGGGACTTGTGGATGCAGCCCTTAATTCGCTTAACAAGGATTCACGGGTGGTCAATCTGTTGAAATCAGAGCACTACATTTTGGCCACCGTGCTCGATCCTAGATTTAAAGCCTACCTTGGATCTCTCTTTCCGGCAGACACAGGTCTGCTGGGGTTGAAAGACCTGCTGGTGACAAAATTGTCAAGTCAAGCGGAACGCGACCTGTCAACATCTCCTCCTTCACATTCTCCCGCAACTGGGGGTGCGAGGAAAAGGCTCAGAATTCCGAGCCCACCCGCTGGCGGTGATGCAGGGCAGTCTGGAGCGACTGCTGATGCTGACATCTGGTCCGGACTGAAGGACCTGACAACGATTACGGACATGTCGTCTACTGTCACTGCATATGATTCTCTCAACATTGATAGAATGGTGGAGGATTATATGAGTGATCGCATCCAAGTAGGCACGTCACACAGTCCGTACTTATACTGGCAGGAAAAAGAGGCAATTTGGAGGCCCTTGCACAAACTGGCTTTATTCTACCTAAGTTGCCCTCCCACAAGTGTGTACTCCGAAAGAGTGTTTAGTGCCGCCGCTCACCTTGTCAGCAATCGGCGTACGAGGTTACATCCAGAAAATGTGGAGAAGATGATGTTCATTAAAATGAATTATAATCAATTCCTCCGCGGAGACATTGACCAGCAGCAATTGCCTCCACAAAGTACACAGGGAGCTGAGATGGTGGATTCCAGTGGGGACGAATTGATAATCTGTGAGGAGGGGGATGTACACGGTGATATATCGGAGGGTGAAGATGAGGTGGACATCTTGCCTCTGTAGAGCCAGTTTGTGCAAGGAGAGATTAATTGCTTCTTTTTTGGGGGGGGTCCAAACCAACCCGTCATATCAGTCACAGTCGTGTGGCAGACCCTGTCACTGAAATGATGGGTTGGTTAAAGTGTGCATGTCCTGTTTTGTTTATACAACATAAGGGTGGGTGGGAGGGCCCAAGGACAATTCCATCTTGCACCTCTTTTTTCTTTTCTTTTTCTTTGCATCATGTGCTGATTGGGGAGGGTTTTTTGGAAGGGACATCCTGCGTGACACTGCAGTGCCACTCCTAGATGGGCCCGGTGTTTGTGTCGGCCACTAGGGTCGCTAATCTTACTCACACAGCTACCTCATTGCGCCTCTTTTTTTCTTTGCGTCATGTGCTGTTTGGGGAGGGTTTTTTGGAAGGGACATCCTGCGTGACACTGCAGTGCCACTCCTAGATGGGCCCGGTGTTTGTGTCGGCCACTAGGGTCGCTAATCTTACTCACACAGCTACCTCATTGCGCCTCTTTTTTTCTTTGCGTCATGTGCTGTTTGGGGAGGGTTTTTTGGAAGGGCCATCCTGCGTGACACTGCAGTGCCACTCCTAGATGGGCCCGGTGTTTGTGTCGGCCACTAGGGTCGCTAATCTTACTCACACAGCTACCTCATTGCGCCTCTTTTTTTCTTTGCGTCATGTGCTGTTTGGGGAGGGTTTTTTGGAAGGGACATCCTGCGTGACACTGCAGTGCCACTCCTAGATGGGCCCGGTGTTTGTGTCGGCCACTAGGGTCGCTTATCTTACTCACACAGCGACCTCGGTGCAAATTTTAGGACTAAAAATAATATTGTGAGGTGTGAGGTATTCAGAATAGACTGAAAATGAGTGTAAATTATGGTTTTTGAGGTTAATAATACTTTGGGATCAAAATGACCCCCAAATTCTATGATTTAAGCTGTTTTTTAGTGTTTTTTGAAAAAAACACCAGAATCCAAAACACACCCGAATCCGACAAAAAAAATTCGGTGAGGTTTTGCCAAAACGCGTTCGAACCCAAAACACGGCCGCGGAACCGAACCCAAAACCAAAACACAAAACCCGAAAAATTTCAGGCGCTCATCTCTAATATATATATATATATATATGTAACCCTCCCTTAACTATCAAGGTATATAGGTTACCTAATAGCCGATTGTGCCTCCACCCAGACTAAATGTGTAAAAGGGCTTGCCTGGGTAAGCCTCCCTCAAACCCTTACTGTAAGTGCACTCCCTTAATTAAACCACACACCACAAATGTTTTACCTGTTCTCTCTTTCAGGATTCATGTACCGGACCCCGGCTCACAGACACAGGTGGTAAGTATAATCAGTCTAATTTATTGTAAAAGCATCACTATCATACTATAATAACATTTTTCATGTCAGTGAAGAAATATCATTCATATACTATATCCATCACGGTACCTATACATGAATTATTCGCATGCAATACAAAAATTACCTTCTTTGAGCAACACCCTTAGGTGTTAGAGTGACCCGGGTAGTGTGATAGTGCACTTTAAGGGCCCAAAAAACTAGTAAATAACAGTGTTTATACAGAACATCTTACACTATACTTTAGTTTTAATATTCAGATTTCCTTCTCCCCTCAGTAAAACAATATGTAGCTCTGCCTTTGTTTTATGCAATTTCCGTCTTGTGTAATGCTACATATATCTCCTTTCCCTGATACAAGAAAGTACTGTTTCTGGTATAAATTGCAAGTCTTTCTCTCAATAAAAGGGTAACTGCAGCTGTACTGTTCTGTAAAGAATTGCCTAGAGGAGTGATGTATCCAAATTTGTACAACAATGTTTCCCTAAAGAAGCTTTAGTCTATTATGCTCCAAACAAATAAATCCCCTCTAGATCTACAGGGTTTAGGCTAAAATTACAGTCTTCGGGCAAAGTTCTGGTTGAAAATATTAAGTGGAGTGTATCCACAGTCTCTATACGCTTAAGTCCTTTGGCTCTGCAGTTTGGTAATTTATTTTACTTTTGTAGACAGTCTCATCTTGTCACTTTCTAACTGTTTCACAGCGCAGGTAAATTATTTAACAGCAGATTATTTAAGTAGGTGACCCAAAAGATTGAGTTAATTCTATGCTGTTAATGGACTCTTCCCTTATCAGTGGCCTCTTATGCTATAATGGCGCTGTAATGTCCGTACCTCTGTTCCTATTGACCTCTTAAGCAGACACACACTTCACCTATGTAGCTGTTGAAGATTTACCATCTGTGCGGTATAAATCCACTGTCTCTCCTCCCGGCATGCGCTGAATTGTTGCCGAGCGTAATTGGGAGCAGGTTACTTTAAATGTACAATACTATCACAGTTCAGTTTATCCACACGGCTTTCTATATAGTTGGGCAGTAATCCTGGGTACTTATTATGCTCCCTCAGCTTTTGTATATTGACAATTTACCCACGCCTTCTTCTTAACTGCGCTGCTGCAAAGCGCTCCCCTGGCTCCTCCCACGTGGGTGTTACTCTTACGCCAATTATGTGAGCATCAACTCTGGAACCCTGTCTTTGAGTCACTCTTAATGTCTTTTTCTCGTCTTGCGTCTTGCTGACTCCTGAATATATATGTATATATCCCTTATATTCACTTTGTCTCCTTTAACGCTACAATGGGGTAGCTCTGGTTCTCCTTCACCTTTATAAATATTAAAATAATGCCATTTACAAACTGGGATCTATTAATATTGGATGTGGAATATTAATTATAAAAGAGACCAAGTTCCACTTTACTCCAATTATCATGTGCATACAGTACCTCCCTACTGCTCCTTGGCTCTGTAATAATGTCTTAAGTGACACTGTTATTATACGTCACTATCAGTTATGGCTACAGTATCCTGATATCCTCCTTATACTTAATAGCCACTGCTACTGAAACCTCATTAACTGCTGCCCAGTTTTGATTGTCTTAATCCCAGTCTATGCTTGGCTGAATGTTCAATAGCCTCTCATTGCTTGTGGTACTAATTGTAGTGTAAATGGCTGGTTATACACTTACTCTGTCCTGCAGCAGCGCTGGTGTGTGATGAGTTCTTGTCAGTGACAAGCGCCGCCCCTCTACAGCTTACTGGAGACTTGCCTTAGATCACCGCCTCTGATGGGAAGTCTTAAGGAGGGTGTCATAGATGTCTTGACTGCCGCGGCACCATGCCCCTCCACTGCTTCTGCCACCGCCGGCACTCGGGTCTCCGCTGTTCCCCCTGCTGCCTTTCACCTGCTACCGCCCGCCTGGATGTTACAGCCGCTCTGATAGCAGCGGCGCCTCAGCGACGCGGCACTTTTCCTGTCTCCACCGGCGCCTGGGCACAGAGTACAGGTACACCGGCTCAGCGGTCACTTCTGCTTCCGCTGCCCGCTCTCAGCGCCTCCGCTCCGCCCGGCTAGCTCCGTCTGGCACCGCTCCCCCTAGTCTCAACCGCCGCTGTATAGTTTACAGCAAGTTTACGGCTCTCAGCAGCGGTGAGCATCAGGGTGCGGGCGCTGACAGAGGGATCTGCAGGTCTGTCTTCCGCCGGTGAGGAGCTGTATTTATACTCCTCCAGACTTACGTCTCGTGCCCCTCTTCCCGCCTAAGCCACGAGCTATCCCCCCCTGGTCAGCGGCTCTGTATCGCTCGTGGGGCGCTCGTGACATTCCAGAGCTTTCTGTCAGAGCTGTCAGTGCCTGACAGAATGCTCACTGACAGCTGCTTCTGAACCCACTTAGCCTCTCCATCTCTATCTTTCCTATGCTACGCTACTGCAGCCTAAATGTTAAACACCTGTACTCACATCACTTTACCATATTTATTTAATAAATAAACTATAAATATTTATCCCCTCTAAATTCATCTATATATACATTTATACATGCACAAGTAAATATATACATTTATACGTATCCATTAAACGCCACCACATTCCTTCTTTTAATATATATATATTACACATAAATATACACATAATTATATACACATTGGGCATATAATTTTCCATGTTGGAGGTACAGTAATCATATTACACTCTCCCCCTGGTGATCTATTTTAAATAATTAGAAACCATGCTAAAGCAAATAGATCACCATCTCTAATTTAATTAACCCTAGGCTTGCATTGGTAAGTATCCATAGTAAGGCCACACATCTACCATATTGGGATGTATTATCCTGGGTACAATGCTAGGTATTCCCAATTCATCATAAGTAAGCATAGATGGGGGTTGACATGTTCTCTTCGGCCTATTTACAGTTTCCTGTTCTACGCTTATATCACTACAGGGAGAATAATGATCAAGCCTCTCTAATGAACCACTACTCTCTTCGCCTTGAACAGCACTGTCATATTCTACAGGATCTATACAGGTAATGGTGTGATCAAGCTCTGTAAGAGACTCAAGGGGTCCCCTGATGTCTCCTGTGTCAATCACTTTCCCACTTTCAACATATTGATCCTTATAGTAACAGCCCTGACCTTCATCTTCTCCCTCATAACTATCATCATTGTTGGGTTTTAGTGAGTCAGTTAGCTTATTTGATGTCTCCTTCTCAAATGGTACTACCTCATCTTTACTTTCAAGATCTTCTAGGCGTACTTCTCTACCTATGGGAAGTAGATTTTGCCTATGATGGGTTAAAACTGCACCTTGTCCATTTTCAGGCTGGATTCTATACACAGGCAGATCTTTAAACTTTCCTACTACTACATAGGGATCCTCTCTCCATCGATTGGAGATTTTAAATTTCCTTGGCATCCCTAGTCGTCTTAACAACGCTCGGTCCCCAGGAAATAGAACCTGATCCCGCACACTCCTATCATAGCGAACCTTGTTCCTTTCTCCCAACCTACGGGCAGTTCGTTCAGCTAAAGCATAGGCATCCCCCAATTCTCTTCTCAGTCTTTCTACATACTTTAAATGCGAAACACAAGGGTCATTGCCTGCATTAGTTCCCATACATACATCTATTGGGAGCTTAGCCTCCCTCCCGAACATTAAATAGTAAGGTGAGAATCCAGTGGCCTCATTTCGGGTGCAATTGTACGCGTGTATTAGACGGTCGATATACCTCTTCCAATGCTGTTTGTTTAAGGGATTCAGGGTTCCTAACATGTCTAACAAGGTTCTGTTGAACCTCTCGGGTTGCGGATCACCTTGAGGGTGATATGGAGTAGTCCTAGATTTGGTAATCCCACAGCTCAAACACATTTCTTTTATTAGTCGACTTTCAAAATCTCTCCCTTGATCCGTATGCAACCTGTTTGGCAAACCATAATGGATAAAAAACTTATCCCACAAGGTATTTGCTACAGTGGTGGCCTTTTGATTTGGCGTCACATATGCCTGAGCATAACGAGTGAAATGGTCTGTTACAATTAATATATTACACTTCTTTCCTTCTTCTACTTCAAGGGAGAGGAAGTCCATACAGATCAAGTCCATGGGCCCTTTGCTTTTAAATGTCACTAAAGGAGCTACTCTAGATGGTAATGTTTTTCGTAATACACAGTTTCCGCAGTTTTGGCAGTATTCTTTTATTTCCTTCCCCATACCCGGCCAGTAAAATCTATCAGCTATAAGGTTTAACGTTTTCTCGAACCCTAAATGACCATGCTTGTCATGTAATGCGTGCATTATTAGAGCACGGTGTTTCTTAGGTAACACTAGCTGAAACTTCAATCGCCCATCCACTTGTCTAGTGCTGCGGTATAATATTCCTGCTTTTATAAGCAAATTACGCTTTTGTTTCCTCAACAGTCTGACTTCTAATAGAGATTCATGGGCAATCGCCGATTTTCTACCGCCGGGAATTAAGTGTCGTATGCTGGGGTCCTGTTGTTGCTCTTGCCGAATTTGATAGCGTTTCAGTTTAGGCAAATCTTCAAGTTCTACATGACTAATCCAGCAATATGATAGAGGTAGTGCTGTTGACTTCATTCCCAAGGCGCTAACTTGTTCACTTCTAGCTGATACTTTCAAACTCATTTTATGACACATTCCTTTGATTTCTCCCGCTGGTATCTCTATCCACTCTTCTTCTGTATTTTCCATCTGCTGGTTTGGAATTCTGGAAAGGGAGTCGGCGTCAATGTTGCTCACACCTGGCCGGTACTTCAGTGTGAAATCATATAGCGCCAAGGCAGCCAACCACCGGTGACCCGTGGCATCTAGCTTTGCCGTTGTTTGGACATAGGTCAGAGGATTATTATCTGTTTGTACTTCAAATGTCACTCCATATAGATAATCATGGAATTTATCTATTACGCTCCATTTCAAAGCCAAGAACTCTAATTTGTGAGCGGGGTATCGCTTTTCACTATTAGTAAGGCCTCGACTTATGAATGAAACAGGTTTCAATCCATCGGAATGTTTCTGATACAGAACACCCCCCAATCCTTCCAAAGAGGCATCAATATGAAGGACATAGGGTAACTCAGATTCTACATAAGCTAATACAGGAGCGTTAGTCAGTTTTTGTTTTAACAAAGTAAAGGCCATTTCACAGTCGGTAGTCCATCTTTCTCCAAATGGATCATTTACTTTATGCAAGGGGCCTCCTTCACATAACCGTCCTCGTCCCTTCTTCTTATTTGATGTTGGATATCCTCTCGTCAAATCAGTTATTGGCCTAGCTATACTGGAATAATTCGGGACAAACCTGCGGTAGTACCCGCAAAAGCCTAGGAAAGATCTTAGTTCTTTTAACTTCGTTGGTCTAGGCCAATTCTTAACGGCCTCCACTTTTTCTGGGTCGGTGGAAACCCCGTTTCTGCTTACGATGTGCCCTAAGTATTTGACCGTGGATTGGCAAAGACGACATTTGTCCAGGGATAATTTCAAGCCCCCTTCCATCAATCTATCCAGAACTTTAAAAAGTCGTTTATTATGTTCCTTCAGGGTGGCTCCAAAAACGATTATATCGTCCAGATATACAATGACTTCCCTATAGTTCATATCCCCCACGGTTCTTTCCATTGTTCTTTGAAAGGTATCTGGGGCTCCTTTCACTCCTTGGGCCATGTGTAGAAATTCAAAGAAACCCAGAGGGCATATGAATGCAGTTTTCTCACGGTCCTCCGGCTTCATGGGAATTTGATAAAACCCATTCCTTAGGTCCAACACGGAAAACCAAGAGCTCCCTTGGAGACAGTCTAGAGCTTCGTCTATCCTTGGTACTGTATACTGATCTGCAACAGTTCTGTGGTTCAGTGTGCGGTAGTCTACACACATTCGTATTTTTCCACTTTTTTTCCGCGCAATCACTATGGGGGAAGCTTAGGGACTCCTGGATTCGATTATTACTTGATTCTCAAGTAGTCCTTTAAGGTGTTGCCTTACGTCTTCAAAGTCTGCAGGAGCTATCCTACGGGACCGTTCCCGGAAAGGAGTCTCATCCATGAGTCTAATACTGTGCTCTACCCCATTAGCTGTTCCCAGATCCCATTTTCCCACTGAAAATGCCTGGTTCTTAGATTCTAGTTCTTTGATTAAAGCAAATTTTTCTTCTAAAGAAATGTCACTCCCTTGGAAGCATATATCAAATTTATTTTCTGAAACAATTACACTCTCAGCGGATTGGATGCAACAAGTCTGTACAGAAGATAGTTTCTCTCTTCCTTCGTACCATTCAGCGAGTAAAGGATATATTCGTGTGTTAGTCCCTATAATCACAGGTGGTTCATCCCTCCCTTCAGGAACTTCTGGGCATATCAACGCAATAAGTGATGTCTGCATCCCTTCCTCTTCTCTCACACAGTTGTTGATTTCAAGAGTAACTTGCACATATCCTAGATACGGGTACTTTTCAACACTTAGGCCCCATATCACTAATCCGCTTAAGGGCTGGATGGGTACATCAGGGATGTTTTCATGGTACCAATTTTCAAATATGATAGAAACCTGGGATCCACTATCCACCAAAATCTTGCAGTGTCGTCCAATTATATTAGCAGCCAAAAGGGGAGCAGGTCCCAGTAGTCCTTCTGGTAGACTTCCACTCCTCCAGGAATTCCCCATAGCACAGTGACTAACCTCTAGGGGGCCTGTGAGGGGCCCACAGACCGCCCCCGTCCGTTTCCCGACACCAAACTTTCCGTATTCTGGTTACCACCTGAAGCACGGTCAGTGTTTCGATTCAAATTTCTATTCAAGTTACATTCAAAGGCCCGATGTCCTGTTCTCCCACATCTAAAACATCCTCTATTAAAGTTGTTACTCCCTCTACCTAATCCTCTTACGGGGCTGCTGTCATTGGATATTTGCGGAGAAGTATTCACAGTCTGTGCTGCAATGAATTTGTCAATTTTCTTATTTTGTTCGTCCATCAGCTTTAATATTTTCTCTTCAAATGTCTTGCTTTCCACTACCGGTTGTATTACCTTGACTTTCTTTACAGTTTTCTCTCTCATTTCTATTAATACCTCTTCTTGTTTGACTTCTTTTAACAGTTCATTAAAGGTAGGAAAAGGTTCTTTAACTCCTGAACATCTTAATTTCTGAGCTACTGGGTCGGTGGTCAAGGCACCCCGCAGTAACTGTTTCATCTGACTTCTGTCCACAGCATCCCTTACTATACCTCCTTTATCCACTATCTTATATAGTAGCTTGTCTAACCTAATCAAGAATGCACTTAGCTTTTCCGTTGGTTCTTGGAACGTGTGGTGTAACCTAGAGGTGTGGTCTCCCACGTCCTCAAGGGTGCCATATGCATAATCTAATGCCTCAAAGAATGTTTCTAAAGTAGCATTAGGATTACTACGTCTAGCAGCTTGTATAATTCCCATAGCCTGTCCTCTCAAGCTTTCTACTACCCTCTGTCTCTTGATCTTATCTGGGCACTGCCATTCTTCCACTTGCTGTACTGCCGCTTCTTTCCAGGCCTCATATGTCTCCTCTCCTGATGGTACAGGTAAAATCCCAGAAAAAATCCGTAACCGCCTATAACTCCCTTCATAATGCCACCTTTCTAACTGAGTGACCACTCTATCCATCATGACCTCAAACTGTCCACCGGTGACGTTTGCACCAGTATCCTGAGCGTCACCCCCTTCACCACCACTATTCCTTTCACCTCTATTAGGGTCGTCTAGAGGGGGCACTGATATATGTGCACTAGTTGCTGCTTCTTCATCCCCCTGTATGTTAGGCCTCATCACATTCCACCTCCTACCCGTCTCTTCATTGGCTACCACTATCAATGGTATTACATCAGTCTCCAATTCATTTTCTGTTTCTATCAGTACTGCTGCTACTCTTCCCAATCCTCCCATCCATTTATCTACAACCCTTGGCCTAATTATTCCATATAACCTGGCTAACCTTTCAACTATCTCCTCATCAGAGAATTCCGAAAAATTCCCTCCCACACTTAAACATTTCTTGGGATCTTTTTTCTTCTTTTGACACCAAGCACTGATATCTTCCCCAGTAAACTTTTCCATTGTTGTATCCTGAATATATTCATCTCAGCAGTGCCTCCAAATGTAACCCTCCCTTAACTATCAAGGTATATAGGTTACCTAATAACCGATTGTGCCTCCACCCAGACTAAATGTGTAAAAGGGCTTGCCTGGGTAAGCCTCCCTCAAACCCTTACTGTAAGTGCACTCCCTTAATTAAACCACACACCACAAATGTTTTACCTGTTCTCTCTTTCAGGATTCATGGACCGGACCACGGCTCACAGACACAGTTGGTAAGTATAATCAGTCTAATTTATTGTAAAAGCATTACTATTACACTATAATAACATTTTTCATGTCAGTGAAGAAATATAATTCATATACTATATCCATCACGGTACCTATACATGAATTATTCACATGCAATACAAAAATTACCTTCTTTGAGCAACACCCTTAGGTGTTAGAGTGACCCGGGTACTCTTAGTGTGATAGTGCACTTTAAGGGCCCAAAAAACTAGTAAATAACAGTGTTTATACAGAACATCTTACACTATACTTTAGTTTTAATATTCAGATTTCCTTCTCCCCTCAGTAAAACAATATGTAGCTCTGCCTTTGTTTTATGCAATTTCCGTCTTGTGTAATGCTACATATATCTCCTTTCCCTGATACAAGAAAGTACTGTTTCTGGTATAAATTGCAAGTCTTTCTCTCAATAAAAGGGTAACTGCAGCTGTACTGTTCTGTAAAGAATTGCCTAGAGGAGTGATGTATCCAAATTTGTACAACAATGTTTCCCTAAAGAAGCTGTAGTCTATTATGCTCCAAACAAATAAATCCCCTCTAGATCTACGGGGTTTAGGCTAAAATTACAGTCTTCGGGCAAAGTTCTGGTTGAAAATATTAAGTGGAGTGTGTCCACAGTCTCTATACGCTTAAGTCCTTTGGCTCTGCAGTTTGGCAATTTATTTTACTTTTGTAGACAGTCTCATCTTGTCACTTTCTAACTGTTTCACAGCGCAGGTAAATTATTTAACAGCAGATTATTTAAGTAGGTGACCCAAAAGATTGAGTTAATTCTATGCTGTTAATGGACTCTTCCCTTATCAATGGCCTCTTATGCTATAATGGCGCTGTAATGTCCGTACCTCTGTTCCTATTGACCTCTTAAGCAGACACACACTTCACCTATGTAGCTGTTGAAGATTTACTATCTGTGCGGTATAAATCCACTGTCTCTCCTCCCGGCATGCGCTGAATTGTTGCAGAGCGTAATTGGGAGCAGGTTACTTTAAATGTACAATACTATCACAGTTCAGTTTATCCACACGGCTTTCTATATAGTTGGGCAGTAATCCTGGGTACTTATTATGCTCCCTCAGCTTTAGTATATTGACAATTTACCCACGCCTTCTTCTTAACTGCGCTGCTGCAAAGCGCTCCCCTGGCTCCTCCCACGTGGGTGTTACTCTTACGCCAATTATGTGAGCTTCAACTCTGGAACCCTGTCTTTGAGTCACTCTTAATGTCTTTTTCTCGTCTTGCGTCTTGCTGACTCCTGAATATATATGTATATATCCCTTATATTCACTTTGTCTCCTTTAACGCTACAATGGGGTAGCTCTGGTTCTCCTTCACCTTTATAAATATTAAAATAATGCCATTTACAAACTGGGATCTATTAATATTGGATGTGGAATATTAATTATAAAAGAGACCAAGTTCCACTTTACTCCAATTATCATGTGCATACAGTACCTCCCTACTGCTCCTTGGCTCTGTAATAATGTCTTAAGTGACACTGTTATTATACGTCACTATCAGTTATGGCTACAGTATCCTGATATCCTCCTTATACTTAATAGCCACTGCTACTGAATCCTCATTAACTGCTGCCCAGTTTTGATTGTCTTAATCCCAGTCTATGCTTGGCTGAATGTTCAATAGCCTCTCATTGCTTGTGGTACTAATTGTAGTGTAAATGGCTGGTTATACACTTACTCTGTCCTGCAGCAGCGCTGGTGTGTGATGAGTTCTTGTCAGTGACAAGCGCCGCCCCTCTACAGCTTACTGGAGACTTGCCTTAGATCACCGCCTCTGATGGGAAGTCTTAAGGAGGGTGTCACAGATGTCTTGACTGCCGCGGCACCATGCCCCTCCACTGCTTCTGCCACCGCAGGCACTCGGGTCTCCGCTGTTCCCCCTGCTGCCTTTCACCTGCTACCGCCCGCCTGGATGTTACAGCCGCTCTGATAGCAGCAGGGCCTCAGCGACGCGGCACTTTTCCTGTCTCCACCGGCGCCTGGGCACAGAGTACAGGTACACCAGCTCAGCGGTCACTTCTGCTTCCGCTGCCCGCTCTCAGCGCCTCCGCTCCGCCCGGCTAGCTCCGTCTGGCACCGCTCCCCCTAGTTTCAACCGCCGCTGTATAGTTTACAGCAAGTTTACGGCTCTTAGCAGCGGTGAGCATCAGGGTGCGGGCGCTGACAGAGGGATCTGCAGGTCTGTCTACCGCCGGTGAGGAGCTGTATTTATACTCCTCCAGACTTACGGCTCGTGCCCCTCTTCCCGCCTAAGCCACGAGCTATCCCCCCCTGGTCAGCGGCTCTGTATCGCTCGTGGGGCGCTCGTGACATTCCAGAGCTTTCTGTCAGAGCTGTCAGTGCCTGACAGAATGCTCACTGACAGCTGCTTCTGAACCCACTTAGCCTCTCCATCTCTATCTTTCCTATGCTACGCTACTGCAGCCTAAATGTTAAACACCTGTACTCACATCACTTTACCATATTTATTTAATAAATAAACTATAAATATTTATCCCCTCTAAATTCATCTATATATACATTTATACATGCACAAGTAAATATATACATTTATACGTATCCATTAAACGCCACCACATTCCTTCTTTTAATATATATATATATATATTACACATAAATATACACATAATTATATACACATTGGGCATATAATTTTCCATGTTGAAGGTACAGTAATCATATTACATATATATTACTATATATATATTATATATATTACATATATATATGTAATATGATTAGCAATCATCTTTGAGCCAGTGCAATAGGTGACTAGTGTGCCTTTAAAAGCCATAAAGTCTGTGGCAGGTACACATTACATCTAGCAGGCAGATGATGCAGCAGTGAAGTAGTCAGGTTTTAAGACTCTGTGATAGTGTAGGACCTGCATGAAGGTGGGGTACCTTGAAAATCGGTATGCAGGCTTCCGTGCATTGGCCAATCCACCAACTAAACCCCCATCATTTATTTATTGAATTGTTGAGGATAAGTGAGTTTACTTTGGTGAGTGCTGGGTTCTCTGTTTGTATTTATTAGAGCGATGTGGTCATGGGCTACATGCACCCCGCCCTGTGAGTGGTAAATACAGCTGTGTACCCCGCTTCTGTGGTGGAGAGTGCAGTGTTACATGCACCCCACCCTGTGAGTGGTAAGTGCATAGCTGTGCCCCGCTTCTGGTGTGGTGAGTGCTGTGGTTTTTCCTCTGTGTGTATATATATATATATATATATATATATATACATAGATATATATATATATATCTCCTATATAATAGCCCAGATCTGTGACTTTGGGACTCATTTGCTAATGCTGGGCGGAGTCACAACACTGGGCGGAGTTAGTCAAATGAGTCACAGATCTGGGCAAATCTATAGGAGACTAGGAGCAGAAGCAGATGGTATGGGCATGGCACAGGCAGGGGTGCATACCTCCCAGCTTTCTTCAGGCAGAAGGAGGGACACACAGGCAGCGAAAAGGGGGCATGGCCAACGAAAGGGGGAGTGGATTCACGGGAGGGCCCCATTTTCGTCAGTAAGGGGGCATGCCCAGCGCTCTGTGAGCTGCTGGCATGCCCCCAGGGGCGGATTATGAGTCCGGGGGGCCCAGGGCACTTGAGACGGGGGGCCCTATCTCATTGCTGTGACTGCTGGGTGTTTGGGGGGCATGGCCTAATCGCGGGCGCGTGGCCACGCCCCCTTATGCAAATTCCGGATATTTTTTTTTTTTATGGGATTTTGACCCCTCAGCTAGGGGTAAATCCAGAGGAGGTGGTCACTCCCCCCTACACACCCGCACAGGCAGAAGAAAGCAGGGAGGCTGCTGCCTCCCTGCACCACCACAGACCTGCCAACACGCAGCAGAGTGTGCTGACTGTAGCACAATGCTGCTGTTGGCAGGACGGGGAGCTTCAGAGCTGGGACAGAGCTACTCCAGCCGGGGGGGCCCCTAAAACTGTGGCCAACGGTACATACCCCCTGCCCCCCCCTTAATCCGGCTCTGCTGCCGGAACCCCCCCTTAATCCGTACCCCCTGATGCCCCCTCTCCCACGGTCTCCACTTAATAGATGCTGTGCGCATGCGCACAGCGTCTATTCACCGCAGCTCTGCTAAGCAGAACAGCGAGTTCAGGAGCTTCCCAACTGCCCCCCCACCGGGGGACACTGCGGCCCACGGGTGGGACAGCGGGACAGACACAAAAAAATGGGATTGTCCAGAGAAAATCAGGACAGTTGGGAGGTATGGGGGTGTGTGAGGGGGTATGCCATACAGACAGATTGGGCACGGGCTCACTATGTGCTTGACCCCCCACATCAGCAAACTCAGCAGGGGCTCTCTGACGCAGTGGAGCGTCACTTTCTGGCACACTCCACGCTTCTTAGCTGCAGTTTTGTGGGGCACCTGCCGCTGTGCAGGTTCCGTACTGCCTCTGTTATCTCCAGCCCCGGCAACCCCACCGCTAGCTGCAGCGCTGCCACCCGCAGTGAGGTGCGCCCAGCTCCTTCACACACTTTAGCTGGCGGGTAGCGCTGCAGAAGTCAGCGCTGCTTGCAGGCTCCGACCCCCTCCTCCCTCCAGCCGCAGCGTCTCCTGTGAGCTAACCAGTCACTCCCAGTCTCCCCTTTCCACAGTGCCCGGCAGCCGCAAGGTCCGCGCCGCGTGCATGCTATGACCCCCTCCTCCCTCCAGCCGCAGCGTCTCCTGGGGGATAACCAGTCACTCCCAGTCTCCCCTTACCACAGTGCCCGGCAGCTGCGCGAGGTCTGCGGTGTGTAACTGAGGAGGGGGGGAGGGATGCGGACGGGCAGAGGAAGCAGGACTCCAGCCTGAGAGAGTCAGCCATGCCAAGTCTCCACCAGCAGCAGATCCCAACAGGTTGGAGTGGAACAGCAGCAGCCAGCAGCAGTGACTCCGGTAAGACACATCTGTCTGTCACCACTGTTCTGTCACTAATACCAATCTCTCCCGTGCCCTGTGTTCTGTCATGTCCCTGTCACCCCTGGCCTTGCCCTGTCACCCTTATCCTGGCCCTTTCACCCTTATCCTGGCCCTTTCACCCTTATCCTGGCCCTGTCACCCTTATCCTGGCCCTGTCACCCTTATGCTGGCCCTGTTACCACTATCCTGGCCCTGTCACCCCTGTGCTTGCCCTGTCAACCCTATACTGGCCCTGTCACCCCTGTCCTGGTCCTGCCGCCCCTACCCGGGCCATGTCACCCCTATCATGTCCCTGTCATTTCTGTCCTGGCCCCGTTGCCCCTGTCCTGGCCCCATCATCCATGTCCTTGCCCCGTCACCCCTGTCCTGGCCCCATCACCCCTGTTCTGACCCTGTCACCCCTCACCTGGCCCTGTCACCCCTGTCCTGGCCCTGTCACCCCTGTTCTGACTCTGTCACCCCTGTCCTGGCCCTGTTACTGCATACCCTCCAACTACCTTTTTGGCAGGTACAGTACCCGCAGCGCCTCCAGACCCCTCCCCAATGCACCACACCTCCGTACCATCCCCTCCACCACATGCGGCACTCCACCCCTCCCCCACACGCTGTGCCTCCAGACCCCCTACATTACCAGCGGCTCCCACTCCCCCGCCCCTCCACCACCCACAGCACCTCCAGGCCCCCTCCACCATCCACCTCCCATATATGTCTCCCCCCACACCTGCCCCCCCTCCACCCACAGCATCTGCAGACACCCTCCTCAATCCGTGGTCCCCCCCTCACCCACACCTCCCCCACCCACGGCACCCCCATACCTGCCCCTCCACCACCTGCAGCGCCTCGAGACCCCCTTCCCCATCCGCCGCACC
Organism: Pseudophryne corroboree; assembly: GCF_028390025.1. Lineage (NCBI taxonomy): Eukaryota > Metazoa > Chordata > Amphibia > Anura > Myobatrachidae > Pseudophryne > Pseudophryne corroboree. The sequence continues at coordinate 468,371,089 of NC_086452.1, read as the reverse complement.
ACCTGTACTTGCTCCTTTCCCACCCATGGTGCCTCCGGACCCCCTACCCCACTCCCGACACCCCCGCCCCTTCCCATCCCACAGCACCTCCGGAACCCTTCACCCATCCGCAACATCCCCGCACCTGCCCCTCTCCCACCCGTGGCACCCCTGCCCCTCCCCCACCTGCAGTGCCTCCGGACCCCTCCCCCATCTGCAGCCCCCACTCCTCTGCCCCTCCCCCATCCGCAGCACCTCCCGACCCTTCCCCATCCGGGCCCCTCCCGCTTCTGCCCCCCCTCCACCCGCAGCATCTACAGACACCCTCCCCCATCCCCAGTATCCCCAGCACCCGCTACATTCTGTACATCGTGCCCTGCAGGTGCTGTTCACGCCGTCGCATGGGGCTGTGCCTCCTTCACCATCGCACGCCCTTTCATTTCATTTAACCACTAACAAAGGAATGCAGGTAATACTCCATATAATACAAATATTGAACCCCAGAAAGGCATGCAAGGGTTAAGGGGGCGTAGCCCCTTGCGACGATGTGAAGAGCGCCCGTAGGGCGCGATGAAGCACCTAGTATATATATATATATGTTCTAGGTCGACATGAGTTTTTCTTTTTTTGGTGTAGTTTTCTCCATACAGTGATGGGGAACCCCAATTAGTGCACCGTGTTCGCTCGCCATGCTTCGGGCAAGGTGCATCGCTCCGCCAGCACTGCGCTCGGCACAGGTTACCGTTCCCAATTGTAGTCCACGTGGATCGTAAAATATTAAAAACTTCAAAACATGAATTTTTTTTTAAAAACTCATGATGACCTTTTGTCTTGTTGACTTAGAACGTATCGACCTAGAAACCATGTCAACCTACTTACTGTTGACCAATAGTGGTCGACCTAGACTGTGTCGACCTACTTACTGTCATCCTAACGACCGGATACCAATATATTGTGTGTGTGTACTGTCATTTGTTTAAAGAAAATCTCTGCCAAGTCCAAAGTCAGAAGTAAAGTGATAATGTTCCTCTTTAGTCTTTGCTGGGACGGTTCTCTTCTCAGAGCCCTGTCCGACGTTCCCTCAATAATAAATTCCCCTGAAAATACAATCTGAATAGCTAAGATATGCGGCTATAAGGGGCTCTAAGTTGAGGGGGGGTTTCTGTAAGTATGCCATCATTTTATCATTGGAACACTAAGTCTTTGAATCGGGTGCTCTAAGGAGGAAGGCGGAAATTCATATAACAATTACAGAATTTCCAAACTGACTGCCCACAATCCAAACGTAGGGTTATGCATAATGTTACTTTGTATGAAAGTGTTGGTAAAGTATGGCATGAACAGAAAATAATGACATTACTGCATCTATTATACAATAATACATTACATAACAGGTAATCTATTTCTGGAGATGTTTTCCTAACCTGGGGGTAGCTGCACAGGCCGAGAATCCTGGCAATAGGAATTGATAGAGTAGACATGGAATCTCCCACAATGCCAGCCAAGAAGGGGTCCTTCCATCCACCGCTGGGCTCATAGTAAGAATCGTTCTTCTCCCACATCATCATCATTGACGCTTGAATGGCTCTCGCTTCAGACACGCAGGAGTCAAATATATCAAAACCCAGCGTCAGGTTTGGCAGCAGGTTCCGGTTCTGATTAATCTCCTCTATGGCGAATATCACAGCTAGCACATCTCTGTAGTACCTGATAACAAAACTGTGGAGGAATTGGTTACAGCTCTGTTCCCTTTAATTAGAAATAGGCAAATAGCCATTAAAATCACCCCCATGTATTATTGCTATATTATATCTATTTTAAAATGTATCTACTGTATCTCTCTCTAGTAATATGTACAATTATTTATAGAATTAGAAAACTTTGCAGATCTAAGAAGTCCCATTAATGGCCAACTTGTTGCATTCTGTTTAAAAATACAGATGTTTCCTGCAGCACAGGATCTGGTCAGGACTAGGGGGGTAATTCAGACCCGATCGCTGTGCAGCGATTTTTGCAGCCCTGCGATCGGATAGTCGCCGCCTACAGGGGGAGTGTATTTTAGCGTGCAAGTGTGCGATCGCATGTGTAGCAGGGCTGATTTTGGGGGTCATTCCGAGTTGATCGCTAGCTGCCGTTGTTCGCAGCGCAGCGATGAGGCTAAAAAAAATCAGCATTTCTGCGCATGCGTATGCCCCGCAATGTGCACGCGCGACGTACGGGTACAAAGTCCTTTGTGGTTTTGCACAGGTTCTAGCGATGTTTTCATTCGCACTGGCGGCCGCAAGAAGATTGACAGGAAAGGGGCGTTTCTGGGTGTCAACTGACCGTTTTCAGGGAGTGCTTAGAAAAACGCTGGCGTGCCAGGGAAAACTGCAATCACTTCAGCCTGTCCGGCACCGGATTTGACGTCAGACACCCTCCCTTCCAATGCATGGACACGCCTGCGTTTTCCAGACACTCCTTGAAAACGGTCAGTTGCCACACACAAGCGCCCTTTTCCTGACAATCTCCTTGCAATCACCGGTGCGTTCGGGATTTTCGCACCATCCCGGCGCTGACCGGCAATCCCCATTGTTGCAGTCCGTCGCGCCTGGGCATTGCGGTGCATACGCATGCGCAGTTCAGATCGTCCCCTAGGAGTCAGGGAGCTTTCAGCATAACGTCTTAGCAGATATAGGCAGACAAGGCAACATTTTAAAGTACTGTATATTTTAATGTCTTTTACCTACTAGGGGGTAAATTTACTAAGGTGGGAGTTTTTTTAGAACTGGTGATGTTGCCCATAGCAACCAATCAGATTCTACTTAACATTTGTCTAGCTGCTTCTAGAAGATAATAGATACAATCTGATTGGTTGCTATGGGCAACATCACCAGTTCTAAAAAATCTCCCACCTTAGTAAATTTACCCCCAGGTGTGAATGGGAACTTTAAAATCAAAGTGAATGATCGTGATAAGTGAGGTTCAATCAATAGGTTCATTTTGTCCAAACTTTACAAAACAATGTAAAAATCTTGTGAGTTAAAAAATATTAGCTTGCAAAGATTGACATTTATGAAAAAAAAGTCAAAATTCTAAATTCAATTTTAAACATTTTTTTTTTTAATTTTCCTATTGGCTCAACTGTTCTTGAAATATATGTGAATCATTCTGCCAAAAATTAAATCATTGCACTAAACTGACAAATTCGCTCGCTGATTTCTACTTTTGGGGTCTGATGCAGTAGCCTGCGAGATGAAGGCACAGGCGTGATTCTGGCGATTCTGGCCATATTTTGGAAGCAGCAATCATTTAAAAGACAAAACTAGGTTGTCATACTCGCTGGAATATGACCGGAGCCTGCATCTCGTTGGAAGAAACTTTGGGCAGACTCACCGGAATCTTCCCAGAGCTGCATCTTCTTGGAAGAGACTAAGGGGGGTAATTCAGATCTGATTGCTGCTGTGCGTTTTCGCACAGCGTGTGATCAGATCTGAACTGCGCATGCGTGTGAGCCGCAATGCGCCGGTGCATCACACGACAGCACCGGGCATCGGTGCCTAGGGACGGTGCGAAAAAATCCGAACGCACGGGTATTCGCAAGAAGATTGACAGAAAGAGTCCGTTTGTGGGTGGCAACTGACCGTTTTCCAGGAGGGTCCAGAAAAACGCAGGCGGGATCAGGTGTTTTCAGGGAGGGTGTCTAACGTCAGCTCCGACCCCGATCAGCAGGAAACAATCGCAGCGGCTGAGTAAGTCCTGGGCTGTGCAGAGACTGCACAAAATGATGTTTGTGCAGCTCTGCAGCGATCGCACACCTGCACAGCGTTTTCCCCTCCCCCTGTAGGCAGCGACTATCTGATCGCAGGGCAGCAAAAACCGCAGCCCAGAGATCAGATCTGACTTACCCCCTAAGCCCAAACTCGCCAGAACCTCACTAGAACCCGCATCTCACAGGCTGTCACATAAGCCACATAAATTATTGCCAAAGCAGATCTTAATTTGTTTAATGTTTTGTTATATAAGATACCAATAGCCCTACCCTTTTATGGAGAGATGTACTAAGCTTTGGAGTGTGATAAAGTGGAGAAATAAAGTTCCAATCAGTTCCTAACCATTATATTATAGGCTGTGTTAAAAAAGTGACAGTTGGAAGCTGCTTGGTTGGTATTTTATCTCTCTCCACTTTATTACTCTCCAAGGCTCAGTCCCTGTGGATTTCGGTCTCCCCAACCATCTATAACCATGTCAGTATTGGCTATTGATAGCTATAAATATTAGTATTCCATAAATGTTCCTCATCTGCTGGGCTTATCTACCCTGAACGAGAGGAGGGAGAACGGCTGTCATCTTACTCTTCACAGGACGCAACTTCCGGTTTCTCCTGATAAGATACATATGGCTGATATATTGTGGAATGAATTAAAGTGATGACTCCTATGACAATATCTCCATCCTTGGAGAAGGACTGTATGCTTTGCTTCTCCAGAAGACACTTGCTTTGTGTAGACTCTTGGACAACTGTAATAAACGCTAGAAAAACAAGGAGCTTGGATAACCTCATTTGCATGTATCTTATAATTAAACTCATAGGTGAGAAGTGTGAGAGGAATACAAGACAGGTACGTTACACTGTCTGCCTCAGTGACAATGGGCCATTACTTATATATGGTAGGTGTTGTTGTTGGTTGGAATGGTCAGTCGGCAGCTGTGATATAACATAATTGCAGTCATGGTAACAAGGTAGTTGGGGGAAATTGGATTAATTGTACTGGAATGGCTTGCAGCGACCAATTTCTCTCCTCGCAGGCTGCCTGGAATCCTAAAGGGAAGTGATTTAATTAGGAACATCATTTGCTGCCAATCTTAGCTAATTTGAGAATTATCTTGGACCTCTGTGATATAATTTTGATTTCACCTGATGATTTATGGAATAATGCCCAATAGACATAATTACGTCAGGATACTGGTTACTGGAAATGCTGTTACCTACTTTGGGAAAACGGTAAAATGAAATATACTTTGGTTGCAAGTTTAAAGCTGAGGTGTAGCAAGAATTGGTGTGACTGTGTATCGTGAATCAGGCTGGTCTAACAAGACTACAGACCAGTCACTGTCAGCTCTTTGATAAATTAATAAAGTAGATATGTTACATAATAATAATAATAATAATAATAATAATAATAATAATATTAATTACACTTGATAATGGTAAGAAGGAACACAATGGAAATAGTTTGCATGACTGCATACACATCATAAAATATAGAAAGCATAAGACAGCTGTGGTTAGTGTGTGATAAAGATACGTAACAATAGATAATGGAGGTATTGCAAGCAAGAGGTCTCCATAAAATATATATTTATACAGTATATAGTATAATTTACGAAAAGCTTGGTCTCCATTTCTCCATTTCTAGAGGCCCTGTCTCCCCACGTTTTTCTTTTATTCTTGCAGTGTCAAAATGTGATCAAATCTGCAATAGCTAAAGAGAGTAAAACACGTGCGAAAAAATTGTTTCTCAGCAAATTATGTCAAATGTTGAATAAAACAAGTGGAAAATTGAGTATAATCGCCAGAACTGTTAACTTTTTAGAACTGGTTAAATTTAAGGAGAGAAGCCAAAAATTCTCCTTTATATGTGAGGCAAGATCACCGGATATCATAGGCAAACGCGGGGAAGGAGGGGGGGGGGGGGGGGGCTGGAAACCCCACCTCCTCTTGGTAAGTGGCTCAAATTATGAAACCAATTGCAATGGTATATAAAACAATTACTAGAGCTGCCGTCACATCATGATGTGTAAGCTGCTGCACATGCCCAGGGGTAGAAGTTCTTCTGTTTCTGAGTCCTCAATCAGTGCACTGGACCAGAGAGCAGCTACCAGGAAGAAGAGACAGGAGCCTTACCATGAGGTGGGGGAATGTGTGCCTAGAAAGTGCAGTACTGGTTCTATTATGTTTGTGCATTTATTATGGTATGTTTGTTAATATTGTATTCCATGTTCTGCAGAGTGGGAGACTGTGGATTGCATTTGGAAACCCCCCTCTAGAAATCCTGTGTTTGCCAATGGATATGTGTCATCATTTTTCACGCATCCCTCGGTCATCTGCTCAAAGGCACAAACTGGAGGGACCAGAGTTTAATGAGCAATAATGTATTTATTATAGGAATGTTAGAATTTTTTTTATGGCAAACATGTTATTCTGGGCTCCCAGTCCATGGCCTGGTGTACTGGCGGTAGAATCAATACATTTGGAAAGGAGGATTAGCCAGGTAATTGCAGATTGGAGTGGAGAGAGGAGGGAGACAGGGAGGCCAGATAAAAGGAGATTACAGTAGTCCAGTCTAGAGTTGACCAGTGAGTGGATGAGGGTTTTGTTGCCCCCGGGGTGAGAAGAGATCTGTTCCTGGAGATGTTTCTAAGGTGGAAGCGACAAGACTGTGAGGATAACTCAAGACAACAAACTTGTGGGATTAAGGAGATGAGATTGTAGATGGATAGTGAAAATGTAGGAGGCGAGGGGCCTCAGAAGGGTGGGAAGATGTAATATAAATGGTGGTTGCTCAAATCAATTTAATGGCCCTTCACAAGTGCATGAAAGGAAGGCGTTAATCTAGACAAATATTACCCCAGCACACTGCAAAGGACCAGCAATGAGATTTGAATACTAAATGATAATAGAAATACAGAGATGGGGGAATATTTTTCTTTCTTGTTCCAGGGTAGGAAGATGATCGGCTCAGTCATAGTGGGGAGACATTCCAAGTCTCGGGGGGAGATTTATCAAATCTTGAGAGAGATAAAGTGAATTTTTGGGGGTTGAAGACCCTTTTGAATATGAGCATGGTGTGACACTGGAGAGTCCAGCCTAGAACACCTTTAGGACAACACCTTCATTCACTTCAACTGTTTCAACAAAAGCTTTGGTGCATGTAAGTGAAATGTGGAGAAAGCTAACTTATACTACTCTTATGTTTTAAACTGTCCCTCCCATTTATTGCAATATGATGAGTGGTACATTTGGCATCAGAGACAGGATGTTCTGAGGTGGCATTGTGCACAGACATATGATGGTCGTCAGTATAAAAATATTTTATTACACCTTCGCGGTTTACCCTATATATAGTTGTATGTAACTGGCAAATTGCTAGCAGTGAATGGGTCCAAGTGAAGTTTGCTTTCCAGGTCTGTCGGATAGCTCTTGGCTCTTCCAATGGATGATGATGATTAACCAAATGTCTCAGGCAGATGTGGATAAGTCCAAGATGGCTGATCCTGCCCTTGCATTGGGGTCTGGCAGAGACAGCTCAGGCAGCAGTGAACTGAATGGGGGAAAGAATCATTGCTGAGCCTTCTGCTAATTTCTCTATGTATAGAATCGCAAGAAGCTACTTGTGGCAATCAGGTACAAAAAGTTCCCATCTGCATCATTCACTGTACACCCTATGTCTTCTTCCCAGGGTACTGTAGGTACTTATCAGTGGCGGAACTAGCGAGCGGTGGGCCCAGGTGCGACAAAATGCTTTGCGCCCCCCCCTCATCCCATCCAAGTCCACCCCCTCACCCCTGGAGAGGATCTGGTGTGGGGGACCTGCTCAGGGCCAGAGAAATGGATACCTAGCAACAGTGCCGTAACTAGACATTTTAGCACTGTGTGCAAGAAACGGCATCGGAGCCCCACCCCTGCATGCAAAACAGGGGCAGTGCGCGCCGTAGGCGCATGCAAAAATACATAGGGGTGTGGCTTTGTGGGAAAGGGGTGTGGCCACAAAATAATACCAATTCATAAAACGGTGCACAGTAGTCTCCATTATTCAAATTCCGCCGCACAGTAGCACCACTACACCAGGTAGAGACCCCTTTACACCTTACGGCGGACAAATTTCCCTTTTTACACATTACGGCAGACAGTGTCCCCTTTTTACACATTACGGCAGACAGCGTCCCCTTTTTACACGTAACGGCAGACAGCATCCCCTTTTTTACACATAACGGCAGACAGCGTCTCCCTTTTTACACATAATGGCAGACAGCGTCCCCCTTTTTACACATAATGGCAGACCGCGTCCCCTTTTTACACATTACGGCAGACAGCGTGCTCTTGTTACACATTACGCAGACAGCGTGCCCTTTTTACACATAACGGCAGATAGCGTTCCCTTTTTGCACATAGCGGCAGACAGCGTGCACTTTTTACACATAACGGCAGACAGCGTGCCCTTGTTACACATAGCGGCAGACAGCGTGCACTTTTTACACATAACGGCAGACAGCGTCCTTTTTTTACACATAACGGCAGACAGCGTTCCTTTTTACACATAACGGCAGACAGCGTGCCCTTGTTACACATAGCGGCAGACAGCGTGCACTTTTTACACATAACGGCAGACAGCGTCCTTTTTTTACACATAACGGCAGACAGCGTCCCCTTTTTACACATTACGGCAGACAGCGTCCCCCTTTTTACACATAACGGCAGACAGCATCCCCTTTTTACACATTAAGGCAGACAGCGTCCCCCTTTTTACACATAATGGCAGACAGTGTCCCCCTTTTTACACATAACGGCAGACAGCATGCCCTTTTTACACATAACGGCAGACAGCGTCCCCTTGTTACACATTACGGCAGACAGCGTGCCCTTGTTACACATTACGACAGACAGCGTCCCCTTTTTACACATTACGGCAGACAGCGTGCTCTTGTTACACATTACGGCAGACAGCGTGCCCTTTTTACACATTACAGCAGACAGCGTGCCCTTGTTACACATTTCGGTAGACAGCGTGCCCTTGTTACACATTACGGCAGGCAGATTCCCCCATTTTACACATAGACAGTCCCCCTTCTTGCACATAAAGAAAGAAAGAAAGAAAGAAAGAAAGAAAGAAAGAAAGAAAGAAAGAAAGAAAGAAAGAAAGAAAGAAAGAAAGAAAGAAAGAAAGAATTATACTTACTGTCTCCGCTGGCAGTCAGGCTCCTCGATGCAGCTTCTGGCAGAGATCACGATTCCCAGGCAGGAGAGAAGGAGGAGGAGGGAGGTGGAGGAGGGAGCCGCAGCAGCGCTGTGTTATTGGTGGAGGCGCTGCTGCTGCTGACCCTGTCCTTCACCATAGGCTGTTCTCCGCCGCTGTGAATGCTGGGATGCGCTTCACAGCGGCGAAAGACAGCCTATAGTAAAGCAGAGGGACAGCAGCAGCAGCGCCTCAACCAATAAAACAGCGCTGCTGCGGCTCCTTCCTCCCCCTCCCTCCTCCTCCTTCCCCCCGTGTCCGCTGCGCTCCTCTCCACTCCGGGCGGCTGTGTGCTGTGGGCGGCGGGAGTCTGCTAGGGCCCAATACAGGTGCATCTAGCCTGCTGGGAGTATATTTGCCAACACCTAGGTTGTAGGGTAACAGGATGTAGTAGCAGTGTATAGTATATAAGCAGCTACAGCAGATCCCTATCCTTTTCTGGTATGATAGGAGGACGTCTCATATCACTGTCTGTTCCTGAATCATTGCTGTGTCTGTAAAGAATGTGTATTTTGGGGGAGCAGGATCAAAATGAGGTGCTGTACACTCAGGCAACACATATGTATCACTCACACTGAACATCTCCATGCATTGTATAACATGAGGCTTCATCATGATGTGTTCAGTCATGTGTGACTTAAGGTTCCTATGCTGATGATCCACCACCTTCAACGCCACAAGGTACACATTAGACAAGGGATCTTCTGTATTTTCATGGGGTTCTTTGGCCAATTTTCCTTCCCTGATTGTCTGGGTTGAACTTTTAAATGAATTTCAGCACCAACAGACAATACTGGAAATTGACCCTATGTCACAAAACAAATTAGTTGTTCCCTTTCTAGAAAGTTGTCTGTAAATAGACGCAGACCTGGCACTACCATTAGGTAGCTTTAGGTAGAAAACTTGAGGGCATTGCTGAGGGCATCTCTCCCACACCTACCCCGAGTGGGAAGATTGCACACACCAGTATTGTTAAGACAGTAAAAATTCGATCAAACAGAAACAGCGCTAAGTATAGAAAAATATCTACTCCCCTGTTCACATGAGCGTCTTGTGATCTTCCCAGGTGAGGATTCAATTAAAATAAAAGGAAAAAGACAAAATGCAGAAGATAGTGTAGTACTGTTAACAATATTGCACAATATTTCAACACTGATTGGTGAATCCCTGGAATTTTTTCACCATCCCTCTTCATACACATATATTATCGGGGTTACCCCCTAGGTGAAGCATTCACCGCTTTTCCAGACAGGTACACCATAGAAAGGAGAAGTCCCACCGACGCATTTCGATCCTATGGAGGATCTTTTTCTATGGAGGATACCTTGAAAAAGATCCTCCATAGGATCGAAACACGTCGGTGGGACTTCTCCTTTCTATGGTGTACCTGTCTGGAAAAGCGGTGAGACTTTTTTCCCCACTTTTTGGGATCCATATAACATCTAGGGAATTAAGTCTCCCCTAAACTGGACAAAATAGGTCACCTTTTTATGTTAATTTTTAAGTGTTTTTATTGAATATTTTGTGTACTTTGGAGAATATTTCCAAATCTTGTGGAATAAAACTCGTTGTTTTTATACTACCGGGTGGTGACTGCTCTCCATAAATGACGAGGTGGATGTGAAATTTATGAGGAAGACGCTTGAAACACACTATATGCAAACAAACCAAGAGAACCACAGTGAGTTGGATGTAGAGGGGGGAACCCCGACACACTTGTCCTGTATGGTGGATTCGTTTAAAGAGAGAAATACTATGAAAGGCTTGTAATATAACCCCTTCTTGTGAGTGTTCTGCAATAGGGGGTAACCCCAAGAACAGTTCTACACAGGTGGTGGGATAACTTCAGAAAGGTGTTAAAGAAACTCCAGAATATTGTGGAATATCAGCATAGGACTTTAACATCTGCAGTTCATACCATCAACACTTTAGTGTGAATGCTTCACCTAGGGGGTAACCCCGATAATATATGTGTATGAAGAGTGGTGGTGAAAAAATTCCAGGGATTCACCAATCAGTGTTGAAATATTGTGCAATATTGTTAACAGTACTACACTATCTTCTGCATTTTGTCTTTTTCCTTTTATGTTAATTGAATCCTCACCTGGGAAGATCACAAGACGCTCATGTGAACAGGGGAGTAGATATTTTTCTATACTTAGCGCTGTTTCTGTTTGATCGAATTTTTACTGTCTGCATTGTGTGAAGTGAGTGGTGTATCACTTAGATCTACGGATTGGCTGCTTTGTATTGTGCCCAGTAAGAATCTCCAAATCTTTGTTTAAGTCAGTATTGTTAAGAGAATGTCTTCATTGATAATTGATCAGGCTGTTGACTACAGAGTTATTTGACTTGACAAATGGAGAACTAATTGAGGCTGAGGCTGACAGTGACATAAGGATAATCATTGACCATCAATGATCAGCAATCATTAATGGTTTCCTCTAGATGGTTGATGATTTTACCATCAATGTTGAAAGAACGTTGAATGTTAACAGAACATCCTTTTCTGTATTGCACATACTGTACACGGCCACTGTCTTCTTTTGATGGCACATGTGCAGACCTGAACCAGAGGGCTTTAACCATCAACGACCCCTTCCTCCATGGTTGAAACACCCCGACCATTGATGTTTAACCCGTCAAGCTGTATTTCCTGTTCCTTTCTGCTGCTCTGTCATGTCTTGGTTGCAAAGTCATGTCACTGCTTTAGTCACATGGCAGGGGTTCCCGTGAAGCCATGGTGACATAGACTCAGGTAGGTAGAATAGCCAATGTGTGGCACACTGGTGGTCAGAAGGACATGTCAGGGAAAAGCTGGTAAGCAGGGGGCATATAAGGGAAACTCTGGCATACAGACGGGCATGTGAGGAAAAGCCTGGCGGGCAGAATGGCATCTGAGGGAAAAGCAGGAGGAAGAAGGGTACTGTATGTGTAATAAATTAGGTCCATACAAATCATTGTAAAAATGTCTGTTGCTGGATTGTTGTGACAAGGTCTTTTTAGTGTTTTGTTCTGCAATCTAATGCGTTTTGCCCTGGGCAGCAGTGGAGACTGGACAATGTTCTGCATAAAACATCACCTGCGTCTGAAACTGTTGCCTGGTCAATCAGCCAGGAGGAGATTAGGGGAGATGTATCACAGCTTGAAGAGAGAAAAAGTGGAGAGAGATAAAATATTACCCAGTCAGCTTATAGCTGCCATTTTACAGGCTGTGTTTGAAATATGACAGGAGCTGACTGGTTGGTAATTGTATTTATCTCTCTCTGCTTTATCTCTCTCCATGCTTTGATAAATCTCCCCCAAAGGTATTATTTTTATGTTACAAAAGTTAAGTGGTCGAGGGGCTTGGAAGGGTGTATTGGGGCGATGAGGGCTGGTAGACTGAAGTTCAAGAGGGCTTTCAAAAACCTCGTACTGACCTTAAAGGCCATTAACCATTTAACTGATGATTTCCCCCCCCAAAAAACGCTCAGAAATTGTCGGGTTTTTTTTAATGAGTGAATTAGGTGAAGAACATGAATTTAACCCTATCCAAAATTATTTTAGTAAAAAACAGCAACATTTTTTTGTCAAACATCGATCGGGAACACTGCGACCATTGGAACATCGGTAACATCGTGACCATCGCAACTTTAGGTTTTAGAGCCCAGACAGCTGCCAGGTACACGGGGGTCTGGGGTGTGGCTTGGGGGCGATGATTTACACTTACCAACGGTTGCCATTGTCTGCAGCCGCTGGAGGGGGAGGTCCTGCCGTGCTGACCGATCAGCAATGATTGGCAGCAGGGCAACACTGGGGGCTGGGTGCTGGAAGGCAGAGGGACCTTCCGGTCCCTCTGACAGGTGGCAGCGGAGGGAAGTTTCCCTTCCCCGCCGCTGCTAACACTCTCTATCTGACTGGTCACATCCTGTGCCACCAGGTCAGATAAAGCATTGGCAGGCATGGTCACATCTGATGCCACCATGCCAGGCAAGTGGCTAAAGATCAAGCTGTACTGTAGTAATAATACCTGCCAATAAAGTACTAATACTTCTAATAGAATATCCCCCTGCTGGCATATTTATAATGGGTGCATTATCCTTTCTTAAGATGCCCCTGCTTCCATAGTGTTCATAGGAAACCCCCTTTCTTTTTTGTAACTGTGTGTGTTTTATTTTATTCTTATCATATGCTGCGTGCTTTACTTTTGGTTTGACCAGGGCCAGTGCTAGGGTGTTCATCGCCCCCCTGCAAACTATACATTTGCGCCCTCCCATACAGTACTTTACAAAAGGACAGCGCACATAGGGGGTCATTCCGAGTTGATAGCTAGCTAAAAATGTTTGCAGCGCAGCGAATAGGTTAAAAAATGGCACTTCTGCGCATGCGTATGCGGCGCAATGCGCACGCGCGAAGTACTTTCACAACGGCCGATGTAGTTTCACACAAGGTCTAGCGAAGCTTTTCAGTCACAATGGCTGCAGCAGAGTGATTGACAGGAAAGGGGCGTTTCTGGGTGTCAACTCACCATTTTCAGGGAGTGATCGAGAAAACGCAGGCGTACCAGGAAAAACGCAGGCATGCCAGGAAAAACGCAGGCGTGGCTGGGCAAACGCAGGGCGTGTTTGTGACGTCAAATCCGGAACTGAATGGTCTGAAGTGATCGCAAGCGCTGAGTAGGTTTGCAGCTACTCAGAAACTGCACAATCTTTGTATGCAGCCGCTCTGCGATCCTTTCGTTCGTACTTCTGCTAAGCTAAGATACAGTACACTCCCAGAGGGCGGCGGCATAGCGTTTGCACAGCTGCTAAAAACTGCTAGCGAGCGACCAATTCGGAATGACCCCCATAATGCTTGTACACATAATGCTGCCTGAAGTAGTGGGACTTACACACGTAACGCCCCCTGCAGTAGTGATGCTTATACAAGACGCAGTGACGCTTACACACGTAACGTCCACTGCAGCAGTGACGCTTACACAGGCAACGCCCCCTGTACCAGTGACGCTTACACACATAAAGCCCCCTGTACCAGTGACGCTTACACACGTAATGCCCCCTGTACCAGTGACGCTTACACACATAACGCCCCCTGTACCAGTGACGCTTACACACGTAATGCCCCCTGTACCAGTGACGCTTACACACATAAAGCCCCCTGTACCAGTGACGCTTACACACGTAATGCCCCCTGTACCAGTGACGCTTACACACATAAAGCCCCCTGTATCACAGACGCTTACACACGTAACGCCCCCTGTACCAGTGACGCTTACACACGTAACACCCCCTGTATCACAGACGCTTACACACGTAACGCCCCCTGTACCAGTGACGCTTACACACGTAATGCCCCCTGTACCAGTGACGCTTACACACGTAACACCCCCTGTATCACAGACGCTTACACACGTAACGCCCCCTGTACCAGTGACGCTTACACACGTAACGCCCCCTGTACCAGTGACGCTTACACACGTAACGCCCCCTGTACCAGTGACGCTTACACACGTAACACCCCCTGTATCACAGACGCTTACACACGTAACGCCCCCTGTACCAGTGACGCTTACACACGTAATGCCCCCTGTACCAGTGACGCTTACACACGTAACACCCCCTGTATCACAGACGCTTACACACGTAACGCCCCCTGTACCAGTGACGCTTACACACGTAACGCCCCCTGTAGCAGTGATGCTTACACACGTAACGCCCCCTGTAGCAGTGACGCTTACACACGTAACACCCCCTGTACCAGTGACGCTTACACACGTAACGCCCCCTGTACCAGTGACGATTGCACAAGTAACGCCCCCTGTACCAGTGACACTTATACAAGACGCAACGCTCCCTGAAGTGGTGATGCTTACACAAATTATGCTGCACTGTCACACATACACCACATACACATATACATATACATACAACACGTACATACTGTACATACATTACACACATACAGTCACACATACACACACATACATATACACACACACACACACACACACACACACACACACACACACACATACTGTATACATATACACTCACACACACTTTCACTCACTCTTTCCAGCCACTTACTGTACATAAAGAAGCCTGGCAACTCGTCCTCCTGTGTTGCAACTGCAGCCTGGTCCTGTGTAGCTCCGCCCCCTTATCCCCATGTAGCTCCACCCCCTTATCACTGTGTAGCTCCACCCTCTTTTCGATCCGGCCAGCACACTGCGTGACTGCGGTGAGTGTGTGACAGCGGAGGGGGATAGGCGCCGCTGCCTGTCATAGGGCTGTAACACACTAGCCGGTTTTCCCCGTATGGCAAAAAGCCGGACAAACTTTGTCCGGCTTTTTGCCATCTGGGAGAAACCGGCAGAGTCTTTCACACAGGACGGCTTTGAGCCGTGTGTGATGCTGTGCGCATGCGCAGCATTAGACACGGCTTGAGAAAAAACCGTTGTGTGTGAAAGCTCCCCTTCACACACACGGTTTACTGGCTGCAAAGACGGCCCGGCGCCGGCCCGGCAGCTGGACCTTCCAGTGGATAGTTCCGGCTGCAACTCGGCAGCCGGGCCGGGGCCGTGCAGTGTGAAAGGACCTGTAGCCTCACACTGTTCATTACAATGACGGCACGGGAAAAAGCCATCCAGGTTTTTCCTGGCCGGCAAATGCCGGCTCGTGTGTTTTAGCCCATAGAGTGTGACAGGCGCAGCTGCCGGCATCAGCAGGGGAACTCAGCACAGGGATGCAGAGCGGGTGGAGCGCCTCTCCCCCGTGGCGCCTACCTGCACTGCATCCCTTTGCTGAGCGGTAAGGGCCGGGCCTGGGTATGACAACAAATGGTAAGCGCAGTAAGATTATATCCACCAAAAGACATTATACATTAATGTTTTTGTTTAACATCAACTCAGTTGTCAGTTGTCACATGTTGTATACTTGATAACCTAGTGCAGTGGTTCCCAAATTTTCTTGAATCACAGCGCCCAAGCGTATCAGTATTTTTCCATGGCAACCATCTAGGCCACAAGTTTCTTATTGAGAAACCCAACAAAAATGAATAAATTAAGTCAATTTGTCTTCTTGTCATCCCTATGGTCATTTATGATATAGGGGGCAGGTTGTGCTTCTGTGATTGGCAGCCTCCAGCATGAATTTTGCCTAATTCATTGACCAAAAATAAATTATTTTAAAAAGGACCACCAACCTGCTGTACCCCTGCAAGTGCCCTGTGGCACCCCAGTTTGGAAACTACTGACCTATTGAATAAAAGTGGCTTATACACTATGTTGGAATCTACTGTATCTCTATCTATCTATCTATCTATCTATCTATCTATCTATCTATCTATCTATCTATCTATCTATCTCATATCTATCATCTCATATCTATCTATCTATCTATCTATCTATCTATCTATCTATCTATCTATCTATCTATCTATCTATCTATCTATCTATCATCTCACATCTATCATCTCATATCTATCTATCTATCTATCTATCTATCTATCTATCTATCTATCTATCTATCTATCTATCTATCTATCTAATCTAATCTATCCTTCCACAACATACTAAAAGGAATGTTACTCCAGGACTTATAGAATATAAGTGACGTTTTTCATGCTATAAACGGCTGAAAGCACACATATTTATTATTTATCCAACGTTTCATTGTGGTGAACATACTTTTTCAGGGATATATAGAAAAACAGAACTATATTGAAAAAGAAAATATTTTGGACAATACTTCTTTGCAGGCAGTAAATTTATGTTTTGGGTTTTTAATAGATTATAACTAAGGTAAGAATTCTGCAAACAAATAAACCAGTGAATGAATACATAAGTGCGTTGCCACCAAAAATCCAACAATAACCGTTAACATAACAAAGGAAAATTGCTGTGACTTTATTTATTAAATTAATTTAGTAATTATTTTTTCCAAAGTAGTTTAATGAATTTCATTTCTTTTTAAAGATTGGTTCTTTGAAATTAAATAGTCCCTCGTGTTCATGTGCGGCCTGAGAATGATGATATGACATTTCGGGGCGAAGATGCAGCAAATCAGGCCGAGGCTTGATGAGAGAATGGCAAAGATTTCCACGGCTACCATATACTTTCCCTTGGTGCTGACATAGGCTGGGATAAAAGAAATCCAGACACTGGTGAAGACCAACATGCTGAACGTGATGAACTTGGTCTCGTTGAAGCCGTCGGGAAGGTTTCTGGCCAGAAATGCTATTATAAGTGTCAAAATGGCTAAAGACCCCAAGAACCCCAACATAATGTAGAAGAATATGATCGATCCTTCCTTGCATTCAACTGTGATTACTCCTTTGGAGTCCTTCATGTTGACTTCCGGAAATGATGGGTACATTATCACCCATGAGATGCAGATTACACTTTGTATGCCTGAGCCAGTGAGTATCATGGAATTTGGAATGGAGGAACCCACCCATTTCCTGAGGGAGCTATTGGGCTTCGTGGCATTAAACGCGATGACGACTGTAATAGTTTTGGCAAAGATACATGACACACAGAGTGAAAATATGGTCCCAAATATCGCTTGCCGGACAAGGCAGGTTATGGTGGAAGGCCGGCCAATGAATAGGAATGAGCAGAGGAAGCAGAAGAGGAGAGCCACCAGCAGCAGATAGCTCAGGTGTCGGTTGTTGGCTTTGACCAGCGGCGTGTCCCTGAACCTTATGAAGATGCAGAGAACTGAGAGAGTCACTAGAGAGCAAACCCCACTGATGCTGGACAGAGCAATGCCCAGCGGCTCCTCGTACGAGAGGAACTCAATCACTTTTGGGATGCATCTGACACGGTTCTCATTGGACCATTGTTCCTCGGGGCACCTCATGCAGTCGGTGGTATCTGAGAAAGCAAAGGAATATTAAAGTACACAGATTCCACTTAGTGTTTTCCTACAATGTTGGTGTATTATCATTTATATGGACTTCATGAAATTTTTGTGACTTTTTCATGCAGTGGTGTACAATTACCTTCCAGCGTGGCCCCTTCCATCCATTCCCAATTATCTTTCCTTTGCAGTGAACAGCGGTGAATTAGTTGGTGTTCCAAACAAAAAAAACCCCACCCTTCTCAATTAATGAATTTACCAGTCTACTGACGTAGGTGCAGACATCGGAATCAGATCGATGTTACAGGTGATATTGGTCATCTTGGAGGGTCAGTAATTAATGAAAGAGGCACAGACATTACATAAAAGTATTAACTATGAGGATCTTGCAAACCATGAGTGGCTCATAGAGGCAATAAATGACATCACCGAGTGGGATATGACATCACTGAGCGGGATATCATGACTGAGGGTATAAGTGTGCAGCACATTGAATGGCTGAGCCTAACCTGCTCTGCACACCTGGTAAATTGTTACCACATTTGGTATATTGTGTTATCTTTTGCTGCCTTCTATCTCTTTACAGACCATGTTATTTTATTATTATTTTTGAAATCAAATCTGTATTATTGCATTGTTTAATCTTCAATAATCATGTAATGCACATTATAGAACACTCCTTTATAATAAACAATACAACTGTCACCATGGGATACGTTCAGGATGCCGGCAGTTGAAAACTCGGTCCTGGAATCCCGAGACGTGGCCAGAAGACCAGCATCAGATGTAATACCCATGCTGAAATCCCGACAGTTGGCCGGGTCTCTTAGGGTTAGGCCACGGGGGTTTTAGCCACCACCGGGGAGGGTAAGTGTTTGGCTGTGGGGAAGGGAGAGTTAGAGTTAGGCTGTGAGAATTGAGGGTTAGGGTAAGGAGGTTAGGGTAACTATACTTACCCAACCCCTGGCGGGACTCTCTCCATCGGGATGCCGCTATTGGTCTTCTGACCTCTGACACCCCGAACGCCAGGCCCACGTATCACACCGGTCATCATTGTCACAATACAGATGCGCAAAACCCATTCCGCATTTGACCACAAAACGTTACCAGTGCAATTTGGCTTTGAGTGTCTACAGTTACAACCCAGACAACCCAGACACAATGAAGAGTGAATTGCCAGTTGTCATTCCGTAACATACTGATTCACAAATACAGAGGAGAACAGAATTTCTGCAGAATGCTGAATAAAAGCAGAGGTTGTCCAGTGTTGGACTGGGGCTTGAAGAGCCCACCGGGGACTACAGTGGTAGGAGTCCAAGCTTAAGAGGTGTGGCCAGCCACCAAAGGGGGACTTAGCCAATCATTGGAGAGGCCCCTTTATAAAGGAGGGGACAGGGTTGTGTCAGGACCACCCACTTTGCTTGACAGGAGAGGTCGTCTTACTGTATTTTCCATAGAAACAGACCAAGCACCCAAAGTCATCCATGATCCTGCTCCACAAAATTATTAACCCTTAGAAAGAGGGAGTGGGGCCCACATCCCGTGGGGCTCACTGGGGATTTCCCTTGTGCCAATGTGGATCACTCCAATGAGTATGAGTCGCATGTAGCACCCATTGCAGACCCATTCGGAATGATGTGTACGCATCACACTGCGACACCATTTCACTTTTGCAATTGCTGATGTGTCAGACTCAGAATTACCCATAGATAAACAAATATGTCTCTAAGCGGCCACATAGGGAGCTGTGGGTCCTACATCGCTGGGGCTTTGCACCTTTGCAGAATGACCTGTTTCGGAGCAGAGCTCTGTTTGGATGATTGCTAGTAATTGTTACCAGACAGGCACAGCGATATTCTGCATATGACTCTATGGAAGGAGATGTGAAGCACATACCAGTCTGGTTGGAGATCTCTCCGTCCGAGCATGGGATACAATCGTAGCAGCAGAAGGGCTCACCTTCTCGGGGGGCTTTCCTGAATCCAGGGGGGCAACTCTCGCAGCACACAGAAGTGGGGACCTGGAAAAGAAATCAGTTGCTTCAATGACATCTTTGTTTCAGTTACAAATTGTAAGCCCCTGACACAAACGTCAATGCCAACTGTATCACTGAGAACAATGGGGGTCATTCCGAGTTGATCGCTCGCTGCCCTTTTCTCTAACGTCCTAGTGGATGCTGGGAACTCCGTAAGGACCATGGGGAATAGCGGGCTCCGAAGGAGGCTGGGCACTCTAGAAAGATCTTAGACTACCTGGTGTGCACTGGCTCCTCCCACTATGACCCTCCTCCAAGCCTCAGTTAGATTTCGTGCCCGGCCGAGGTTGGATGCACACTAGGGGCTCTCCTGAGCTCTTAGAAAGTTATAGTCTTAGAATTTGTTATTTTCAGTGAGACCTGCTGGCAACAGGCTCACTGCAGCGAGGGACTAAGGGGAGAAGAAGCGAACTCGCCTGCTTGCAGCCGGATTGGGCTTCTTAGGCTACTGGACACCATTAGCTCCAGAGGGATCGACCGCAGGCCCAGCCTTGATGTTCGGTCCCGGAGCCGCGCCGCCGTCCCCCTTACAGAGCCAGAAGCAAGAAGATGGTCCGGAAAATCGGCGGCATGAAGACTCTGTCTTCACCAAGGTAGCGCACAGCACTGCAGCTGTGCGCCATTGCTCCTCTCACACACTTCACACTCCGGTCACTGAGGGTGCAGGGCGCTGGGGGGGGCGCCCTGAGGCAGCAATAAAAACACCTTGGCTGGCAAAAATACCTCAATATATGGCCCCAGGGGCTATATATGAGGTAAATACCCCTGCCAGAATTCCATAAAAAACGGGAGAATAGGCCGCGAAAAAGGGGCGGAGCCTATCTCCTCAGCACACTGGCGCCATTTTTTCCCTCACAGCTCGGCTGGAGGGAAGCTCCCTGGCTCTTCCCTGCAATTCTACAGTACAGTAAGAGGGAAAAGAGAGGGGGGGCATTAAAATTGGCACTGTATACAGTATATTATATAAAAGCTATTAGGGACATAACTCAGTTAGTCCCTGTATATATATAGCGCTCTGGTGTGTGCTGGCATACTCTTACTCTGTCCCCCCAAAGGGCTTTTGTGGGTCCTGTCCTCGTTTAGAGCATTCCCTGTGTGTCTGCGGTGTGTCGGTACGGCTGTGTCGACATGTTAAATGAGGAGGCTTATATGGTGACAGAACAGAGGCCGATATATGTGATGTCGCCCCCTCTGGGGCCGACACCAGAGTGGATGGATAGGTGAAAGGTATTAACCGACAGTGTCAACTCCTTACATAAAAGGGTGGATGACGTAACAGCTGTGGGACAGCCGGCTTCGCAGCCCGCGCCTGCCCAGGCGTCTCAAAGGCCATCAGGGGCTCAAAAACGCCCGCTCTCTCAGATGGCAGACACAGATGTCGACACGGAGTCTGACTCCAGTGTCGACAAGGTGGAGACATATACACAATCCACTAGGAACATCCGTGACGTGATCCCGGCAATAAAAAATGTGTTATACATTTCTGACTTTAACCCAAGCACCTCTAAAAATGGGTTTTAGGTTTGGGGAGAAAAAACAGGCAGTGTTTTGTTCCCCCATCAGATGAATAAATGAAGTGTGTGAAAGCGTGGGTTCCCCCGTTAAGAAACTGGTAATTTATAAAAAGTTACTGATGGCGTACCCTTTCCCGCCAGGTGGATAAGTTACGCTGGGAGATATCCCCTAGGGTGGATAAGGCGCTCACACGTTTGTCAAAAAAGGTGGCACTGCCGTCTTAGGATACGGCCACTTTAATAGGTACCTGTTGATAAAAAACAGGAGGCTATCCTGAAGTCTGTATTTACACACTCAGGTACTAGACTGAGACCTGCAGATAGTGCTGCTGCAGCGTGGTCGGTGACCCTGTCAAACAGGGATACTAGTTGGCAAACATAAAAACATATTAAAGACGTCGTCTTATATATGGGGGATGCACAGAGGGATATTTTGCCGACTGGCATCCAAAATAAATGTAATGTCCATTCTATCAGGAGGGTATTAGAGACCTGTCACTGGACAGGTGATGCTGACTTAAAAAGCGCATAGAGAGCCTTATAAGGGTGAGGAATTATTTGGGGATGGTCTCTGGGACCTCGTATCCACAGCAACTGCTGGGAAGAAATAATTTTACCTCAGGTTTCCTCACAGACAAAGGTACAGTCCTTTCGGCTTCAGAAAAGCAAGCGGGTCAAATGGCGCTTCCTTTCTGTACAGAGACAAGGGTAGAGGGAAAAAAGCTGCACCAGTCAGCCTGTTCCCAGAATCAAGATTCTTCCCCCGCCTCCTGTGAGGCCACACCATGACGCGGGTGCTCCACAGGTGTAGCCAGGTACGGTGGGGGGCCGTCTCAAAAATTTCAGCAATTAGTGGGCTCGCTCACAGGTGGATCCCTGTTTCTTTCAAGTAGCATTTCAGGGGTACAAGCTGGAATTCGAGATGTCTCCCCCCAGCCGTTTCCTAAAATATGCCTTGCTGACAACTCCCTCAGGCAGGGAGGCTGTGCTAGAGGCAATTAATAAGCGGTATTCCCAGCAGGTAATACTCAAGGTGCCCCTACTTCAACAAGGACGGGGTTACTATTCCACACGGGTTGGGGTACCGAAACCGCATGGTTCGGTGTGACCCATTTTATATTTAAAATCCTTGAACACAAAAATTCAAGTTCAAGATGGAATCGCTCAGGGCGGTTATTCCAAGCCTGGACGAGGGGGATTACATGGTATCCTGGGACATCAAGGATGCTTACCTGCATGTCCCCATTTACCATCCTCGCCAGGAGTACCTCAGATTTGTGGTACAGGATTACCATTACCAAGTCCAGACACTGCCGTTTGGACTGTACATGGCACCGAGGGTGTTTTATCAAGGTAATGGCCGAAATGTTGATACTCCTTCAAAAAAAGGGAGTTGTAATTATCCCGTACTTGGACAATCTCGTTATAAGGGCGAGGTCCAAGGAGCAGTTGGTAGTCGGGGTAGCACTATTTTGGAAAGTGCTACAACAGCATGGTTGGATTCTAAACAGTCCAAAGTCACAGCTGGTTCCTATGACACGTCTAGTGTTCCAGGGGATGGTTCTGGACATAAACCAGAAATAGTGTTTCTCCCGGAGGAGAAAGCCAAGGAGTTGTCATCTCTAGTCAGAGACCTCCTGAAGCCAAAATAGGTAGCGGTGCATAATTGCACGCGAGTCCTGGGAAAAATGGTAGCTTCCTACGAAGCAATCCCATTAGGCAGGTTCCATACAAGAACTTTTCAGAGGGACCTGTTGGACAAGTGGTCCGGATCGCATCTTCCGATGCATAGGCTGATAACCCTGTCTCCAAGGACCAGGGTATCTCTACTGTGGTGGCTGCAGAGTGCCCATCTTCAAGAGGGCCGCAGGTTCGGCATACAGGACTAGGTCCTAGTGACCATGGATTCCAGCCTTTGAGGCTGGGAGGCAGTCACACAGGGAAGAAATTTCCAGGGACTTTGGTCAAGTCAGGTTATTTCCCTACACATAAATATTCTGGACCTGAGGGCCATTTACAATGCCCTGAGGCCGGCAAGGCCTCTGCTTCAAAACCAGCCGGTACTGATCCAATCAGACAACATCACGGCAGTCGCCCATGTAAACCAACAGGGCGGCACAAGAAGCAGGATGGCGATGGCAGAAGCCACAAGGATTCTCCGATAGGCGGAAAATCATGTGTTAGCACTGTCAGCAGTGTTCATTCCCGGAGTGGACAACTGGGAAGCAGATCTTCTCAACAGACACGACCTCCACCCGGGAGAATGGGGACTTCCTCCAGAAGTCTTCCAATAGGATTGTACACCATTGGGAAAGGCCACAGGTGGACATGATGGCGTCCCGCCTCAACAAAAAGCTATAAAAGATATTGCACCGGGTCAAGGGACCCTCAGGCGATAGCTATGGATGCTCTGGTAACACCGTGGGTGTACCAGTCGGTTTATGTGTTCTCCCCTCTGCCTCTCATACCAAAGGTACTGAGAATAATAAGAAGGCGAGGAGTAAGAACGATACTCGTGGATGGCCAAGAAGAGCTTGGTACCCAGAACTTCAAGAATTTATATCAGAGGACCCATGGCCTCTGCCACTCAGACAGGACCTGCGGCAGCAGGGGCCCTGTCTGTTCCAAGACTTACCGCGGCTGCGTTTGTCGGCATGGCGGTTGAACGCCGGATCCTGAAGGAAAAGGGCATTCCGGAGGAAGTCATTCCTACGCTTACTAAAGCCAGGAAAGAGGTTACAGCAACTCATTATCACCGCATATGGCGAAAATATGTTGCATGGTGTGAGGCCGAAAGGGCCCCAACAGAGGAATTTCAACTAGGTCGATTTCTGCATTTCCTGCAAGCAGGAGTGACTATGGGCCTTAAATTGGGTTCCATTAAGGTACAGATCTCGTCTCTGTCGATTTTCTTTCAAAAAGAACTAGCTTCAGTACCTGAAGTTCAGACATTTATAAAAGGAGTGCTGCAGAGTCAGCCCCCGTTTGTGCCTCCTGTGGCACCTTGGGATCTCAACGTGGTGTTGAGTTTCTTAAAATCACATTGGTTTGAACCACTAAAAACCGTGGATCTGAAATATCTCACGTGGAAGGTGGTTATGTTATTGGCCTTGGCTTCTGCCAGGCGAGTATCAAAGTTGGCGGCTTTGTCTTGTAAAAGCCCTTATTTGATTTTCCATATGGATAGGGCAGAATTGAGGACTCGTCCCCAGTTTCTCCCAAAGGTGGTGTCAGCGTTTCACCTGAACCAGCCTATTGTGGTGCCTAGGCTACTAGGGACTTGGAGGACTCCAAGTTGCTAGACGTTGTCAGGGCACTGAAAATATATGTTTCCAGAACGGCTAGAGTCAGAAAATCTGACTCGCTGTTTATCCTATATGCACCTAACAAGCTGGGTGCTCCTGCTTCTAAGCAGACTATTGCTCGTTGGATTTGTAGTACAATTCAGCTTGCACATACTGTGGCAGGCCTGCCACAGCCAAAATCTGTCAATGCCCATTCCACAAGGAAGGTGGGCTCATCTTGGGCGGCTGCCCGAGAGGTCTCGGCTTTACAACTTTGCCGAGCAGCTACTTGGTCAGGGGCAAACACGTTTGCAAAATTCTACAAATTTGATACCCTGGCTGAGGAGGACCTGGAGTTCTCTCATTCAGTGCTGCAGAGTCATCCGCACTCTCCCGCCCGTTTGGGAGCTTTGGTATAATCCCCATGGTCCTTACGGAGTTCTTAGCATCCACTAGGACGTTAGAGAAAATAAGAATTTACTCACCGGTAATTCTATTTCTCGTAGTCCGTAGTGGATGCTGGGCGCCCATCCCAAGTGCGGTTTATCTGCAATACTTGTACATAGTTATTGTTAACTAAATCGGGTTATTGTTGAGCCATCTGTTGAGAGGCTCTATTGTTTCATACTGTTAACTGTGTTTCATATCACGAGTTGTACGGTGTGATTGGTGTGGCTGGTATGAGTCTTACCCGGGATTCAAAATCCTTCCTTATTGTGTACGCTCGTCCGGGCACAGTACCTAACTGAGGCTTGGAGGAGGGTCATAGTGGGAGGAGCCAGTGCACACCAGGTAGTCTAAGATCTTTCTAGAGTGCCCAGCCTCCTTCGGAGCCCGCTATTCCCCATGGTCCTTACGGAGTTCCCAGCATCCACTACGGACTACGAGAAATAGAATTACCGGTGAGTAAATTCTTATTTTTCGCAGCGCAGTGATCAGGTAACTACTGCGCATGCGTATGCACCGCAATGCGCAGGCGCGTCGTATGGGTACAAAGCGGATCGTAGCTGAGCGATGGATTTAACGAAGAATCCATTCGCACAGCCGATCGCAAGGAGAGTGACAGGAAGAGAGCGTTTGTGGGTGGCAACTGACCGTTTTCTGGGAGTGGTAGGGAAAACGCAGGCGTGTCCAAGTGTTTGCAGGGCGGGTGTCTGACGTCAATTCCGGGACCAAAAAGACTGAAGTGATCGCAGCGGCTGAGTAAGTCCAGAGCTACTCAGAAACTGCACAAACTGTTTTTGCAGAGCTCGGCTGCACATCCGTTCGCACACTTGCAAAGCGAAAATACACTCCCCCGTGGGCGGCGCCGGTGACTATGCATTTGCACGGCTGCTAAAAGTAGCTAACGAGCGATCAACTCGGAATGAGGGCCCATATGTTATGACAGCGTCCCTTCTGAGACACCCAGATTATGGAAGCAAATCCTACAGGAAATAGCGACATTGGGGGTAATTCTGAGTTGATCGCAGCAGGATTTTTTTTAGCAGTTGGGCAAAACCATGTGCACTGCAGGGGAGGCAGATGTAACATGTGCAGAAAGAGTTAGATTTGGGTGGGTTATTTTGTTTCTGTGCAGGGTAAATACTGGCTGATTTATTTTTACACTGCAAATTAGATTGCAGATTGAACTCACCACACCCAAATCTAACTCTCTCTGCACATGTTATATCTGCCTCCCCTGCAGTGCACATGGTTTTGCCCAACTGCTAAAAAAATTCCTGCTGCGATCAACTTGAAATTACCCCCATTGTGGCTAACACAAGGGGATGTGTAGTAGGCTAAACCCGTTTCTGTGTTAGCCTCTGAACTGGACGTGACCAAGCAAAGGGGCCGTGTCTGTCACTTCTTTCCCCACGCTGTTATATTCTCTGTCCTTGCTGTGTGTGGCCACGACATCAATGATGTCAAACTACTACCCAACCCTTGTTACTGGGGTAACAAGCGTTTATTGTATTGTAAAATGATTTTCACTCCTCAGACTGATTAAATGAAGTTATGTTGGGAAAGAGAAATCAAACAATGGACTGCACTAATGATGAGTGGTGCAAGCAGCCTCTATTATTTACATTGTATGAATAGTACAAAAATAATATAACAGTAATAGTGTCAGCGTCCCTTTAAACCTATTATTATTATTATTTATTTTTATTTATTTTCAGTCACTGATAAATGCCTTAATGTTGACGGCATTTATCCGACCCTGCCCTGGCTCATCTCCCTGTCTGTCAGTCAAGGGCAGGATGCCTAAGCTGGCAGACAGGGGGCGCAGCTAGTCAGGCAAGGTCCATAGCTATGTCGTGATTGTCTTGTTCTTACACTCATACCCCTCAGCTCCTCCACTTATATCTCAACTGTTCTCTCTTCTAGTTCTCCCTGTGTTCCTCACCTCCATAACATCCATATTGGCCAGCTCCTCATCCATTCCCCAACATACTGGGAAGTCTGGCAGACAGGGGGCGCAGCTAGTCAGGCAAGGTCCACAGCTATGTCGTGATTGTCTTGTACCTACACTCATACCCCTCTGCTCCTCCTCTTATTTCTCACCTGTTCTCTCCTCTAGTTCTCACTGTGTTCCTCACCTCCATAACATCCATATGGGCCAGCTCCTCGTTCATGCCCCAACACCCCAGGAAGTCTGACAGACAGGGGGCCAGCTAGTCAGGCAAGGGGTACAGCTTCACCCTGATTGTTTGGCTTCCATCCTGTTCCTACAGTCATTCCCCCTCTGCTCTTCCTCTTATTTCTTGCGTCTTCTCTCTTCTAGTTCTACCTCTGTTCCCTCACCTCCCTAACCACCATATGGGCCAGCTCCTCCTCCATGCTCCAACACACCAGGAATTCTATCCCCCCCACAAAAATTGTCTACAGACCAGCCTAGCTGGTGAAAGCGATGGTTTTGTATTAATGCAATACGAGAGATGTAGGGATTATTAATTTAATATTGGGGCTTTTAATGCACATTTTAATGTGAGGGCTGGTTGTGCTATTATTGTAATGTGGAAGTTAGACATGAAATATAGCACCAGTAGAGGACTATTAATATGATGTAGCCTTGTTTGGTGGCTAATAATATTTTGCAGGTTCTATTAATGCAATACAGGAGGTGTGTGTGTGTATGGGGGGGGGGGGGGGGTTTGGGAGGCGAGTGCTTATTAAGTGTGGGTGTTAATGATTTAATGGCTGGGCTGGTTGGGGGAAGGATATCTAGAATGTTCACTCATTGCTATACCCTCCAGGATATTGATAAAGCTAAATATTTATCGTATATAATACCCTTTATGAGGTCCAAGAACACTGTACGCTATTTATGTATGAAGTACCGTAAGGGTACGCTAGTTGCGTAACAATCGCTTTGCCGTGATCGAGACGCTCAAGCGTCACGTTCACTCACGGCCAAGAGATCACAGGCAGGCACGTTATTGGCTGTTAACAAACGTAATGATTCGCTATAGCGTAGCGAACGCTCGGGACCACGAGGAGATCACCAGCGGCGCTGACGCTCACTATATTAAACCTTTGTATCTAAACCATAAACAGTGTATTGTGCAGTAAAACCTTAGTGTAATGTTAGAGAGTAAATGCAACACAGTATAACCTTATTACCTTAAAAGCTGTTCGAGCGTCACCGACGCTCTGAGAATACTTAATACTATAAGAAACACACAGATACCGTGCTCAGGGTCCAACGCCTAAAATATATATTATGAATGCTATACTTGCAAAAGAGTTAAACACAATACAAGTCATACACTACAATATAACATAGACTACCTGACCATATAACTACACAGGAAATACAATACAATTCAATTTAAAGGAAAATGAGAGAGAAAGGGAAGGAGAGAGAGAGAGAGAATGAGAGAGATTGGCCCACAATAACAAGAAGATCAATATAGTTGCGGAGAAACACTTACGCACAAGGGGAAACGATCGCATGCGCCTCGATATCCAGCTCCCGATTATCAGCAATGAGAACCGTTGAAGAGAGTGAACTGGATATGGTCGGCCTGCCTATTTATGCCCCACACACAATGCAATTCAATGGTCCCTACAATCTTATTGTTCATTGGACACAGGAATTCGGCTTCGCACTATAACAAAAGGTCATAGGTTGATTCATACAGGTAAGTTGTGACTGTTTCCAACTGTTCAGGTGGGTGGGATACTGAGTTTCCCGCCGCATGACTAAATAAGAACAAATAATAGTAAATGGACATAAACTTCTTATGTCCATAACTATTCGCACGAGCGATTAATCTGCTCCAAACCAACACCGGAATATTGCTATTTAAATACTCTTCCGATGGGTACCAAACACCACTGTATGACCCCTGTTAGACCCTTCGTACAATACAAAGAGGGATCCCTCTGTTCAGGAACATGCTATGTTAACTAAACTTTCAGAATCTATCAAAGGGACCATGATCTACAAAATACATTATTACTGAAAATATGTAACGATTGAGTCGGACGCTACGATCACATAAACTCTACCGTAAATACGCATACCGTGCGCCTGCGGGTGCCCGCGACTGTGAGTATGCGTACGCACGGGAGAGCGTACGCATGCGCAGCACGGACCTGTGTGAGGTGCAAATATGGTAGTGTGCATAGAGATATTTTTCTGACTTTGACAGTCCACCCTTTGGCAGTCAACAATAACTGCCACTTCCTGAAAACATTTCAAAAAGAGAAAAATATATGTTAGGGGTTAATACATTTACATGGTTGGGTAAGGGAGGAGAGGAGATGGTAGGAAAAGGGTATGACCTAGTGAGATAGCAGAAGCATGTGTGTATGAATCCGTGCTTGGGGGTCATGTATCATCGTGCCGTACGTGTTTTAAATCAAGCTTCGAGGTATTGCGAAGTATACATGTGAATTCCTTCTTATCCCGTGGTACGGGTCTGTGGATGGGCTGTCAAACTTTACCGAGCTCTTTTCGGCTTTGGTTGTAACAAAATGGGGGAGCACATTTTAGTTGATGATACATGAATGGGGGAGATATGTGATTGCTGATATCTGTGCCTGTATTCCCTATCGACTATGTGTGTCATTACCTGAGGGTTGTAGAAATGAAGAAAATACATAATTACGGTAAATGCGGTGGTATTCTATGTCAGGTAAATGTACAGTCGTCGATTGAGGTCTTGTTTGGTGTCTGTTGAATGCAGTCTTCTTTGTGCTTTTGCCCATAAGGTGCGAGCAAAAGCTGTCAATGTCCATAGATTTACAAAAGTGTTGGGCTAGCGTAATTTTAAAATTTCTAGGGAAACTGGGGATCCATGGCATAGTTCATCAAAAATCTGTGTATCAGGTTGTCAAACTTCTTCTTTAATCCCTCTGTTGTCTGTATATCGGCTCATCAAATTCCTCGTCCAAGTGGGTCTTGTTACCTTGGAGGAAACGGAAAAACAGGTGAAAGAAACGGACCGTAGAAATCGCATTTTCATCACATCATTGTTTCTACATTTGGGTCATAAATCAAGTCCAGGTTAATTACAGTTTCCTCACTCCTTAAACTCATTACCCTAGTACGATGATTGCACTTCATTAAAGCCTGACCGCATCTAAATATCAATCCAATCGATATGACAACACCTAAGATACATAGGAGAAACTTCCCAACATCCATTATGACTCCTTGAGCCCAGTCTCCTAAACCAGAAAACCAATTTCGCGGGTTCAACCATGACACCCAACCAGTCAGCTCATTACCTACAGCGGCAAGAGTGATATTGTGTCTCCTGCGAAATTCCCACTTCAATTGGAGAATATCGTCCATCTTTTGGTCTATGACCTCGACCGGATCCTCGGTGCTATTTGTAATATATGTGCAACATTTCACGCCGTATTGTGTTGCCAGTGTGACACAATATCCGCCTGTCACTGCTGTGAGGTAATTGAGAACCATTCTATGCTGTACCAGTTCTGTTTTGTAAGCCTGAAGTTCTCTTCCAGTATACCTAAACGTGTCATCATACATTTCAGTGATATTATCTAACAAATTTGCGAGCGCCGATATGTATTTATAATTTAGCACTCCTCTAGCGGTGCGGGTGAAATCTAATGCGATTAAGAATTGAATCCCGGTGGATTCACTTATCAGATCAGAGGCCGGATGCTCTGTCTTCTCTATCAGGTGCCTTTTAACAACGTGCTCGTAATGGGTGTGAGTATAAGGAGCTTGGGCACCACGGTGTATGTCTTTCATTTTGTCATGTGATACAGTCATTACTTCAGGCAGTACTTTTCCAATATAACACAATCCTTCAGAGTTTGGGGCAAGCCACTTGTACGCCTTTCTCCCGCATTTGAAATATGCATCATCGGGGAGAACATATGGGACGGAGTAGGACATAACCATATTACACACCTTCCATGTGAACTCTCCTAACCCTAATTCTTCCATCTGCTTAGTACACGTATCAGGTTGTACGATATGTGCACAGTATCCTGGTGATACCTCTCCAACTTTAGTAATCCTATTTCCTAAGGTATACCTATACCGGAAAGATTTTCCTCTACTGGCTATGTGGCGTACAAGCTCTGTATCTGTAGGCATTCTATCTGCTCTATGCGAAAAGGTCATGGTTTGGTTACTCCATGACACTTCCCAATTTCCCGGCTTTCGAGGATTGGAGATGTTAAAACATAATAGGGACCTATCCACATGGTATTGGTGGAGCTTCAAACTAGGAGGACTGGAGATATTAAACCTCCGGTCCACCGGTCTCCCACCATTTAACTCAAGTACCTCCTCTATCGTTAAAGGAAATGGTACTAGCCCTGATTTGCTATGACCCTGAGGTACTTGAGAGCATACCCAACAATCTGTTTTGTTTAACACATTACCCACTAAGGAGTGATAGTCACTCAATGGATGCCGGTCCATATGGATATTAAAACTGGATTGGCATTTCTTAATGCACCCATCCTCAATGACATTGTTACAGAGCCTACAGATACAGTTTTCTTCAGCTAACAATCCTTCACAATTCCTTCTATGGTCAATGCTATCGGATCATTTTCTGATACTCGCCTTTGCTTGTTGATTATGTTGTTCTCGGAAAACTACGCCTCCATCTTTATCATCAGAACCCATTCCAGAACCTCTCTCGACCTCCATGGTACTCTCGCCGGAACAGACTGCTCTGGTCAACATCATGGTCAACAGGAAAATCCGGATCACAGTCTCTTGAGGCAAGTCCATCTTAGGAGGAGACGAAGAAGAATGAGAAGGGGGGAAAAATAATTTGAGGGAGAGGGGATGGGAAGTGGAGAAAAACAATAAAAGGGAACAGGGGATCGACAACTGCTTTTGATCTTGTGGTTCTCGATGCTCAGGTGCCGCCTTAGTCCTCCTGGAACAGACACTCTAGTGATACAACCTCTACCGTCTGTTCCTTATCACAGGACTTCTCTGGATCAACGACCTTCTTACAGTGGGACGAATGAACCCAAGTCTCTCTCTCAGCAACCTTCAATGCTGTAGTGCTAGTCAATAAGACCTGGTATGGTCCTTCCCATCTGTCAATAAGGCAACCTAAGCGTAGAAAATTCCGTATCATTACATAATCCCCAGGTTCAATGTCATGACAATTACTATCTGGTAAATCAGGAATCACTAACTTCAGATTATCATTTTGATTCCTCAACTGTTTACTCATGTTAATCAAGTATTTTACAGTCACTTCATTGTTACACTTCAAATCATCCTGAGGGTTAATCATAACATGCGGTTGTCGACCAAACAAGATTTCAAAGGGAGACAGATTAAGAGGGGACCTGGGAGTGGTTCTGATGCTGTACAGTACAATGGGTAAAGCTTCTGGCCATGTCAATCCTGTCTCTGCCATCACTTTACTCAGTTTATTTTTAATAGTGCTGTTCACTCTTTCCACTTTCGCACTCGCCTGTGGACGGTATGGAGTATGCAGCTTGCTATCAATTCCCATCAATTTACACATTCCTTGAAAGACATCACCTGTAAAATGGGTACCCCTATCACTTTCGATAATTCTAGGGATACCATATCTACATACAAATTCCTGCACAATTTTCTTAGCAGTAAACATAGCGGTATTTGTGGCCGCCGGAAATGCTTCGACCCAATTTGAGAAAACATCTATACAAACAAGTACATATTTCAAATTACGACAAGGGGGTAATTGAATGAAGTCAATCTGTATTACCTGGAAAGGGCCGCCGGCAGGTGGGATATGGGATGGTTCTGTAGGTATTGCCTTTCCAATATTCTTTCTCAAACAGGTAAGGCATGACATGGCTCTTTTACTCGCATGAGAGGAGAATCCTGGGGCGCACCAATATGCTCTTACCAACTTGCACATCCCTTCCTTGCCTAGATGAGTCAGCCCGTGAGCTGCTTCAGCCAAACATGGAAGATATGCTCTGGGGGCCACTGGTTTACCATGTCCATCCGTCCAGAGTCCTGAGGACTCCTGGCCATATCCCTTTGCCTTCCAGACTGCCTTTTCCTGTGTGGAACACAAATTTTGCATCTCACACAACTTCTGTGTGTTGATGGTATTAAATACCATCAGTTGTGTGGTGTCTGTCTGTCTGGGGGTACCAGCTGCTAACTTAGCTGCTTCGTCTGCTCGGCTGTTACCAAGCGATACTGGGTCTTGGCTATATGTATGTGCTTTACATTTGATAACAGCCACTCTGTCGGGTTCCTGTATCGCTGTTAGAAGCCTTTTTATGTGAGCTGCATGCGCTACCGGTGTACCAGCTGCCGTCATGAAATTTCTGAGGCGCCATAGGGCTCCGAAATCATGGACTACCCCGAATGCGTATCTAGAATCGGTGTAGATATTGGCTGATTTGCCCTTAGCCAATTCACATGCTCTGGTTAGGGCGACCAGTTCAGCAACCTGGGCTGAGTGAGGTGGGCCTAGCGGTTCCGCTTCTATGGTGCCTTGGTCATCTACGACTGCGTATCCAGTACACAAGTCTCCCGAGTCTGACTGTCTATGACAACTACCGTCCATGTAGAACGTAAGTTCTACATCTTCCAGTGGGTTGTCACTGATGTCAGGCCTTGCGGTAAAATTTTGGGTCAAATATTCCATACAATCATGAGTATCTTCCTTTGTATTAAATCCTCCTTCCCCAGTACTCTCATCCTCCACCCTTTGGGTCTGTCCAGACACACTTGGGAGATATGTTGCAGGATTTAATGCACTGCATCTCCTTATGGTGATGTTTACGGGGGCCATTAGTGCCAATTCCCATCTTGTAAACCGCGCTGATGAGACGTGCCTGGTTTGGGCAGAATTTAACAAGGCTGACACTGCATGGGGTGTATGAATTGTGAGGTTGTGACCTAGCACGACGTCTTCGCTTTTCGTTACTAGCAATGCTATCGCAGCAACGCTTCGCAAGCATGTGGGGAGGGATCGCGCTACCGTGTCTAGCTGAGCGCTGTAATATGCTACTGGCCTGCTGGCATCACCGTGCTTTTGGGTTAGTACGCCTGCCGCGCAACCAGCACTTTCTGTTCCGTATAGTTCAAAGGGTTTCCCATAGTCCGGCATACCTAATGCTGGTGCCTGCGTTAGGCACTGTTTAAGTCTCTCAAATGCTGCCTCAGACTCGTCTGTATGCGAAATCCGATCAGGTTTGTTTGAGGAGACCATTTCCTGCAAGGGTAACGCTAGGATGGAAAACCCTGGGATCCAATTACGGCAATACCCACACATTCCTAAAAATGTTCTGATCTGTTGCTGGGTTTGTGGCAGAGTCATGTCTCTAATTGCTTGAATTCTAT
The DNA here is from genome assembly GCF_028390025.1 of Pseudophryne corroboree. Taxonomy (NCBI): domain Eukaryota; kingdom Metazoa; phylum Chordata; class Amphibia; order Anura; family Myobatrachidae; genus Pseudophryne; species Pseudophryne corroboree. Next base: position 468,336,642 of record NC_086452.1, on the reverse strand, counting down.
CAGCGGTCAGGTGTCTCAGTCCTTGTGTTAAACAGTGTCCCAAATATTTTACCTTAGTTTGGCATAATTGCAACTTGTCTTTGGAAACCTTGTGTCCTGTGTCTGAAAGATGAAACAGGAGCTGTTTCGTATCCTTCAGGGATGCCTCCAATGAATCAGAACACAGTAGTAGATCATCCACGTACTGTATTAATACTGATCCACTCACTGGTTGGAAAGACTGTAAACAATCATGCAAAGCCTGAGAAAATATACTTGGGCTATCTATGAATCCTTGTGGTAATCGAGTCCATGTGTATTGGACTCCTCTGTATGTAAATGCGAACAAATATTGACTGTCAGGGTGCAGAGGTACCGAAAAGAAAGCGGAGCAGAGGTCAATAACAGTGAAAAATTTCGCAGTGGGAGGGATTTGCATTAGGATGACAGCTGGATTTGGCACTACGGGGAACTGACTCTCAACTATTTTGTTAATCCCCCTTAGATCCTGCACTAGCCGGTAACCCCTCCCCCCACTCTTTTTCACAGGGAAGATGGGACTATTAGCAGTGCTGGACGTTCTTACCAGAATGCCCTGTTGTAGCAAGCGCTCTATTACTGGGTAAACTCCTAACTCCACCTCTGGCTTCAGAGGGTACTGTGGGATTTTTGGAGCTATCCTACCATCTTTTACTTGTACAACTACCGGAGCTACGTTTGCCATTAATCCAGTGTCCTGTCCATCTTTAGTCCAAAGTGACTCTGGTATCTGAGATGTCATTTCTTCTACTTGGGAGGGAGTCCTATTTGTCATAGTGGTATGTGACATTAATTTTGATGGGGAGTCTAACATGTCTCGTACTTCCTGAGCGTGATTCTCAGGTATGTCCAAGAATACACCTTCAGGAGTACAATAAATGACGCACCCCATTTTACACAGTAAGTCTCTTCCCAGGAGATTGGTCGGTGCCGATGCAGCCAGCAAAAAGGAATGCTTGGTATGTAAAGGCCCTATTGTAATCTCTGCTGGTTTGCTAACAGGGTAATGCTGGACTACTCCTGTTACTCCCACGGCTGGAATTGTCTTACCAGTGGTCCTCATGCCAACTGTCGAATTTATCACTGATTTGGCCGCCCCTGTGTCTACAAGAAAGTTTAATGATTTACCAGCTACATTGATTGCAATTTCTGGTTCACTTCCAAGACTTGCAATCAATTTTACTGGCTGCAGATTACAGGTATGGCCACACCCCTATTGGGTATGGTGACCTCCCTGAATCCCGCTGGCAGCAACTACTTGTGAGGGAATTAGCTGGGAACTACCAGAGGTTTGCCAATCTCTGTTTGGGGGGTATCTTTTTGTTTCCCCTGCATGTGGCTCATAACTCCGTTTCTGCGGACCTTGCTCCCAATGTCGTGTGTCGTGTCGTTGTCTAGGGGGTTGGTATGAGTTTCGTACATTCTTTACTCTACAATCTCGTGCCATGTGTCCCTGTTTATGACAAGAATAACAAGTAACCACACTTGACTTACCCACAGGGTTTGGTGATACAAACAAAGGCTGCCTTGTGGTCAGGGCCTGTATACTTACGGCCATTAACTTATCACTTTGTTGTTCCCTGTGTCTGGTGATGTTCCTATCGTGATCAATAGCAGCCTCTCTCAAAGTAGCCACAGACAGACCTCGCCAACATGGTTGTGTGGTCTGTACCCTAGTCTTTAATGATTCTTTTAAACCATCCATCAGTACCGATACTGCTACTTCTCGATGGTTTATGTTTGTTTTAATGTCCTCTATGCCTGTGTATTTTGCCATTTCTGATAATGCTCTGTGAAAATACTCTGCAGCTGTCTCTGACTCCTTCTGTTTAATGGAGAATATCTTGTTCCATCTGACTACCGCTGGGAAATACTCTTTTAACTGTAAGTTTATTCTTTTTACATTGTCTTTGTTGTACACATCTGTAAGAGGTACATCCTGATCTAATCCGCAATCAGCTAAAAATTGAGTTGCGTCAACATTGGAGGGTAAACATGCTCTCAGCAATATCTGCCAGTCTTTATTGTTGGGCTCTACAGTGTTACCTAAGTCTCTGATGTATTTTTGACTGGCAACTAAGTCTTTTCTAGGGTCAGGGAATTCAGACACTATGGTCCTTAATTCCATTCTGGAAAATGGGCTATACATGGCAATGTTCCTCACAGGGGTGACCCCTGATGTGTCAGTTTTCCCATTTGGAACAGCTATTACCCTAACAGGAGTAACTCTAACAACATCACTCTGTGTGGGTTCTACAGCCTGTGGTGAAATGGCTTCAGCATAGTGTATGGTGCCGTACTTACCTGTAGATACGACCTCACCTATCCCTCCGCTAGGGGCCTTTGTTACTAATCTTGGGGGTGGAGCTGTGCCTACTGTGGTCTCTGCTATGGTGGCTGCTAGAGAGAGCGCTGAAATTGTTGCCGATTCGTCTTCTTGATCACACTCCTGAGGAAAGTTCAAAACAGGGTACAACTTGCACGGGTTAATACTTGCGTTGGTTAATTGGTTAACATTATCTTTAACATTTATACAGTTGCTAAGTGTTTGTGTGTTACACCTTAGTGCGTCATTCTCCGCAACCAATTTCTCTCCCGATATGTATGGTGGCGGTGGGGCCGTGGCTATCAGTTTTCTGATTGAGCCAGATCCCGCCGCCTGAGCCAATCCTCTCTGTATGTCACCTTCCTGTTGCCACAACTGCAAATAATCGTAATGTTTGATTCGTCTCTTTGTTGATTTAATGAGACATATCCTTCTTCTTAAATTCGTTAACACTTCTGTGCTGAAGCTACCTACTCTTGGGAATTTCTCCCCGTCATGTACTGTCATTCTCTCCCATTCATCACATAAAGCTTCTGTGTGACTTCCGTATTTCTCACACATTACATACCTTGCCGACCCAATTGGTCGGTTCACTGAATCAACCCGAACCGAGGTTGATCGCCCCCTACCTGAACAAGTGGCCCCCATAGTTCGAAGGTGTTGCTTTATTTAACCAACCCTTACGCAAACCAAATGTCCAAAATAGGCTGACGGTGGCGGTTTACCGAGTACCCCACTCACTCGCCCACGCCGACCAATACGACCTGATCACACCGATATGGTGCTGGCGTACTCGACCTAGGGCCCCTGCGACCTGAACCTCTATTTACTGGAACCTTTGAGGGTGCTCCGAAGAACACTTACTCTTTCCAGTAACTATTGGTTGCTGGATAGTTCCTGAGTGAGCAGCGAACTTCCCTTAAAATAAAAAAAAAGTTACACAAATCACGTTAGAATGTACAAATAGCGTTTATGACCTTCGTACACAAATAGTACCGGTCAGGTTTACTAATGCACACAATTACGTGCGGTACAATCGTTTAGTACACAAGCAACTAATCTTATGTACTGAGCGACCAGTGGAATCGAAAATTTCGGCTGCGAATTCCTTCAGCCAGAGCTTATATGGCCTATATGGGTGTTGCACCAACCCTTTCTTGGTGTTGTGCCTGTGGACTGTATAGCGGACTTCCTTGTCTGCTGTACCTGAACCTGCTGGTCTGTTATGACCTCCTGGTCTGTTACAGTATGACCTCCTGGTCTGCTACACTCTAATGCTCAAATTGTATGTTTTAACCAGGGATGCCTCCCTAGCCACCATGTACGTCACTTACACGCATGTACCTCACGAGAACTCGACTTTTCTTGTGGTTCAACCTGTAAAATTGTATACAACACACTCACTCACCACATGTACACTTTTGTTTCTATTTCTATTTCTGCGCAGAAATTTCTCTTTAGACCAGATGTGTTACAAATTAGGAGAAGGGTCTATTAATTTAAATTTGGAATTAAAAAAAAATTTTTGCGCGATTTATCGCCTGGCGTTATTTACCGCGTGGCGCTACTTATCGCGTTGAGAGGAGAGAAAAAAAACTTGTGATTTGAGTTACGTGGGCGTACCCGTACGCTCCGTTGCGTAATATACGCTGCGTGCGTCGGCCCTTGGATTGCGTACGCAAGTCTCAGTCTTTTGTTAGAGACACGTGTACGCAAAGCAAAGATCCACCGTAACACAATTTATACGTTTATCAACTATAGAACTGGCAAACAGGAGAGTGACATACGAAAATACACCAATGAAAAGGAAATGCTGATATATATGTGTGCGTGCGTGTGTACGCAAGACAGAAAAAAATAAACAGTTTTAAAAAGACACTATTGTTTTGTTCTTACCTCCGGTTCCCGGATTCCTTCAGCACCCTTTACTAAGAGAAGCAGACGCTTATCCAAACAGCACTACGAGGAATATGATCTCCCGCCCTTTGCTGCTGGATAATGTCTGCTGAAATTACCTAGTGTAGATATGTGAAGGACGGGCGAGCCGCCAATTGATAAAGCTAAATATTTATCGTATATAATACCCTTTATGAGGTCCAAGAACACTGTACGCTATTTATGTATGAAGTACCGTAAGGGTACGCTAGTTGCGTAACAATCGCTTTGCCGTGATCGAGACGCTCAAGCGTCACGTTCACTCACGGCCAAGAGATCACAGGCAGGCACGTTATTGGCTGTTAACAAACGTAATGATTCGCTATAGCGTAGCGAACGCTCGGGACCACAAGGAGATCACCAGCGGCGCTGACGCTCACTATATTAAACCTTTGTATCTAAACCATAAACAGTGTATTGTGCAGTAAAACCTTAGTGTAATGTTAGAGAGTAAATGCAACACAGTATAACCTTATTACCTTAAAAGCTGTTCGAGCGTCACCGACGCTCTGAGAATACTTAATACTATAAGAAACACACAGATACCGTGCTCAGGGTCCAACGCCTAAAATATATATTATGAATGCTATACTTGCAAAAGAGTTAAACACAATACAAGTCATACACTACAATATAACATAGACTACCTAACCATATAACTACACAGGAAATACAATACAATTCAATTTAAAGGAAAATGAGAGAGAAAGGGAAGGAGAGAGAGAGAGAGAGAGAGAATGAGAGAGATTGGCCCACAATAACAAGAAGATCAATATAGTTGCGGAGAAACACTTACGCACAAGGGGAAACGATCGCATGCGCCTCGATATCCAGCTCCCGATTATCAGCAATGAGAACCGTTGAAGAGAGTGAACTGGATATGGGCCCTCATTCCGAGTTGATCGGTCGCAAGGCGATTTTAGCAGAGTTACACACGCTAAGCCGCCGCCTACTGGGAGTGAATCTTAGCTTCTTAAAATTGCGACCGATGTATTCGCAATATTGCGATTACTAACTACTTAGCAGTTTCAGAGTAGCTCCAGACTTACTCTGCCTGTGCGATCATTTCAGTGCTTGTCGTTCCTGGTTGACGTCACAAACACACCCAGCGTTCGCCCAGGCACTCCCACCGTTTCCCCGGCCACTCCTGCGTTTTTTCCGGAAACGGTAGCGTTTTCAGCCACACGCCCCTGAAACGCCGTGTTTCCGCCCAGTAACACCCATTTCCTGTCAATCACATTACGATCGCCGGAGCGAAGAAAAAGCCGTGAGTAAAAATACTTTCATCATAGTAAAGTTACTTGGCGCAGTCGCAGTGCGAACATTGCGCATGCGTACTAAGCGGATTTTCACTGCGATGCGATGAAAAATACCGAGCGAACAACTCGGAATGAGGGCGATGGTCGGCCTGCCTATTTATGCCCCACACACAATGCAATTCAATGGTCCCTACAATCTTATTGTTCATTGGACACAGGAATTCGGCTTCGCACTATAACAAAAGGTCATAGGTTGATTCATACAGGTGGGTTGTGACTGTTTCCAACTGTTCAGGTGGGTGGGATACTGAGTTTCCCGCCGCATGACTAAATAAGAACAAATAATAGTAAATGGACATAAACTTCTTATGTCCATAACTATTCGCACGAGCGATTAATCTGCTCCAAACCAACACCGGAATATTGCTATTTAAATACTCTTCCGATGGGTACCAAACACCACTGTATGACCCCTGTTAGACCCTTCGTACAATACAAAGAGGGATCCCTCTGTTCAGGAACATGCTATGTTAACTAAACTTTCAGAATCTATCAAAGGGACCATGATCTACAAAATACATTATTACTGAAAATATGTAACGATTGAGTCGCACGCTACGATCACATAAACTCTACCGTAAATACGCATAACTTGCGCCTGCGGGTGCCCGCGACTGTGAGTATGCATACGCACGGGAGAGCGTACGCATGCGCAGCACGGACCTGTGTGAGGTGCAAATATGGTAGTGTGCATAGAGATATTTTTCTGACTTTGACAATATAAATACCACCTGTACCTTCTCTAAACAGGGTTCCATCATTCCCAGATATGGCCTGACAGCAGCAGAATGTAAGACACTAGCAGTGATGCAGGTAGACATAGGTGCAAGTGCAGGTTTTTCAGGCCAGCACAACTATCCTGATTCTGCTGGAACAGTCATGATCATAGAAACTGCCCTACACAGGCAGGCTGCCAAGCAATACAGTAAATCTGTAATATAATGCACTCACACCTATATAAGCATCAACATACCTGTGTATACTTTGCTCCCCATGATATTACTTTATCACTTAAGACCAGCTTTTCTCCGTTCGGGCCCCAGTCATCAAAGGTCCCAACTTTCACAAGCTCTCCTCTCAGATCCTCAGAAACTTGCCAGTTTAAAACATCATAGAGTCCTTTCAGCTCTCCCTTCTCATCAAACGCCACAATCTCGCCTCCGGAATTCAGGAACTTCACTCTTTTTACATAACGGAAAAGCTTGAAGAAAAATGAGGTAAATGTGGTGATGCTACAGTGTGGCAGATAAATGGCCGATAAGTAGCTATATTTTTTAAGTTATAAGGATATATTACCGGTCACTGAGGTGTTCTGTGAGTGCTCTTTATGGGCCCCAGAGTTCCAAGGTGAATTCTAATGTACATTGGTGGTCATTCCCAGTTGATCGCTAGCTGCATTTGTTCGCAGCGCAGCGATCAGGCTAAAAAACGGCAGCTCTGCGCATGCGGCACAATGCGCACGCGCGATGTACGGGCACAACGAACGATGCAGTTTTGTACAGGCTATAGCGATGCATTTCAGTTGCACTGGTTGCCGCAGAGTGATTGACATGAAGTGGGCGATCCGTTTTCAGGAAGTGTTCGGAAAAAAATGCAGGCGTGCCAGGGAAAACGCAGGCGCGGCTGGGCGAATGCTGGGCGGGTGTGTGACGTCAAATCCGGAACCGAATAGTCTGAAGTGATCGCAAGCGCTGAGTAGGTTTTGAGCTACTCTGAAACTACACAAAAATTTTTTTGTATACGCTCTGCGATACAACCGTTCGCACTTCTGCTAAGCTAAAATACACTCCCAGTGGGCGGCGGCATAGCGTTTGCATGGCTGCTAAAAACTGCTAGCGAGCGATCAACTCGGAATGACCCCAATTATTCCTTGTACTACACAAGTTTTCCTGACGTACACAGGGGAGATGTATCAAAGCTTGGAGTAAGATAAAGTGGAGAGCGATAAAGTATCAGTCAATAAGCTCTTGTCATTTTTTAGACTCTAGCATGGGAGTTAGGAGCTGATAAGCTGGTATTTTATCTCTCTCCAATCTTTGATCGAGCTCACAAAGTGGTAATGGGGGTAATTCCAAGTTGATCGCAGCAGGAATTTTGTTAGCAGTTGGGCAAAACCATGGCCCTCATTCCGAGTTGTTCGCTCGCAAGCTGCTTTTAGCAGCTTTGCACACGCTAAGCCGCCGCCTACTGGGAGTGAATCTTAGCTTATCAAAATTGCGGACAAAAGATTCGCAATATTGCGAAAAGACTTCTCTGTGCAGTTTCTGAGTAGCTCGAGACTTACTCTTCCAGTGCGATCAGTTCAGTGCTTGTCGTTCCTGGTTTGACGTCACAAACACACCCAGCGTTCGCCCAGACACTCCCCCGTTTCTCCAGCCACTCCCGCGTTTTTCCCAGAAACGGTAGCGTTTTTTCACACACACCCATAAAACGGCCAGTTTCCGCCCAGAAACACCCACTTCCTGTCAATCACATTACGACCACCAGAACGAAGAAAAAACCTCGTAATGCCGTGAGGAAAATACCTAACTGCATAGCAAATTTACTTGGCGCAGTCGCACTGCGGACATTGCGCATGCGCATTAGCGACTAATCGCTCCGTTGCGGAAAAACATAACGAGCGAACAACTCGGAATGACCCCCCATGTGCACTGCAGGTGGGGCAGATGTAACATGTGCAGAGAGAATTAGATTTGGGTGGGTAATTTTGTTTCTGTGCAGGGTAAATACTGTCTGCTTTATTTTTACACTGCAAATTAGATTGCAGATTGAACACACCACACCCAAATCTAACTCTCTCTGCACATGTTATATCTGCCTCCCCTGCAGTGCTCATGGTTTTGCCCAATTGCAAACAAAATTCCTGCTGCGATCAACTTGGAATTACCCCCAATATTAGAACTTACTGATTATGAGCAGAGACATGAGAAATGAACATTAGTAATATTATTAATATAGTAAGTCCACCTTACTTGTAACATGCTGCCACTATCAGTATGGAAAGAGGTGCTATCATAAACCTCTAGACACATCTTAAGGTTGATCTCTCTGAGCTATGGAATGGAACACGGTAACTTCCCCTAATCTATTTCACTCCCTCGCCTGCGGTGGCCATAGTCACTATGCACAACAGATTGGCCAGGCTCGCACCCTCTCTAAGACACGGAGCAACTTCTCCAGCTGGAGTACACACATTGGCCAAACGCAGAGACCTATGATTAAGAACTAGTCTCTAAGCTATCTCCTCTACTTCATACATCATAAGCTGCTCGCAGTTTCCGAGAGTAGATTCAAGACAATGGGGTCTATGCACTAAGCCAACCAATCATCTCCTGACTGTCATTTTTCCAACCCATCCTGTAACATGTCAGTTAGGAGCTGGTTGGTTGGTACTTTATCTCCATCCACTTTACCTCCATCCAAGACATAGTAAATAGACCCCTATGTTCCTTATATATCCCCCTACCCAAGGCCTGGAGTGGAGCATAACCAGGAATATGAAGCATATTGGAGATCTTTCCAGAGTGGTGGGAGAACCATAACTACTACCTAAACTGAGGGAACTCAAGGAGCATAGGGCACAGCTACTTCCAACCATCACTTGTGTGACAGAATCTACTGACTAAGGTCTATTCAGCTATTGTTCTTAAACAGGGCCAGGTGTGATGTTTTATGCTGGACCAGTCACTAGACACTAATAACAGGAAACTGGGAGCAGTTGGAGCCCTCTGAGGTCACAAATGACTAAAATAGGGAGTGACTGGCTATCTTCCCCCATCACCAAGGGATTAATTGCATCAAGATCCCATTGTTCTCCCCTAGGACTGAGTCAGACACTGGGGCATGAGAACAGCAGGGGGGGTCTCTGCATGACTCATCTCTTTTACAGACCCTCATTGAGCTCTACCAATCAGGGAGGACCTTTCCTTAAAACCACCCTTGGCAGGAGGGACTTTGGTGGTGGAAATTGGAATGTTGTTTAAAAAGGGAAGGCAAGAGATCTCCAGGGTGTGAGTTTGGCTTCTAAAAGCTACTAGTCCCGGAGTCTCAGCTCCTGCTAGTGTGCTGAGGATTTGGCCTGGGAGCATTGTGGCCACTGGATTACCAACTGTTCTCCGGATTTGCAGACTTGTTGGCTCTGCTGTATGAACACTGCTTCAAACTCCTGTGATCCTCCACAATTATACTACATCCGGACAAGAGCATGTGGAAAAGTGCTGGGAAGTCTGACGGTAAACTGCTGTTTATTGGGCCCTGTTGTTCTGGGGTTAATTTCAAATGTGTTTATCTTATAGTTGATTTAGAGAGCTTGTACTAAGTAAATCTCTAATAAATATATGGTTATATCTTCATGTCTCCTGTCTGAGTGACCTGACCCAGATGTCCTGGAGTACACTCTGAGTTTATGCTCTAATACTCCTGATCTTTACAACTTGTAATATGGAATCATAAATGGAAACATTGCTACAAATACAAAGCCTTAATGATGTAATGGGCCACACATTCTGTGCTATATCACTAATATTTTACAATTAAGGACATCATTCTGAGTCAGACACAGTCATGGCGTCCTTGCATCAATATTCCGATGCTGCTACATAGTCCTTCCCTGGTATACAGCCATGTGACTGAATATGCAAGGACTGTGATGCCCACTGTCAGTGTCTATAGATGCTGCATTACCATCTGGCAGGTACAGTTTCACTGCCCGAGTATGGCCTCCTATGTGAGCAGTTTAGCGTTCAACCGCTTTCTACGTCACGCCTTTTACTGGCTGCTCCCCTGTTACCTCCCAGCCACCGTCCAGGACCGCCCCTCACAATTCTGCTACCATGCGTCCAAATCTGTACGTACAAAAATCAGGATTCATGCGTGGTGAGATCATGACCCATGCGCCCCTACCCTCCTACTCAGAGAATCTGGCCCAAAGTGTCCTCATGACCAATAAAGTAAAATAGACCTAAAGTTACTGTTGTTTAGTACTGAAGTTATAAATATGAGGAAACATAAAAAAACATATTTTATTCAGCTAAATAAAATGACCTAAAGGGACGTTACTGCTGTATAAAATTTATGTAGGTAAAATTTAAAAGAAAGCAATTTAAAACCTGCCCATAAGTGAAACGTGTATATGACTGAGCGATAGGGGAAGAGGCCATGGAAAGGCCATAGTATATTGCTGTGTGAAGAAGTGGTATTTCATCTTTGTAATACCGCATTCAGATCGCAAATGCCGGATCCCACTCGGTAAGAGAAACGTGTCTTTATCGTGTGGGATCCGGCATTTGCTCCGCTATGGTGGCTTTCCGACCCGGCAATATACCGGGTCGGTTGCCATAGCAGCGGGGGGGGGGGGGTGCAGCAGCATCAGGGGCGGGGGAGGAGGCAGCGCTGGGAGATAAGCTCATCTCCTGCGCCGCCTCTCCCTATGCTGTGAATGGGAGCCGTGTCGCATCGACGCGGCTCCCATTCACACTGCGCCTGACCCAGTATTCAACCCGGGTATAACCCTTCATTTATACCCGGTTAAATTACCGGGTCAGGCGACCCGCTAATTCGGCGAAAGTGCTTTCACATCGCTCACTGACCTGTTTCGTCACGGCAATATGCCGTGTCGATACCGGGTTATTTGTGCGATGTGAAAGGGGTATAAGGGTGCCCACACACAGCACAATATAGCTGCCGATCCGACGAATTGGAACAATATAGCAGCTATATCGTTCCGTATGTGGGCATGATGTCGTCCACTGCGCGCACCCGTGGCGTCATCCGCCTGCATTTGGTGGACAGTACCATGCAGCGCTATGCATAGGAAGGCCGGCATAGCGGCCGGTCGGGTACCGGATCACCCCGTGTGTTAGGACCGCCTGATATATCGGCCCTCGAAGGCTCCGTCGCTTCGTGTGTGGGCACCCTAAAGGGCCCTACACACTTGCCGATGCATTCGATGAGTGATCTGAATGATGATCGATCATCTTTCAAATTGACTTGCATTGCAGAGAGACGGAGAACCAACAATGAACGACCGCGGGGCTGTGCATCCTTCATCGTTGGTGCATACACACTGAGCGACATGAACGATTTCTTGTTCATTACTGAACGAGATCGTTCATATCGCCCGCACACATCAGCAAGTGTGTAGGGCCCTTAAGTTTACACCTACTTTCAGTCGGTTCATCTTCATGCAAAGAATCATTGACACACACATAAAGACAGGCAAGTATTGTGGCTAAAGTTGTCTTAGGCACCTTCAGAACTGCATATTTCTGCCCTTCAGCCATTTATATTACATGTTGCTAAATAATATATTTGTATCTGGGTATTTCTATGTTGTACCTGCCATGGCTGATAATTCTCAATGTCTGTACACGATCCATTAAAAAATGGTCCTTTCCCAGGTTGACAAGACATCATGTTGTGTATGGCGTGTGCTACTGCGTACACGGAGTTATACACGGACACGGCTAGCCGAAAGTTGCTTGTGTCATACACAGAGCTGCCCAATCTGATTAATTCTTCTTTGCCTGTGCAAAACGTAGCATTGATTCCATAGAGCGACGCGTTGCCAACAACACTTTTCGGCCACTTGCATGGAAAGACATGCTCCCAAAATTCCTTCATAAATATATCATTGGGATACTTGGAGGGATATATACTGTACAGGAAATCTCGGAAACCAGGGATATTTGAACTGTATTTGGCAAGACCGATGGTCCCATTCAATGTGCTCCATAGTGTTTTTTGGGTAAAAACAGCGGAAGGCAGCCAACTTCCCACCGCAATCCAAATTTTCCCAACTATCTGGTTATCGGTAACCTCCTGCAGGAGAGCTATAAGCTCGGTTGCATAGGCATACAGCACAATTACGTTGGTCTTGGTTTTGTGCATAGCGTTGATAATGCCATCCAGGCTGTCTTTGCTGGGCGGCACCGAGAGGGTTTTGGCAAAGGCAACACATAGGCCGTTCTTAGCCATCTCAAGCTTTAGCTTCTGGCTGCCTTGGTCCCCGTAGTCGTTATTGGAAGACACTATGCCAACCCACGACCAGTTGAAGTGCTTGATCATCTGGACCACAGCGATGGGTTGAGAGTCTACGGTGCCCACTGTCCGTACAAAAGAAGGGAACTGGGTCTTGTCAGCCAGAGTGGGGAGAGCGGAGGCATAACTGATCTGCAAAGAGAAAATAGGATTTTAATACCTACCGGTAAATCCTTTTCTCTTAGTCCGTAGAGGATGCTGGGGACTCCGTAAGGACCATGGGGTATAGACGGGATCCGCAGGAGACATGGGCTCACTATAAGACTTTTACTGGGTGTGAACTGGCTCCTCCCTCTATGCCCCTCCTCCAGACCTCAGTTAGAAACTGTGCCCAGGGAGACGGACATTTTGAGGAAAACATTTGTTTAAACACGGTGAGTGTCATACCAGCTCATACCACGAACATACCACAGAACGTGGCATTCAAAAGAATACCATCCAACGGCATGAAAAATACACAGCCACATGCTGAGAGAATATGCAACACAACCAGTGTATCAACACAACCAATAAAAAGACACCGCCTGCCATGGCATGCACAACATCAGCAACCGCCTGACAGAAGAGAAACACAGAGAGAGAGGTTTGTGGGAACCGCAGCGGTCTATTAATGGTTTTTGTATGAATAGAAATCTGGATAATGTCCTCTGAGAAACTGAAATTTCTATTCTAGAATTACTTCGGATTAAGGTAACTGTACATATGAAAAAACAGATACTGTGTCTTTTTCAGGTGCACTCAATTTTGTTACCATTCAGTGGTGCTCCCATGAGTCAAAAAAGTATCGGAAAGAGATACCAAATAAAGAGACATGGAAAGAAAGTAGACTCTTGTTTGGGAGCACTCAACCTCAGATGGACTAAAGTATATCAATGTCTTATACTGATAAAATCGTGTATTTAATAATTTCTTAATAAAATATGTAGAATTATCGGAGTTAAATTGGTATGTGATTCAAGGCTATTAAGCAAAAATATTTATATAGATTAGAGTAGATATTTAGCAAAAAATAAGATTTTAAACCTACCGGTAAATCTTTTTCTCCTAGTCCGTAGAGGATGCTGGGGACTCCGTAAGGACCATGGGGATAGACGGCTCCGCAGGAGACATGGGCACTAAGAAAGAACTTTAGGTATGGGTGTGCACTGGCTCCTCCCTCTATGCCCCTCCTCCAGACCTCAGTTAGAGAAACTGTGCCCAGAGGAGACGGACAGTACGAGGAAAGGATTTTTATTAATCCAAGGGCAAGATTCATAGCAGCCACACCAATCACACCGTATAACTTGGGATATACGAACCAGTTAACAGTATGAAACAACACAGCATCAGTCCAAAACTGATGAAAACTGTAACATAACCCTTATGTAAGCAAAACTATATACAAGTCTTGCAGAAGTAGTCCGCACTTGGGACCGGCGCCCAGCATCCTCTACGGACTAGGAGAAAAAGATTTGCCGGTAGGTTTAAAATCTTATTTTCTCTTACGTACTAGAGGATGCTGGGGACTCCGTAAGGACCATGGGGATTATACCAAAGCTCCCAAACGGGCGGGAGAGTGCGAATGACTCTGCAGCACCGACTGAGCAAATAGGAGGTCCTCACCAGCCAGGGTATCAAACTTGTAGAACTTTGCAAAGGTGTTTGAGCCCAAGTAGCAACTCGGCACAATTGCAATGCCGAGACCCCTCGGGCAGCCGCCCAAGAAGAGCCCACCTACCTAGTGGAATGGGCCTTAACTGATTTTGGTAACGGCAATCCAGCCATTGAATGAGCCTGCTGAATCGTGTTACAGATCCAGCGAGCAATAGTCTGCTTTGAAGTAGGAGCGCCTACCTTGTTGGCTGCATACAAGACAAACAGTGCTTCTGTTTTTCTAACTCTAGCCGTTCTGGCTACGTAAATCTTCAAAGCCCTGACCACATCAAGGGAGTCGGAATCCTCCAAGTCACGTGTAGCCACAGGCACCACAATAGGTTGGTTCATATGAAACGATGAAACCACCATTGGCAAGAATTGAGGACAGGTCCGCAATTCCGCTCTATCCATATGGAAAACCAGATAGGGGCTTTTATGAGATAAAGCCGCCAATTCCGACACTCGCCTAGCCAAAGCCAAGGGTAACAACATGACCACTTTCCAAGTGAAATATTTTAATTCCACTGTTTTAAGTGGTTCAAACCAGTGCGACTTAAGGAAGCTCAACACCACGTTAAGGTCAAAAGGCGCCACCGGAGGTATAAAAGGAGGCTGAATGTGCAGCACTCCCTTCACAAAAGTCTGTACTTCTGGGAGAGAAGCTAATTCCTTCTGAAAAAAATGTATAGGGCCGAAATCTGAACCTAATTCACTCCAGTTTGTAGGAAGTGAAGGAAACGGCCCAGATGGAATTCTTCCGTAGGAGCATTCCTGGCCTCACACCAAGAAACATACTTCCGCCATATACGGTGATAATGTTTAGCTGTCACGTCCTTCCTAGCCTTTATCAGAGTAGGAATGACCTCATCCGGAATGCCCTTTTCCGCTAGGATCCGGCGTTCAACCGCCATGCCGTCAAACGCAGCCGCGGTAAGTCTTCGAACAGACAGGGCCCCTGTTGTAACAGGTCCTGTCTTAGAGGAAGGGGCCACGGCTCTTCTGTGAGCATTTCCTGCAGATCCGAATACCAGGCCCTTCGTGGCCAATCAGGAACAATGAGAATTGTCTGTACTCCTCTTTTCCTTATTATTCTCAACACCTTGGGGATGAGAAGAAGAGGAGGAAACACATAGACCGACTGGAACACCCACGGTGTCACTACGGTGTCCACCGCCACCGCCTGAGGGTCTCTTGACCTGGCGCAATACCTCTGTAGTTTTTTGTTTAGGCGGGACGCCATCATGTCTATCTGGGGCAGGCCCCACTGACTTGCAATCTGTGCGAAGACTTCCTGATGAAGTCCCCACTCTCCTGGATGTAGATCGTTTCTGCTGAGGTAGTCTGCTTCCCAGTTGTCCACTCCCGGAATGAACACTGCTGACAGTGCGCCCACATGATGTTCCGCCCAGCGAAGAATCCTGGTGGCTTCTGCCATTGCCATTCTGCTCCTTGTGCCACCTTGGCGGTTTACATGAGCTATTGCGGTGATGTTGTCTGACTGGATCAGAACCGGTAGGTCGCGAAGCAAAGTCTCCGCTTGACGAAGGGCGTTGTATATGGCCCTTAGTTCCAGGACGTTGATGTGAAGACAAGTTTCTTGACTTGACCAAAGACCTTGGAAGCTTCTTCCCTGTGTGACTGCTCCCCAACCTCGGAGGCTCGCGTCCGTGGTCACGAGAACCCAGTCCTGAATGCCGAATCTGCGACCCTCCAGAAGGTGAGCACTCTGCAGCCACCACAGGAAAGCTACCCTGGCCCTGGGGGACAGGGTGATCAACCGATGAATCTGTAGATGTGACCCGGATCACTTGTCCAGTAGGTCGCATTGGAAAGTCCTCGCATGGAATCTGCCGAAAGGGATGGCCTCGTAAGATGCCACCATCTTTCCCAGGACTCGAGTGCAGTGATGCACCGACACCTGTTTTGGCTTCAATAGGTCCCTGACCAGAGTCATGAGTTCCTGGGCCTTTTCTATTGGAAGATAAACCCTTTTCTGGTCCGTATCCAGAATCATGCCTAAGAAGGTCAAACGAGTCGTAGGAACTTACTGTGACTTCGGAATATTGAGAATCCAGCCGTGTTGCTGTAACACCTTCAGTGAAAGTGACACGCTGCTCAACAACTGCTCTCGTGATCTCGCTTTTATCAGGAGATCGTCCAAGTATGGGATAATTGTGACACCCTGCTTGCGCAGGAGCACCATCATTTCCGCCATTACCTTGGTGAAAATCCTCTGGACCGTGGAAAGCCCAAACGGCAACATCTGAAATTGGTAATGACAATCCTGTACCTCAAATCTCAGGTACGCCTGATGAGGTGGATATATGGGAACATGAAGGTATGCATCCTTTATGTCCAGGGATACCATAAAATTCCCCCCTTCTAGGCTGGCGATGACCGCTCTGAGCGATTCCATCTTGAACTTGAACCTTTTTAAGTATAGGTTCAAGGATTTTAAATTTAAAATGGGTCTGACCGAACCGTCCGGTTTCGGGACTACAAATAGGGATGAGTAATACCCCCTCCCTTGTTGAAGCAGGGGAACTTTGACCACCACCTGTTGAAGACACAATTTTTGAATTGCATTTAAAACTATCTCCCTCTCTTGGGGAGAAGCTGGTAGGGCCGATTTGAAAAATCGGTGAGGGGGCACCTCTTTGAATTCCAGCTTGTAACCCTGGGAGACAATTTCTATTGCCCAGAGATCCACCTGTGAGTGAACCCAGATGTGGCTGAAAAGTCGAAGACGTACCCCCACTGGGGCGGACTCCCTCAGCGGAGCCCCAGCGTCATGCGGTGGATTTTGTAGAGGCCGGGAGGACTTCTGCTCCTGGGAACTAGCTGTGGTTGACAGCTTTTTCCCTCTGCCCTTACCTCTGGCAAGAAAGGACGATCCTCGTGCTCTCTTGTTTTTATTTGACCGAAAGGACTGCATTTGATAATGTGGCGCTTTCTTAGGCTGTGAGGGAATATAAGGCAAAAAATTTGATTTACCTGCCGTAGCTGTGGAGACCAGGTCCGAGAGACCGTCCCCAAACAATTCCTCACCCCTATAAGGTAAAACCTCCATATGCCTTTTTGAGTCGGCATCACCTGTCCATTGCCGGGTCCATAGGACTCGTCTAGCAGAAATGGACATAGCGTTGACTCTAGAACCCAGTAGGCCAATGTCTCTTTGAGCATCCCTCATATATAAGACAGCATATTTAATATGACCCAGGGTTAACAAAATGGAATCCCTATCCAGGGTATCCAATTCTGCCGTTAAGGTATCAGTCCATGCTGCTACAGCGCTACAAACCCAAGCCGACGCTATCGCCGGTCTGAGTAAGGTACCAGAGTGCGTGTAAATGGACTTTAATGTAGCCTCCTGCTTGCGATCAGTAGGATCCCTGAGGGTAGCCGTATCTTGGGATGGCAGTGCTACCTTTTTGGATAAGCGTGTCAACGCTTTGTCTACCCTTGGGGAGGATTCCCACCGTATCCTGTCCTTGATCGGAAAAGGATACGCCATAAGAATCCTTTTGGGAATCTGCAGTTTCTTGTCTGGAGATTCCCAAGCCTTTTCAAATAACTTGTTCAGCTCATGAGAAGGAGTAAATGTTACCTCAGGTTTCTTTTCCTTATACATGTGTACCCTCGTGTCAGGGACCGGGGGTTCCTCTGTGATATGCAAAACATCCTTTATTGCAATAATCATATATTGAATACTTTTAGCCAATTTTGGCTGTAATTTTGCATCATCGTAGTCGACACTAGAGTCAGAATCCGTGTCGGTATTAGTGTCTACTATTTGGGATAGTGGGCGCTTTTGAGACCCCGAGGGTCCCTGCGACATAGGGGCAGGCAGGGCCTGACTTTGTGCATAATTCCTGGACTCAGCTTTGTCCAACCTTTTGTGCAATAAATTTACATTAGCACTTAACTCATTCCACATATCCACCCAGTCAGGTGTCGGTGTTGCCGACGGAGACACCACATTTATTTGCTCCACCTCCTCACTAGGAAAGCCTTCTACCTCAGACATGCCGACACATGCGTACCGACACACCACACACTCAGGGAATCCTCTTATCTGAAGACAGTTCCCCCACAAGGCCCTTTGGAGAAACAGAGAGTATGCCAGCACACACCCAGCGCCAATGACCCAGGAAAAAACACAGAATGTTTACCCAGATAGCGCTGTATTCATCTATTTGCACCAAATTATGTGCCCACCCTTCTTTAAAACCCTCTTTCACAGTGGTAAGCAGGGGAGAGTCCGGGGAGCTTCCTCTCAGCGGTGTGCCATGGAGAAAATGGCGCTTGTGAGTGCTGAGGAACAAGCTCCGCCCCCTCAGCGGCGGGCTTCGGTCCCGCTGAAATATTCAAAACTGGCGGGGGATCTCTTTTATATACAGTGCCCAGCCTGTATATATACTTATTGCCAGTTTTGGAGGTCCTTATTGCTGCCCAGGGCGCCCCCCCCCCCCCCCCCTGCACCCTTACAGTGACTGCCGTGTGTGTGCTGTGTGGGAGTAATGGTGCAAAGCACTACTGCTGTGCGTTACCTCAGTGAAGATCTGAAGTCTTCTGCCGCCTTTGAAGTCTTCTTTCTTCTCATACTCACGCGGCTTCTATCTTCCGGCTCTGCGAGGAGGACGGCGGCGCGGCTCTGGGACGAATGGCGAGGGTGAGACCTGCGTTCCGTTCCCTCTGGAGCTAATGGTGTCCAGTAGCCTAAGAAACAGAGTTTAACATTAAAGTAGGTCTGTTTCTCTCCCCTCAGTCCCTCGTTGCAGGGAGTCTGTTGCCAGTAGGGTGGCCAATCCCGGGATCGGGATCGGCGGGATCCCGGGATTTGGGGCCAAAAATGCCGGGATTTGAATCCCAGGATTGGAGCCTTCAATCCCGGGATTCACGTGCGCATGCGCACTACTGATTCTTGACCGGGCAGCGCCGTTGAGCACTAGCGCTCGGCTCAGCCTCAGACACTGCCTGGCCCCGGCTGCCCTGCTGTGTGCGGCGTGACGTCTGCGAGGTCACGCTGCACAGCCCCTTCAGCCATGGCCGCCCTCCAATGCGCCTGCCAGCCAGCCAGCCCTCCTGCCCGCCACAATTTGAAAGTAAAGAGGACTCTAAAGCAGGTGCACTGTGAGTGATACTCACGCTGCGCTGCCCTGCTGCATGCCTCTGGACCTCAGTGACCCCTCTACTCCATAGTGAGTATTATATATATCTATATATATATATATATATAGAATTAATTAATGCTGCAGCACTCTGAGTCTTTTAAACATCAAAGGTGTATTGGAAAAATCACATCATGATTTTTTCAGTACACCTGTGATGTTTAAACGACTCAGAGTGCTGCAGCATTAATTTATCCCATTGCTTCCATCACTTTATTCCCTGAAGCAGAGTGCCAGGCTGTATGTACCATAATATACACTGCTCAAAAAAATAAAGGGAACACTAAAATAACACATCCTAGATCTGAATGAATGAAATATTCATATTAAATACTTTGTTCTTTACATAGTTGAATGTGCTGACAACAAAATCACACAAAAATTATCAATGGAAATCAAATTTATTAACCCATGGAGGTCTGGATTTGGAGTCACACTCAAAATTAAAGTGGAAAAACACACTACAGGCTGATCCAACTTTGATGTAATGTCCTTAAAACAAGTCAAAATGAGGCACAGTAGTGTGTGTGGCCTCCACGTGCCTGTGTGACCTCCCTACAATGCCTGGGCATGCTCCTGATGAGGTGGCGGATGGTCTCCTGAGGGATCTCCTCCCAGACCTGGACTAAAGCATCCGCCAACTCCTGGACAGTCTGTGGTGCAACGTGGCGTTGGTGGATGGAGCGAGACATGATGTCCCAGATGTGCTCAATTGGATTCAGGTCTGGGGAACAGGCAGGCCAGTCCATAGCATCAATGCCTTTGTCTTGCAGGAACTGCTGACACACTCCAGCCACATGAGGTCTAGCATTGTCTTGCATTAGGAGGAACCCAGGGCCAACCGCACCAGCATATGGTATCACAAGGGGTCTGAGGATCTCATCTCGGTACCTAATGGCAGTCAGGCTACCTCTGGCGAGCACATGGAGGGCTGTGCGGCCCCCCAAAGAAATGCCACCCCACACCATTACTGACCCACTGCCAAACCGGTCATGCTGGAGGATGTTGCAGGCAGCAGAACGTTCTCCTTGGCGTCTCCAGACTCTGTCACGTCTGTCACATGTGCTCAGTGAGAACCTGCTTTCATCTGTGAAGAGCACAGGGTGCCAGTGGTGAATTTGCCAATCTTGGTGTTCTCTGGCAAATGCCAAACGTCCTGCATGGTGTTGGGCTGTAACCACAACCCCCACCTGTGGACGTCGGGCCCTCATACCACCCTCATGGAGTCTGTTTCTGATCGTTTGAGTAGACACATGCACAGTTGTGGCTTGCTGGAGGTCATTTTGCAGGGCTCTGGCAGTGCTCCTCCTGTTCCTCCTTGCACAAAGGCGGAGGTAGCGGTCCTGTGCTGGGTTGTTGCCCTCCTACGGCCTCCTCCACGTCTCCTGATGTACTGACCTGTCTCCTGATAGCGTCTCCATGCTCTGGACACTACGCTGACAGACACAGCAAACCTTCTTGCCACAGCTCGCATTGATGTGCCATCCTGGATGAGCTGCACTACCTGAGCCACTTGTGCGGGTTGTAGGGAGGTCATACAGGCACGTGGAGGCCACACACTACTGAGCCTCATTTTGACTTGTTTTAAGGACATTACATCAAAGTTGGATCAGCCTGTAGTGTGTTTTTCCACTTTAATTTTGAGTGTGACTCCAAATCCAGACCTCCATGGGTTAACTAAGGACCAGTCTGACATGTGGTTCGGTGACCACTTATAAATGTTTGAGTAAATCTCTCAATTTTTCAGTTGGTGTACAGTATTGCACAAATAATTGGTATGGCCACTATATACGTTTAGCCATTACCCCCCTGTGCACCCACACAATTGTACTCATTATTGCATAATGACTATACTGGTGATTTAGACTACTCATTTAGTTGTTTTGGTCAATAAGGAAGGATTTACCCTGTTGGATATTTGTGGCCTTTACATTGTTTTGCCATATAAGTGTTATATCCAATTTGTATATATGAGCCTGATTGTCACATGTGTGTCCGTTTCCTACTTTTGTGGAAAGTACGATCAATCTCATTCCCGGTTAAGGTGACAAAAAAAGGGCCAGCATGAAAATTGCGGACATTCCCCACTGGAGATGCCCAATCTCTTCTGATCTTGGAAGCCAAGCAGTGGAGGGCCGGACTAGTACTTGGATGGGAGACCACCTTGGAACATCCTGGTACTGCAATAAATATTGCTGCCAAAATATATGTCAAAGATAGGTACTCGGATCCATATGACCTATGATTTAATTTTCTGCAACTAAATTTCCCTAATGGATTTCTGCAGTATGAGAGATAATCATATACTCTTTATGACGGACATTACTGAGACTAAAAGGTGACATCCTCTTGGCCATAAAAAGATTTTCCGGCTTATATTATATTATAGCATTTTTTGCTAAATATCTACTCTAATCTATATAAATATTTTTGCTTAATAGCCTTGAATCACATACCAGTTGAACTCCGATAATTCTACATATTTTATTAAGAAATTATTAAATACATGATTTTATCAGTATAAGACATTGATATACTTTAGTCCATCTGAGGTTGAGTGCTCCCAAACAAGAGTCTACTTTCTTTCCATTTCTCTTTATTTGGTATCTCTTTCAGAAAAGAAACACCACCAGAGTGTAACCAGAACCAATAACAGCAGACACAGTACGCACTGGGACGGGCGCCCAGCATCCTCTATGGACTAAGAGAAAAGGATTTACTGGTAGGTATTAAAATCCTATTTTCTCCTACGTCCTAGAGGATGCTGGGGACTCCGTAAGGACCATGGGGTTTATACCAAAGCTCCAGACCGGGTGGGAGAGTGCGGACGACTCTGCAGCACCGATTGAGCAACATGAGGTCCCCATCAGCCAGGGTATCAAACTTGTAGAGCTTAGCAAAAGTGTTTGAACCCGACCAAGTAGCCGCTCGGCAAAGTTGAACCGCCGAGACACCTCGGGCATCCGCCCAAGAAGAGCCCATCTTCCTAGTAAAATGGGTCTCCACCGACTTCGGTAACGACAATCCAGCCATAAAACTAGCACGCCGAATCGTATCACAGATCCAGCGGGTAACAGACTGCATAGTCGCAGGCGCCCCAATCATACTGGGAGCATACCGGACAAACAGAGGCTCTGTTTCCCCAATCTGAGCCAAATTGGTGACATAAATATTCAAAGCCCTGACTACATCGAGAGACTTTGAATCAGCCAATGCTTAAGTAACCACAGGCATCAAAATAGGCTGGTTTCTGCAAAACACAGAAACCACTTTTGGCAGAACTATTATCCAAGTTCTCAATTCCACTCTATCCACATGGAAGATCAAACCGGGGCTCTTGTGAGACAAAGCCGATACTTCCGACACCCGCCTTGCAGACGCCAAGGCCAATAGCATGACCACTTTCCAAGAGAGAAATTTTAAGACAACCTTTCCTAAAGGCTCCAATCAGTGTGACACAAGAAAATGCGACACCACATCAAGGTCGCATGGTACCAATGGAGGCACAAAAGGAGGTTGGATGTGCAGTACTCCTTTCACGAAAGTCCGAACTTCCGGAAAGGTGGCCAATTCCTCTTTTTTTTTTTTTTAGAAAGAAAATTTAGAAGGCCAAAACTGCACTGAAATGGAGCCTAACTTTAGGCCCGCATCCACACCTGCTTGCAAAGAATGGCGAAGAACGACCCAGCTGAAAATCTTCTTGGATTCACACCAAGACACATATTTATGCCAAAACCGGTGGCAATGCTTTGTCGTTACTTCTTTTCTAGCCTGAAGAAGTGTGGAAATGACTTCACTGGGAATACCCTTTCGGGCTAGAATATGGTGCTCGACCATCACGCCGCCAAACGCAGCCGCGGTAAGGCTTGATCCACGCCCAGATCTTGCTATAACAGTTCCTCACGTAGTGGAAGAGGCCAGGGATCTTTGACGAGTAAATCTTGAAGATCTGGATACCAAGCCCTCCTTGGCTAAACCGGAACAATGAGGATCGCCCGAACCTTTGTTCTTTTTACGTTTATCACCTTCAGAAAGAGTGAAAGCGGAGGGGACACATAGACCGACTGAAAACACCCAAGGTGTCACGAGGTCGTCCACTACTATAGCTTGAGTGTCCCTTGCCCTGGAACAATATCCCTGAAGTCTCTCGTTGAGTCGAGACACCAACATGTCCAATCGAGGCACACCTCAAAGACTTGTCACTTCTGTGAAAACTTCTCGATGACGACTATATTTCTCCCGGATGGAGATCACGTCTGCAGATGAAATCTATTTCTCCGTCGTTCACATCCGGAACAAAGACTGCAATTATAGCGTTTACCAGTCTTTCCACCCAGGGGAAAACTTCTTGCGGCTTCTGCCATTGCGGCTTTGCACCTTGCTCTGCCCTAGCGGTTCACTTACACCACTGCTGTCAAGTCGTCCGACAGAAGCAAGACGGCAGATCACGAAGAATATGTTCGCCGAAAAAAGCTCTTAATTCAAGAAAGCTTATTGCAGACAAGATTCCCAGCTTGACCTTTTCCTCTGGAAATACTTCCCTTGGAAGGACTGCTCCCAGCCTCGGAGATCTGCATGCATGGACACCAGGATCTAATCCTGGATCCCGAACCTTCGTCCCTCTAGGAGGTGAGAACTGAGCAGACACCTCAGGAGCGATATCCTGGCCATTAGGATTATATTCCGGCGCATGTGCAGGTGAGACTCGGACCACATTTTCAACTGGTCCCGTGAAAACCACTCTGGCATTTGACCTGCACACCTAAAAAGACTCTTAGGGTGCACCCATCTTCTTCATGAACGGAACACATTGATGGATTGTCACTGCAACTCTGATCCGACTCTGGATCCTCAGACCTCTTTCCACAGGAAAACACAGAACCTCAACCGTTCAGTATCTAATCTGATACCCACCTCCGACATCTGCGTCATTTGTAACAACAGCCAATCCCTGTGTTGGAGAACAGTCAAAGGGAAACAATTATTTGCACCACTTGTTTCCTGACCTCGCCGTAATCAGGAGGGTGTCTCAGTACAGAATAACAATGGCTCTTACTATTGAAAGAATACCATCCTACTGCCATCACTCCGGTGAAATGGCAAAGACAATCCTGGATATCAACCCAGGTAAGCTGAATGTGGAGAAAAAAGCAATTAATCCCTTTTCTACCTTTTTTTTTTAACAGAGACAGCAGGACAATGTCCTGAACCTGACGCCACTCTGGTATGGCGTTGCATACTAACTCCCCTTCCAGAGGGGAATCGGTAAGATCTATTTGACAATCAGTGAGGGGAATCATCTGTAAACTTCAGTATGTCCCCCTATGGATTCTATTATTAACTCACAGACCCAAGTCCATTTCCAGACTGACTGAAGAGTATTAGACGAGTTCCCACCGGTGTGGGCTCCAGCCAGATAGACCCAGCGACATGCGGTGGATGTGGTAGACAGAAAAAACGACATCCACTTCTGCGAACCTAACAAGTCTGCAGAACTCTTACCTCTTCACCTTCCACTATCTTCACAGAAAGGGAAAAAAGAACGGTAGCGAACCGGTTAAAATGACTGCATCCCACAACAGAATGCGTCACCAACCGTTGCGAGGGAATCTAACTCACGAAGGTAGACTTACCAGTGGTATCCGCCGAGATTGACTTAACTGAGGCATCCCCAAACAGCGGTACACCGTCCCAGGGAAAAAAGACTCCAGTTTCTCTCGGAGTTAGCATCAGCATTCCCCCGGCCACACCTCCTGCAGTCGCACGGGAGCCTGCCGCAATGTTATAGAGAAGGATCAACATAAGAAACATCCCCTCTCTCTGTAGGGAAATTCTATCGGATGCTCCTCCGAAGTAATGCAAATAAGTCCAAAGCATAGAAATAAAATATCACTTAGCTTCCTGTGTACGATCCTTTGTGACAGGGCCCCGGGTCGACCAGGAGTTGATTTCCACAGTATTCTATTCACGGCGGGAAAGGAATAAACATTCTGAGTCCTTGAGAGGATCTGAGACCAACTCGTCACAGCCGCCCTAGAGCTTTATCAACAGAGCGACCAGCACATGAGAAGGAATACTATTACTTCAGCATTCATTATAATCATAATATGAATATACATAATGTAATACACAAGTACACACATATCCTAAATATATATATATATATATATAACATACATATAAGCGGATTGTCCGGAACCGTCGGTTCCCCCGTGACATTAATGTGTTCTGAATGTGTATGACCATGTACTGAATGCCCCAGTTGTGGATCTACCAGGAAACCTTATGGTCGACAGAAAACCTAGTATTCGTCGACAGCAGGAAGTAGTAACCAGGCAAAATAACATTCTTGCGACTCCGAGGGGTCCGAGGGAAGTGTACATATATATAATTTTTTATATCACTCCCCCAGAAATACTACCATGTCTGTGCTCGAGCTACAGGCCCATGAAACCGTACCATAAATATACATATAAATATATATATATATACAGGTATAAGTTAGTTACAGCATGTCAATTTACACCCGGTAATAACAGTTGGTGCCGACAGGGTCACCCACATACTACTGTGTCTCCCATACAGTGTTTACTTTTGACAAGCATACCACTACCGACCTGTTGACTCAGCATCTACTGTATCAAGTACCAACAGGCGTCGGCGATGCCAACAGTGAACCCCATAGGTGTTTGTGACAGAACACTCACGCATGTCGACACAAGCGAACTATAGTGGGTATATCTGACAGGGAGCACACAGAGAAAATGCACCACAATGATTACATGCCCATTTCTAAAAGAAAATAGTGTTATATATCCCTCAACATAACACTAAAAGACTGTGCCCCCCCCCCCACCCCCTTGTTTGCGCTGTACACATTTTTTGGTGGGGACAGTGAGAAAATGGTGCTGAAAACTGTGTGAATGCTAAGCCCCGCCCCTCATCGGTGCGCTTCAGCCCCTTATACTATCATTCTATATGCAGGCAGGGTACCGTATATAGTGTATACACACTGTATACCTCCTTAAACAGTATACATATTGCTGTCCAGGGCACCCCCCCCCCCCCCTGCGCCCTGCACCTAAGTCAAACCGTTGGTGAGTGGGAGCAATGGCGCGCAGCGCGACCGCTGCTAAGTACTGGTGGGGGTATCGTATGCGGTGCCCGGGGCCCGACTAAGCTCTTTTGCCAGTCTAAACGAGACCTCAGTAACTGCTGCCCAGGGCGCTCCCCCCCAGCGCCCTGCACCCTGTGAGTGCCGTTGGTGTGTGGGAGCATGGAGCGCAGCGCTACCACTGCGCTTACCTCCGTTACTGAAGTCTTCTGCCGTCTGACGCCTTCTGTTCTTCACATACTCACCCGGCTTCTTTCTTCTGGCTTCTGTGAGGGGGGTGACGGCGCGGCTCCGGGAACAAGCAGCTAGGCGAACCAAGTGATCGAACCCTCTGGAGTTAATGGTGTCCAGTAGCCTAAGAAGCAGAGCCCTTAACTAAGAAGAAGTAGGTCTGACTTTTCTCCCCTCAGTCCCACGATGCAGGGAGCCTGTAGCCAGCAGGTCTCCCTGAAAATAAAAAACCTAACATAAAGTCTTTAGAGAAACTCAGTAGAGCTCCCCTAGTGTGTGTCCAGTCACTCCTGGGCACAGAGTCTAACTGGAGCCAGTTCACACCCAGTAAAAGTCTTTTAGTGTGCCCATGTCTCCTGCGGATCCCGTCTATACCCCATGGTCCTTACGGAGTCCCCAGCATCCTCTAGGACGTAGGAGAAACTTCCATGAAAGTCTTGTAAAGTAGTAATGTTAGCTATCGGGTTCCACATATTCCAGACACCCCAAATCATGGCCCACCACTGGTGACATTTAGATCCCATGATATGCTGTAGCTCACCGGGAAAATAAATAGTCATTTTGTGCCTGCTGAATCAATGGTGCAGGTTATTTGGCATCTATATTATTATACATGGGCCCCAGAAACACAATATATTTATACATTACACTCCTTCTTCTTATACTGGGACACTTGGCTGGTGCATCTCATTTACTCAACTCTCAGGTGTGTCCTCATACACTATCCTTTTTGCGCCATACGGTGCGAGATGCAAGGTGTGATTTAGACAGTCTGCCATTGGTGATTCCTGGACTTTCATACATTTTCCTACATTTACAGTCTTATTTGCATCATTGCTGCATACAAAATCTCTTATTGTGTAATAGGGATTTAGGATTAGCGCAAAGAGATGCGTGGCGTGAAGTGTGGGGCGGCTCGCTCATATCAGACCCATTTTTCCTTTTTACCCAGATTCGTGTCTAAGTCGCAGTATCCAGGCATTGTATATTTGGCAGAATCAGGATAGGAGTATGCGGACACATCTGTAGACTGCAGAGAGAGTTTGATTTGGGTGGGGGGTGTTCAAACTGAAATCTAAATTGCAGTGTAAAAATAAAACAGCCAGTATTTACCCTGCACAGAAACAATATAACCCACCCAAATCTAACTCTCTCTGCACATGTTACATCTGTTCCACCTCCAGTTCACATGGTTTTGCCCATCAGCTAACAAATTTGTTGCTGCGATCAGATCTGAAATACCCCCCATGTTGCCATGCAAGGGGAGTAAATACATTTAGTTTTTTTTCTATGCAGGGTAAATACTGGCTGCTTTTGCATGTAGCCAACAAATGTTAGACAGGTTTGATTTGACACTGCAATTTAGATTTCAGTTTGAACACACCCCACCCAAATCTAACTCTCTCTGCACATGTTACATCTGCCCCGCCTGCAGTGCAGCAAGGTTTTGCCCAGTTGCCTGTTTTTTTGTTTTTTTTTGCTTTGCTTACACAATCAGGCCCTATGTGCAGATTGAGCGTGTTTTAGGCCTCATCCAGTGCACATTACCTGAGGGAACAGAGTGAGTCCAAGTATCCGAGCCACAGCAACTGATCCAGATGACGGAGAGTCACCGACCACAACGGACAGCTTCGGATGTGTTGATCGGCAGCCGTAATTGGGCACCCTGGACTGTTTCCCGGACAGGTAGGATATGACACTGTCTACAGCCGCAGCGTCCGAATAACAGGAGTCGTAGACCTCAT
This sequence comes from Pseudophryne corroboree, assembly GCF_028390025.1. Lineage (NCBI taxonomy): Eukaryota > Metazoa > Chordata > Amphibia > Anura > Myobatrachidae > Pseudophryne > Pseudophryne corroboree. The sequence continues at coordinate 468,308,110 of NC_086452.1, read as the reverse complement.
ATCCTAATGTAACATTCGGCATCAGGAGTGGGTTTGAGTTTATCTCTTCAATGGCAAATAACATTGCAAGGACGTACTGATACTTTTCTGTGTAAAACCTAAAGAAAATTGGTGGGAGAAAGATGGACACATCAGAGCCATAGATTTCATAGAAACGCAACTATCAGGGTTTCATCACTGCAGATACTATAATTGCACCAGATAGCCGCGGTTTTGTAGTATAAATGTTGTACTGGATGTCTTACTGAGTTTTTGCTCCTGTGATGTTTTATAGGACACGCTCAGAGGCGTAACTGTGGGAGACAATGGAGTCGGTTGCCGCCGGGCTCCTGCTCTGTAGTAACATAGTAACATAATAACATAGTAACTAAGGTTGAAAAAAGACAATTGTCCATCGAGTTCAACCTATTTGTGGTCTCCTATGCAGTCTTATTATGGGACTAGTTATTTTTATGTTAGGACTAGTTATATTAACTATAATGCATGCCTACGCACCATAACCCTGAATATCTTTATCCAATAGGAATTTATCTAACCCATTCTAAAAGGTGTTGACTGAGTCCGCAGTTACTACTCTCTCAGGCAGGAAATTCCAAACACGTATTGTCCTTACTGTGAAAAAACCTTTTTGCCTCAATGTGCGGAAACTCCTCTCCTCTAACCTAAGCGAGTGACCACGTGTCCTCTGTGCTGATCTTATAGAAAACAGGTCCCTCCCAAGCTCTGTGTATTGACCCCTTATATATTTGTAGATGTTGATCATGTCCCCTCTTAGTCTCCTCTTTTCCAATGTAAGCATGCCTAGCCTTGCAAGCCTTTACTCGTATTCCAGCATCTCCATACCCTTGATTAGTTTGGTCACCTGCCTCTGAACCTTTTCTAGCTCCAAAAGGGTATCCTTTTTGTAATATGGTGCCCAAAACTGTACACAGTATTCAAGATGTGGCCTCACTAGCAATTTATATAATGGGAGTATAATACTCTCGTCCCTTGCATCAATTCCCTGTTTTATGCATGCTAATATCTTATTAGCCTTCTTTGCTGCACTCCTACTTTGGGTACTGCTGCTTAATTTGTTATCTATGTGAACCCCTAAGTCTTTTTCCAGTACATAATCCCCTAGCATTACCCCATTTAGTATGTAGGTGTAATTTTTGGTCTTGCCCCTACAGTGCATTACCTTACACTTGTCTGTGTTGAATCTCATTCTTCATTTTGCTGCCCATGCTTCCAGTTTAGTTAAGTCATTCTGAAGAGACTCAGCATACCCCTACGTATCTATAACCTTACACAATTTGGTATTTTCTGCGAAAATTGGCACCATGCTCTCTAGACCTACTGTTAGGTCGTTGATGAAAATGTTGAACAAAAGTGGTCCAAGTACAGACCCTTGTGGCACACCACTTAGTACTTTAGTCCAATTTGAAAATGATCCATTGACCACAACGCGCTGCTCCCTATTATCTAACCAATTACTGACCCAAGTGCATATTGTGCTCCCTAGCCCTATTTCTTGTAGCTTATAGATAAGACGCAAGTGTGGTACAGTGTCGAAAGCTTTGGCAAAGTCTAAAGAGATTACATCCACCTCCTTACCCTGATCAAGGTTCGCACTTACTGTTTCATAAAAGCCAAGTAAGTTGGTTTGACATGATCTGTCCTTCACAAATCCATGTTGGTTCCTTTTAATGACCTTATTTGCTTCAAGGAACTTTTGAATACTGTCCCTTAGAATACCTTCCAATACTTTCCCCACTATAGATGTAAGACTAACTGGTCTATATGTAATACGCTAGTTTTAGTGGAGGATATGGGTAGGGTCTAATCACCGTGATAGTCAGGTAAGTTATACTAGAGGTGTAGGCTTAATTTCCACTTTTCTGTTTCTACAGGTCTTCTTAACTCCGGCTAGAGATTAGCCAGACGACAGGGAAGAGAGTAACCATTTCACTACGTTTATGACAGGAATATATCCTCTGAGTACTGATCTGGTGTATATATAAATTAATGTCTGACAACCATGGAGCCGAACTTATTTATTATACTGGAAAATCACGTTCAGTGAATCTTGTCTGAGATCAATCGTCGGCTCTGTTAAAAGGTTAGTATAACATATATATTGCAAGACTATATTAAACAATACACTTCACAACTTATCATTAAACAATTACCAATAATATTTTCCCCTAGTATGCCGTACGGATACTCCCCAATCCTACTGTCAGTACCCCTAAAGTTCAGCTGACTATTCGTACGTTGGTGCACAATGAAGAATAGGAAACCCGGTAGGTGTTTATCTGACGGCTTCTACGGAGTATAATTGTAGTATAATCTGAATCAATAACATCCCTTGGTGCTTTATTTCCAGGATTATTAACGATGCCACTTGTATCCACTGGGTAATCTACCTGAGTTTGCTTACTCGGAGTTCTATGGAGGATCTTATTAGTTAATGGGGCTCTTACAGTACCTCTGTATAAGTCCAGCGGCTGGAAGACTCCTGTTCTCTCTGCTTACGCTTTCTTAATAGCCGGTTAGTACAAGTCTCTACTGAGTTTGTCAAAGCTAGTGCTATCTCCCTTCCAGGCTAGGTCTAGATAGAACTGGCTTCACTGTCCATTGACCATACTCAATTACCACACAGGTATCAGCTATTATTACTTCCGACTTTCACTCTCTCTTTTATTCGCTGCTCCCTGTTGTTAAGTACCCTCCTGAATGGGTCACTTTCTTCCTTCTACTGTTCCGTCACTGCTATCTACTTCACTAGGCAGCTATCGGTAAGAAGAGTAGGGAGCCTGTCTTTTATACTTGCTCTGACGAGAATCGGGTATCTGTCTACGCAGTAGCCTGGGATGGTGGTGGAGAGTTTAACTACGCCGTGTCTGAGGAGGGGTTAAACAATCAATCTACGCAGTATCCTGTGAGCGGAGTCTAGAGTCTAATTACATCGTGTATTGTAAGCAGAGTAGAAAGTTTGTCTCTACAGTGTCCTTTGAGAAGATTAGTGCGTTAGGTGTGGCACTAGATTTAATCTCTGGGCTTATTTGGGCACTATTAACACTCTCAGCTGGTGGCCTCCGTCTCGGCTCAATGACTCTTACCGCACCAGGTGCCGTCGCTCTCTGCTGTAGCGTTCCAGTCACTCCCGTGCTCACGGTCCGTCTCCTCTGCTCGTTCTCTTCCTTCAATTTTGGTTCATCCTTGCCTCTGCTGCCACCTTGTGGTTTTCTCTCAGTAAGTCACGACTTACTATCATCCCGGCGGACTCCGCTCTCACCTTCTCGTCACGGACGCCTGCTGCGTAGTCACTCCTCTCCTCTCAGCTCTCTCTGACGCCGCCAACTGCCGCTACTGCTCGAGCCCTCTGTCTTTTTATCTCCTTCTTAGGAGTACCCGTATGTCTCCCGCCTAGCGCTCGTGAGTCTTCAGTTAGTCTGTCCGCCGTTCTCCCTGTAATGGGTTAAAGTTCACAAGTTCTGTCTGAGCACTCCCCGTTCCCATAGTAACCTACACAATCCCGTCTCCCCATCCGAACCGTCATCTTTTGCTTTCCCTCACCGCTGTTACTCTAATTCTGGTTCCTATCTCTAAGTGATACCCTAATATCTATAGTCAGTGTAATCTTCCTTTCTGGGTATCACATACTTCCCCGGTAATCGGATGTGTATCCTTACACATTCATTTAATACCAATTAAAGTTGCAACAACATTTCCCTTTACTATGTTTACTATTATAACAATTCTTACATTCAATACAAGTTATTTACTTCTATCATTTTTCTATTCAACCATTATATCTAATAACAGTTTGTTCCATATCCTATTTTAACTTTCTACGGTATTATTTCTAATGCTGATACCGATTAGGCAATTTCCCTCTGGTGCTTCTCTCTGAACGCCTCAATATCATACTCTCAGGCTGTTCGGATTCGAGAACAGTTGGACTTAAACTGTCATTTCTCCCTATATCCGGGAGGGTTCCGAACGTAGTCAAGATCGGCCAACAAAGATTCATCATCTCGTCTGGATATGTCTTTACTTCTGATGTCATTTCTGGAGATGAGACGGTTCCCTCTTTTGGTTCCGGCCAGTTAGGACATAACTTTAACTGGTCTCGATGTACTAGATTTTGTCGTGTTCCATTCTCTAACCTAATGAGATACACTTCGATGTTTGGATTCGGTTTTTCTATGACTTTATATGGCGACGGTTCCCACCGAGGATCCAATTTACTTTGGCGTCGATTGTTTTTTCTTAATACTTTGCATCCTATTGGCAATGGTTCTGCGTGAGCGTTCAAATTGTAATATAATTCTTGCCGTTCCTGTACAGTCTCCCTACGTTGTTTAACTAATTCTTGTGCTACTCTCATGCGCCGGTGATGTTCGTCTACCCAATCGGTTTCCAGGCACGGTTCCGGTGTGATTTTTCTATTGAAGCTCATATCTACTGGTAGCCTCCCTTGTCGGCCAAATAGCAAATAGTAGGGAGTATAGCCGGTCGAACTGTGCGTGGTATTATTGTAGATAAACATGAATTCTGTCAACAATAATGGCCATTCCTGTCGTCGCTGTTCTGGAAGGGTCCGCAGCATTTGTATTAGTGTTTGGTTCGTTCTTTCACAGAGCCCATTTCCTTGGGGATGATATGGGGTGGTTTTAATCTTGTTACATCCGTATAGAGAACATAGTTCTTGGAATAAATTAGACGTAAATGCTGGCCCTTGATCTGTTAAAATTCTATCTGGGAATCCATATGGTCTCACAAAGGCCCTCCAGAAGATTTCTGCGGTGGTTTTTGCTGTCATATCCTTGACTGGCAGAGCTACCGCAAATTTGGTATAATGATCCACGATCATGATCGCGTATTCATACCCTAATTTACTCTTCTCCAATTTGAGATGATCGATTGTAACTAGTTCTAGTGGCTGGCGGCTGATTATTGGATGTAGCGGTGCTCTTTCTGTTTGAAGGGGTGTCCTCCGGAGAGTACATTCAGAACAATTCTGACACCATTCTTCTACACTTTGGCGGATTCCCACCCAATAAAATCGTTGTCTGATGTTAGTTTCAGTTTTCTGAATGCCGAAGTGTCCCAATCGATTATGGTAGCCATTCAATAGTATGGATACTTTGTTCCGAGGAACCAGTACTTGGAAGACGGTCAGATGGGTTTTGGGATGAATACTTTTCCGGACTATAACATTCTGCTGTATTTCCAAACGATCTCGCTGTCTCCATAACTTGACGACTTCTACTGCTGCTACTTGTCTTTCTGTCTTGGTAAAGACTTCTTGTTTTAGTAGTAACCTTTTCAATTGACAAAACGGTGGGTATTCTTCCTGCCATTGCCGCCATTCGCTCAAATCAACTACCTCTGCAGTAGTTTCCAACTTATTTCTCTTAGAACTAGTTTTGTGTTGTACCACTCGTTTTTGGTCTCTTTGGAAAGGCGGTAATTCTATCACTTCAGCTGGATCTTCCATTTCTGATTCCTCTTGCTCGGGAAGGCGGGATAATGCATCAGCATTCTTGTTATTTTGTCCGGGCCGATATTGGATGTTGAATTGATAGTTAGATAATCTGGCATACCATCGTTGTTCCAGCGCTCCCAGTTTAGCGGTAGCCAAGTGGGCTAATGGATTACAATCAGTGTAAACTACAAACGGAGTAGCCGTTAAATAATCTCGGAATTTCTCTGTGATGGCCCACACTAATGCCAGGAACTCTAATTTAAACGCGCTATAATTAGCGTCATTACGTTCCGTTTTCCGCAGGCCTCGACTGGCATAGGCTATGACTTTTTCTTTACCGTCTTGTAATTGGGCCAGTACCGCACCGAGCCCTTTTTGACTAGCGTCAGTTTGCAGGATGAAAGGTTTACTGTAATCGGGGTACGCTAGTAGGGGTGCTTGGGTCAACAGTTCCTTGAGTTGGTCAAACGCGACTTGTTGTCGTGAAGTCCATGCAATCGGTAGACGTTTGCTCTGGCTGATTTGCGGTACGTCCCTAAGCAACTCATGTAAGGGTGCAGCTATTTTGGCAAAATTTTTCACAAAACGCCTATAATACCCTACGAATCCCAGGAACCTTCTTACATCTTTGACTGTCTGGGGTATTGGCCATTCTTGGACGACTCTAATTTTTTCTGAATCTGGGGCTACCCCTTCGGAACTTACTAAATGTCCCAAGTAATGCACTTGTGGCTTTAATAAGTGACACTTAACTGGATTTACTTTCAGTCCGTAATGGGCCAGTTGTTGCAGAACTTCTTGCAGATGGTGTAAATGCTCTGAATACGACTTAGAAAAGATAATGATATCGTCTAAATATAATAGGATCATTTCAAAGTTCTTATGGCCCAAACAATGTTCCATCATCCTTTGGAAAGTGGCCGGAGCATTACACAATCCAAAGGGCATTCGCTTGAATTCATAGAGTCCCATGGGGGTGGTAAAAGCCGTTTTTTCTTGGTCTTCAGTTGCCACCATAATCTGCCAGTATCCACTGGTGAGATCTAGCGTGGAGAAATATTTAGCTGATTTCAAAGCTGCTAACGACTCTTCTATTCTGGGCAGTGGATATGCGTCCCGGTGGGTTATCTGATTTAGTTTCCTATAATCAACGCAGAACCGTAACTGACCGTTTTTCTTTTTGACTAGTACCATCGGGGCAGCCCAAGGGCTGTGGCTTTCCTGGATGACACCAGTGACCTTCATATCCTCTAACATTTGTCTAACTGGCTGGTATAGAGCTGGGGCTACCGGGCGATGTCTTTCTCTGATAGGTATTGCATTCCCTGTTACAATATGATGTTTGACGGTCGTAACTGTGCCAAAATCCAATGGATTTTTGCTGAAAGTCTGTGGATTCTCTTTTACCACTTTTAATACTCCTTCTTTTTGTTCCAACGGGGTGGTTTCGCCTCCAATTTGGATACCCTCCCACCATTCATTGGTGATATTCTTTTTGGCGCTGGTACCATCATCACTTGGTCGATGAACCCGGTTTTGGGCCTGCATAACATCCTGAAAAGTGACCCACGTGAGTTTGGCAATCGGTCTTTGACGATACAATTTAATCTGGTGGTTGTGAGGGTTCATGATTCGAATTGGCACTCGTCCATTCGTAATATGCACCAAACAATGGGCCACCACAATTCCGTCCTCTTCATTACCTTCACAAGGTTCAACCAGGGCCTCATAACTTTTTCCCCTCGGTCCGCAACGAGCCTTTCCCCAAACTATTACTTCGGAATTGGGAGGCAACTTTATAGGCTTACCATCAGTAATCCGTACTTTCCCCACGGAACCTCCACACTGTATAAAGGCCCGTTGACTTTGCAGGGTCTTAATGGTCTTTTGTATAACATTCCGATCAGGGGACAAATGTTCAGCAAGGGACCGCTTAAGAATCGCAATTAACTCATCCGGGCAACTTTGCAGGATATTCATCCCTAAAATGATTGGAATTGCGTTCGGGTCACTAGTATGGGTAATCAGACATCCTTGTCGAGGTAAGTCCGTATCTCCGATTTTTACATTAGCCTCCCAATAACCCACACACGAGATGCTTGATCCGTTACTGGCTATCAATTGTAACCAGGTTGGTGGCGGGGACACCATTTGCTGCTCTCCCCAGTATTGTAGGAAGGTGGAATGTTGAATGGTGGTTATTTGTGAACCAGTATCCACCATAGCCGTAATCTCTACTCCATTGATAGAAATCTGTATATGCGGACACTGTCCCACGTACTGGGCCCACCATTCTTCAGCCTCTGGACCTATTCGGGTGTCTCTCCCCGAGGCTCGGCCCCCAACCTCGGGACATTGGAGTTTAAATCTTCCGCTGATTCACAGTTTCGTTCGATATGTCCCGGTCGATGACATCGCCGACAAATTGGACGTCCTTGAGGATCAAACTGATCGGTACTTCTTCTGCCACTAGTGGGTGGTGGAGTCCACCAATCGCTCCGGGTTCTCCGCCGTTCCCGGGACCACCGATTTTCATTGGGAAAGGAGGCTTGCTTCCTAGTGACATTCTGAATTTCTTTGCTCATCTCGGTCATGCCCATAACGAGCTCTTTTATTTGGCTCTGTAGCGTTCGGATGGGATCCGGATGACTCTGGAAATTCTGACTGCCAATGTCAGTAATCCTCTTGCTCCTTACTGTATGAAGAGAGCCATCTTCACCGGGCGTCTGACCTTCCAGATAACCCGGCATCTCCGGAAAACTGACCTCTGGAGTTATCTCGGTTCCCACTACTTTGATCGCCGCTTCTTTAAAATCTAAGAATGACTGATCAGGTTTCTGCATCCTAAGTAATCTAAGCTGAGCTCTTACGCCTTCTCTATTTGCCCCTTCGATCAATTGGGATACTAGCGTCTCATCACTATTTTCCATTTCACTCTCATCTACCGTTCGGATCGCTTTTAAGGCTTCCTGTAAGCTTAACGCAAAATCTCGAAGTGTTTCATTTTGGCGCTGTTTCCTAGCGTAAAATCTCATCTTTAGTTCTGAAATGGTATGTAACTCAAAGGTAGTAGCTAATCTCTGGAGTATCTGTTCAATGGTCTTTCTCTCCCCAGCAGGCCATGAAATCACTTCCCGCTGTGCCGATCCTTTCAACTGTCCGATTAGAATCTCCACTTTTTGCTGTTCGTTTAAGGGATACAGACGAAACATAGACTTCATCTTATTTTTGAAATCAGTCAATGTATTCCCTTCGGAATGGATTCTATCGCCATAATAGGTGGGAAGCCACGGGGCCCCAAAATAGTAGGGTAACGTAATGGGATTTACTTGAGCCATACTGGGGATTCCTGAAGGAGACTGGCCGGTTTCTCCACTAGCCGAGGGATGGGACTGCTCTGGTTCCTTAGACATGTCTTTGGTGTAGAATCTGCCCCGTGTTGGTGTAGGAATCCTGTTCGTGACGCCAGTAAATTTTTATGTAATACGCTAGTTTTAGTGGAGGATATGGGTAGGGTCTAATCACCGTGATAGTCAGGTAAGTTATACTAGAGGTGTAGGCTTAATTTCCACTTTTCTGTTTCTACAGGTCTTCTTAACTCCGGCTAGAGATTAGCCAGACGACAGGGAAGAGAGTAACCATTTCACTACGTTTATGACAGGAATATATCCTCTGAGTACTGATCTGGTGTATATATAAATTAATGTCTGACAACCATGGAGCCGAACTTATTTATTATACTGGAAAATCACGTTCAGTGAATCTTGTCTGAGATCAATCGTCGGCTCTGTTAAAAGGTTAGTATAACATATATATTGCAAGACTATATTAAACAATACACTTCACAACTTATCATTAAACAATTACCAATAATATTTTCCCCTAGTATGCCGTACGGATACTCCCCAATCCTACTGTCAGTACCCCTAAAGTTCAGCTGACTATTCGTACGTTGGTGCACAATGAAGAATAGGAAACCCGGTAGGTGTTTATCTGACGGCTTCTACGGAGTATAATTGTAGTATAATCTGAATCAATAACATCCCTTGGTGCTTTATTTCCAGGATTATTAACGATGCCACTTGTATCCACTGGGTAATCTACCTGAGTTTGCTTACTCGGAGTTCTATGGAGGATCTTATTAGTTAATGGGGCTCTTACAGTACCTCTGTATAAGTCCAGCGGCTGGAAGACTCCTGTTCTCTCTGCTTACGCTTTCTTAATAGCCGGTTAGTACAAGTCTCTACTGAGTTTGTCAAAGCTAGTGCTATCTCCCTTCCAGGCTAGGTCTAGATAGAACTGGCTTCACTGTCCATTGACCATACTCAATTACCACACAGGTATCAGCTATTATTACTTCCGACTTTCACTCTCTCTTTTATTCGCTGCTCCCTGTTGTTAAGTACCCTCCTGAATGGGTCACTTTCTTCCTTCTACTGTTCCGTCACTGCTATCTACTTCACTAGGCAGCTATCGGTAAGAAGAGTAGGGAGCCTGTCTTTTATACTTGCTCTGACGAGAATCGGGTATCTGTCTACGCAGTAGCCTGGGATGGTGGTGGAGAGTTTAACTACGCCGTGTCTGAGGAGGGGTTAAACAATCAATCTACGCAGTATCCTGTGAGCGGAGTCTAGAGTCTAATTACATCGTGTATTGTAAGCAGAGTAGAAAGTTTGTCTCTACAGTGTCCTTTGAGAAGATTAGTGCGTTAGGTGTGGCACTAGATTTAATCTCTGGGCTTATTTGGGCACTATTAACACTCTCAGCTGGTGGCCTCCGTCTCGGCTCAATGACTCTTACCGCACCAGGTGCCGTCGCTCTCTGCTGTAGCGTTCCAGTCACTCCCGTGCTCACGGTCCGTCTCCTCTGCTCGTTCTCTTCCTTCAATTTTGGTTCATCCTTGCCTCTGCTGCCACCTTGTGGTTTTCTCTCAGTAAGTCACGACTTACTATCATCCCGGCGGACTCCGCTCTCACCTTCTCGTCACGGACGCCTGCTGCGTAGTCACTCCTCTCCTCTCAGCTCTCTCTGACGCCGCCAACTGCCGCTACTGCTCGAGCCCTCTGTCTTTTTATCTCCTTCTTAGGAGTACCCATATGTCTCCCGCCTAGCGCTCGTGAGTCTTCAGTTAGTCTGTCCGCCGTTCTCCCTGTAATGGGTTAAAGTTCACAAGTTCTGTCTGAGCACTCCCCGTTCCCATAGTAACCTACACAATCCCGTCTCCCCATCCGAACCGTCATCTTTTGCTTTCCCTCACCGCTGTTACTCTAATTCTGGTTCCTATCTCTAAGTGATACCCTAATATCTATAGTCAGTGTAATCTTCCTTTCTGGGTATCACATATAATTACCTGGTTCAGCTTTGCTCCCCTTTTTGAATATCTGCACTACCTCCTCTATACGCCAGTCTTTGGGAACCATACCCGATTTAACCGAATCCATGAAGATCAAAAATAGAGGTCTTGCTAGTTCAGCGTGCAACTCCATTAGAACTCTCGGGTGAATTCCATCTGGACCAGGTGACTTGTTAATCTTCAACTTTTTTAATCGGTCACAGACTACCTCCTCTCATAAATAAGCATTTAGCAGTGGGACATTATCTTGGTTGAGATTTTGTGTTAGACCCAGCATTTGGTCCTCTCTGGTAAATGCCGTTGAAAAAAACTTGTTTAGTTTGTTTGCTATGTCATTATTATTTTTGATTAAGACTCCCAACTTGTCCTTTAAAGGGCCTATACTCTCCTTCTTTAGTCTCTTGCTGTTGATGTACTTAAAAAAAAATTTGGGATTCGCTTTGCTTTCCTTTGCTACTAGTTTTTCAGTTTCTACTTTAGCCGCTCTTATTCCTTTTTTGCATATTTTATTACAGTCCTTATAGTGCCCCCCTATAGTCTGTAGGGGGGCACCTCTTCTCCTTCTGTGTGTTCAGCAACACCATTCAATCAAGTTAATTGATAGCACAGCTATAGATGGAGCCATCTTCATCTTGGCCTTTAATAGGATTAATTGAGCCAGGGCAGTCGGACTTAATCCCCTGCTGTAATGACTTAATCCCCGATGTATTGTTCTCTCTGTATTGTATTGCAGCTGAGAACAATAGATTAAGGATTTATGCTAATAAACCACGGTGCACCTAGGTGCAGCAGAGAAGCCTAGATGATCGTTGCTCCATCTGTATCTCTTCCTCCCTGCACCTTACAAGTCACACCATCGTTATTATAGATACACGTTTTACAAGTGTTATACCCAGTTTAGAACCCACAACCTATTACACTGGAAGCATACACCTTACTGATGGAGCTATTTGCTCCTGTATAGGAAACATGAGAATTCTAACTATATGAAGTTACTTCTCTAACATGGTTAGAATTCTCATGTTTCCTGTACAGGAGCAAATAGCTCCATCAGTATTGTGCCTGCTTCCAGTGTAATAGGGGTGTGGGTTCTAATCCTGGGTATGACACTTGTAAAATAATTGTCAAAGAAATAGTCAGCATTGTGTGTGACTCAGCAGATCTATGTATTGTGTGGCTGCACACTACATAGATCTGCCTAGTTGCAATGGTTTTGAACTGGCAATTCTAAGTAGCTGCATATAGGGGGTCATTCAGACCTGATCGCAAGCTAGGTTTTTTCGATGCGCTGCGATCAGTTCATAACTGCGCATGCGTATGCACCACAATGTGCAGGCGCGTCGTATGGGTACAAAGTGGATCGTTGCTGAGCGATGGATTTAACGAAGAATCCATTTGCACAGCCAATCGCAAGAAGATTGACAGGAAGAAGGCGTTTGTAGGTGGCAACTGACCATTTTCTGGGAGTGTTCGGAAAAACGCAGGCGTGACCAAACGTTTGCAGGGCGGGTGTCTGACGTCAATTCCGGGCCCGGACAGGCTGAAGTGATCGCAGCGGCTGAGTAAGTTCTGGGCAACTCAGAAACTGCACAAAACTTTTTTGCACTGCTCGGCTGCACATGCGATCTCACACTTGCAAAGCGAAAATACACTCCCCTATAGGCGGCGACTATCTGATCGCAGCGCTGCAAAAAATAGCTAGCGAGTGATCAGGTCTGAATTAGGCCCCTAGTTAGAATCTACAGCCTTGCTATGCAGCAGCAAATAGCTCTATCAGTAAGGTGTCTACCTCATACCTCCCAACTTTGTGAAGATGTGCGGCGGGACCTGCCGCGACGGAGGCGCGCTGCATCCTAAAAGGGTGTGGGGCTTCATAAGAAGGGGCGGGGCTTCATCAGAAGGGCGCGGCCTCATCGGACGATCACCGTTTTCCGTCATTTTGGGGGCGTGCCCAGCGCTCCTGAGCAGCTGGGCAGCTCCTGCCTCACTCCCTGTACTGTTTACATGCCGTGCGCATGTGCACGGCATCTAATTCAGTGATCACCGGCGGCTTTGCAGAGCAGAGCAGAGCAGCGGTGATCACAGGATCTCCCAACTGACCCCCCCGTCCGCGAGACACTGCGACGGGAGGGACAGCGGGACAGTGTCCGAATAGCAGGACTGTCCCACTGAAATCGGGACAGTTGGGAGGTATGCTACCTTCAGTGTATATGTGTGTATATATATATATATATATATATATATATATACTGTTCAAAAAAATAAAGGGAACACTAAGATAACACATCCTAGATCTGAATGAATGAAATATTCTTATTAAATACTTTGTTCTTTACATAGTTGAATGTGCTGACAACAAAATCACACAAAAATTATCAATGGAAATAAAATGTATTAACCCATGGAGGTCTGGATTTGGAGTCACACTCAAAATTAAAGTGGAAAACACACTACAGGCTGATTCAACTGTGATGTAATATCCTTAAAACAAGTCAAAATGAGGCTCAGTAGTGTGTGTGGCCTCCACGTGCCTGTATGACCTCCCTACAACGCCTGGGCATGGTCCTGATGAGGTGGCGGATGGTCTCCTGAGGGATCTCCTCCCAGACCTGGACTAAAGCATCCACCAACTCCTGGACAGTCTGTGGTGCAACGTGGCGTTGGTGGATGGAGCGAGACATGATGTCCCAGATGTGCTCAATTGGATTCAGGTCTGAGGAACGGGCGGGCCAGTCCATAGCATCAATGCCTTCATCTTGCAGGAACTGCTGACACACTCCAGCCACATGAGGTATAGCATTGTCTTGCATTAGGAGGAACCTAGGGCCAACCGCACAAGCATATGGTCTCACAAGGGGTCTGAGGATCTCATCTCGGTACCTAATGGCAGTCAGGCTACCTCTGGCGAGCATATGGAGGGCTGTGCGGCCCCCCAAAGAAATGCCACCCCACACCATTACTGACCCACTGCCAAACCGGTCATGCTGGAGGATGTTGCAGGAAGCAGAACGTTCTCCTTGGCGTCTCCAGACTCTGTCACGTCTGTCACATGTGCTCAGTGAGAACCTGCTTTCATCTGTGAAGAGCACAGGGCGCCAGTGGCTAATTTGCCAATCTTGTTCTCTGGCAAATGCAAAATGTCCTGCATGGTGTTGGGCTGTAAGCACAACCCCCACCTGTGGACGTCGGGCCCTCATGTAGTCTCTTTCTGATTGTTTGAGTAGACACACGCACATTTGTGGCTTGCTGGAGGTCATTTTGCAGGGCTCTGGCAGTGCTCCTCCTGTTCCTCCTTGCACAAAGGCGGAGGTAGCGGTCCTGCTGCTAAGTTGTTGCCCTCCTACGGCCTCCTCCACGTCTCCTGATGTACTGGCCTGTCTCCTGGTAGCGCCTCCATGCTCTGGACACTACGCTGACAGACACAGCAAACCTTCTTGCCACAGCTCGCATTGCTGTGCCATCCTGGATGAGCTGCACTACCTAAGCCACTTGTGTGGGTTGTAGACTCCGTCTCATGCTACCACTAGAGTGAAAGCACCGCCAGCTTTCAAAAGTGACCAAAACATCAGCCAGAAAGCATAGGAGCTGAGAAGTGGTCTGTGGTCACCACCTGCAGAACAACTCCTTTATGGGGGTGTCTTGCTAATTGCCTATAATTTCCACCTGTTGTCTATTCCATTTGCACAACAGCATGTGAAATTGATTGTCAATAAGTGTTGCTTCCAAAGTGGACAGTTTGATTTCACAGAAGTGTGATTGACTTGGAGTTACATTGTGTTGTTTAAGTGTTCCCTTAATTTTTTTGAGCAGTGTATATACATACACTATTTTTTTTTTTTGGAACACACTAGATAGATAGATAGATAGATAGATAGATAGATAGATAGATAGATAGATAGATAGATATTCATCTATATGGGAGGGGAGGCTCCAATATTTATCTTGCCTCCGGGAAACTGGGATGATCTTACGCCACTGGAGACGCTTTACACATTTCAGAAAATTTAGGACACTCCTGCCTGAACTTGCAGACAGGATACAATAAACCGACCATCCGACAAGGACAAGGGGCAGTGACGTGCGGTGAGGACAATGGCTGGGGATGCATTGTGCTAAACAATTGTTATTGTGTTTAACCCGCACATGGGAATTGATAGTAAGAGATTATATGCATATTAAGTATATTGGGTTTCAGATTTATGTTTTTATATATTTTAATGTTTGTCACTCCCTGATGATGTCATTTCTTGGGGCCGAGGAGGTTAATTAACTCCTACCTGTAAATAGAGTGTGGAAGCCCCCCCCCCCCTGTCTTAAGTGCCTTTGGCGGCTCCCAAGGCTTAATCTGGCCCTGCAGGTGACACCTTTTACTCCAGAGTTTTTACTATAACAATGATTAGAATAATACAAATAAGATATTAATAATATATTCTTTGTATTTTCCATATACTTTATATAGTCAAAAATCTGGCGTACACTGGAGTATGACAGAAAAGGCTCTGCCTCCCCTGCCTCACCCCACTGCACATCACTGTTACTTACCTGTATTAATTAATATTGAACTTACCTGAACTTATCTGGCTCCTTGACATTTTGAGGTACCCGTAAGAGGCTGTTCCTGTGATTGCCTTGGAGTTTCCTTATTGCACTCACTTCTTTGCTCCTTTCAGGGGCTATCACGTTACGGTTACACTTTATATATTTTTTCTGTCAGTCTTGGAAGCTGGATTTATTTTATCATCGTGTCACTTGTGTTTTCAATAAAAATGTTTTTGTTGCACCATATCGTTGTCCTTCTTGCTTTGAGAACACATGCATCTACACCTGAGCTGGACTATTGGTTTGAAAAAGAAGAGGAGAACTGGTGACGGTGCTGTAGGCTAATTGGGGACATTGGGGAAGATGTATTAACCTGGAGAAGACATAAGGACAAGATAAACCAGTGATAAGCGCAAGGTGATAAACGCACCAGCCAATCAGCTCCAATATATAAATGAACAGTTCGGAGCTGATTGGTTGGTGTGTTTATCACCTTGCACTTATTACTGGTTTATGACTTTCTTATGCCGTCTCCAGGCTTAATACATCTGCCCCATAGTGACAGAAGAAGCGACCAGCAAGTACCATCTGAATGGACCACAGTGGATACCTGAAGGGGGGTAATTTGCACTAAGTTTATATCTTTTTGTGGCACCTTGAGACGTTTTTCATTTTTTAATTGCGATTACTCTGTGGTAGGGTCAGAGCCGGCCCTAACCAATATGATGCCCTAGGCAAGATTTTGGCTGGTGCCCCCTAGCACCACCGCTAGTTCTGCAGGAGATGCCTGGCATGAGTCAGTTGGCAGCTCTGCTAAGGTTGGGCGCCTTTTGTTTATGAAAATGCATCTTATTTGCATTACTATGTGGCTAAGACGCACAAGCAGTTTCTGCTGATTAAAATTATATGCAGTATGCCTATATTATGTGTGCGACTGTGGCTGTATCTGCATATGAAATGCTACGTTACAGTGATTTCCAGGAATACACTGCAACGTAGCATTTAGTATGCAGATACAGCCACAGTCACACACAGAATATAGGCATGCTGCATATCATTTTAATCAGCAGAAGCTGCTGGTGCCCCCAAGCATACCAAATGCCCTAGGCATTTGCCTAGTTTGCCTATGCCTAAGGCCGGCTCTGGGGAGGGTAACATTTGGAGGACATATTGGATGCACAACTGAGGGCGCCAGTGCAGGTTCCAACTTACCTTTATGTATTTACAATTATTGCAGTGTTATTTAGGCTTAAAAAACGCTCAGAATGTTATGTAGCTATAAAAGCAAACCAATTAGTAATAAAATAATCTTGTTTTTATTGTCTTCATATATCAACCAATTTTTTTCTTTTTTTAAGATGGCAGAGGAATGCGTGTTGATGCCACAGTACACTAATGGCAAGGAAATAGTGGTAACAAAGCACAGACCCCACTTGGACCTAGGACCTCCAGGCTGCAGCTCCAGGATAGCAGTCCCTGCCTTCCCAGCACATATCTCCAGGAGCAAACAGGAAAGGTAGGCAGAGTATACACTGACCCAATAGCGGATCTTGATACGGGCAAGCAGGATTTTTGCCCGGGACGCCGCTGTCCCGAGGGCAACACCGCTGTCCCGGGGGCGCAGCCGCCGTGGCAAGATCCACCACTGGTGCCGTGCGGTGCGCGATGACGTCATCACGCACCGCACGGCATTGTGGGAGTGGCCATAGACGCTAGAGGTCATAATTGACCTCTAGTGTCTGTGCGGTGCTATGGGAGAGACATCATGACGTCTCTCCCATAGATTCAAGGAGCGGTAGCGCTCTCCGGAGACAGAGGACAGCAGCGGTCGGGAAGCAGGAGCGGGGATGGTGAGTATTTATTGTTTTGGTAAGCGGCGCTACTAGCGGCACAGCTACAGGGGGCACAGTATTGGGGGTACAACTACTGAGGGCACAGATACAGGGGGCACAGTATTGGGGGTACAACTACTGAGGGTACAGCTACAGGGGGCACAGTATTGGGGGCACAACTACTGAGGGTACAGCTACAGGGGGCACAGTACTGGGGGCACAACTACTGAGGGCACAGCTACAGGGGACATAACTGTGACCACACCCCTTCCCCATGAAGCCGTGCCCCTATTTTTTTGATGTGCGCTGTAGGCCCGCACTAACCCTGTTTAACCTGGTGGTGGTTGGGGGGGGAAACTTTCACCCTGGGCGCCACAAGGTCTAGAACCGGCCCTGCACTGACCAACACAGTTTCATGCAAACTTCCAAGAGTCCCAACATCTATAAGATGAACACAATAGGTACTATATTATCTGGACACAGAAAACCCATACCCCACACATAAAAGGACATATTTGGGAACAATATGTGCAGCTACATGTGAATTTTAGTTCTTAGCATTGATATTAACGTTTATTTGTCACCACAGCATCACATAGATCGTCCAATCGATATTTTATATTGTATACTATTTATTGTTTTTAGAAGAGTAATACCTCTTTAGACTCATTAGGAGTCACTGGAAGTGCACATAACTCTGTCATTACAACAGTGTTTTTGTTTTGTTCAAATAAACACACTTTACTTAAACACGTTTTACTTAATCACTTACATGTTTTCACCCAATGTATCATTGATAGAGAGTCGTATTTTGCCTAGCTGCAACCATTTAATTCCATCCTAATTGAAACAACCGCCGAATGCAGAATAACACTCTGTATAAATACATTGTATATACAGCATCCATACCTATTGCAAATTACACAGACCTTAAACCGGGATTACAATATCTCTACCTGAAGTCTGGATTCCCCTATTAGGTCAAAACAATTAGCAGAATTCATTTAGCGGGGCAAATCCCCCATATACTGAATTCAGAAGATGTTTTCTAGTTTCCGGAAAATAAAGCTATGAAATGTAATGCATACAGTATTTTACTTATAGAATATGTTATCAAAAACTGACATTTTAAGATCCAATTTTGTTTGAAAATCAAAATCTTCAGTTTCTGATGCTGAATTCATGAAACACTGATATAAATATATACTCAAAATATGTAGAAATGTTTTGCTCATTGTCAGCGGGCATCAATGTTCAATAAATAATCGTAAAAATAAAATTAAACTACATATATGTATGTATATATATATATATATATATATATATATATATAAAATGAAATATTCACTCACTTCTCACAAAGCCTTTGTGGAGGTTTCTTAGTAAAGCTCAGAGTTTGTTTCACAGTTTTTTCATGCACGGGAATAAGTCCCCCAATTATGATTTGTCCTTCGTGTATATAGGCAGGTAGAGACACATTGGAGTATTGACACGGCAATAGCGCACTTGACATTTGCACAACTATCAGCAGAGAGATCCACGTACAGTTAACTAGATTCATTATCTGGATGGATAATAAAACAAATATGACAACAATAATATATTAAATAAATAAATACATAAATAATACAATAAAATATACGTAGTGAAATTGGCTTTAAACTGCATAAAAATCCTGGCGAATAGATTGTAACAATGAATGACATGCAGAAGTGTAACATAAAAAGACACAAAGCTACAGTTCTGAGATTCTTCCAGTATGGAGTGACCTCGCCAAGCTGTGTCCATGATATAAATATGAAAGCTGTGGGACTCTCTGTGTCATACCATCATGTACTGTTTTCTGCTAATATACAATGCCCTTTCACAAAGCACATCGGAACCCAGATTTTAAGGACCTGTGGCTCTGTCATTTACCCTATGAAGACATTTTTGTGTGAAGAGGCTACATTTTAAATCATCAGGTGGCCTTGACAACCATTCTCATATTGGGGGGAAATCACTTAACATCGAAAAATTTTAGGGAGAAAAAAATGGGCATTCACTGCAATTTTTTTCCAGCTGTTATGTTCTCCCGAAAAACGTCTAGGTTTTTCCGGCGGCAATCGCGAAAACAGGGCACTTATCTGGGATTTTTTTTCAGGACCTCAGCGGGTCCACAAAAAACTTCTAGATGAGTGTTGCCTTTCAGGTCTAATTGGATAGCTCCTGGGGGATCAATTAACCACAGTAAATTACTGCATGATTTAATTTTCCCCATAGTGTGATTATCATCTATAATAATAATTCTAAATAATAATAATAATAATAATAATAATATTAGTAATAATTAAAAAATAATAATAATAATAATAATAATTTTCTTGGTGGTATATGGTAAATTTGTTTCAACTTACATTGTGCTCTAATTTTCAGAAATTCAACACATTTGACATTTTGGAAGTTCTATATTGTACAGCCCTAATAAAAGCATTTTTGCATTACTTTTTTCCCCCACAATACTTTTCTTTTTTAAGTATTATATTGATTTATAATAAAAGTTCTTCACCATCATTATGTTTGTTGCAAACTGCTGTCATTCATTTTTGGATTTTAATTTCATATACTGTACATTAGACACGGCAAATAGATTAGTGAAGTTATTTATTACTAATGTTGATTCGAGGAAATTGAAATAAATATTTTTTTTATATCTTTGGGTTATATGTACTGAGCAGTAGCTATTTTTCAGGGGTTTGCATTTAAATTATTGCCCTTGACAATCTCACAACCAGAACCGGCTGACACACCAGGAGGGGTAAAACAAATGATTGAGGATCTAGGTAGGCTAGAGGAATGGTAAGAGTGTGGCAATTACAGTTTAATGCCAAAAAATGCTAAATCATGCACTTGGGTCTCAAATATCCAAAGGCTAAATATAGCATTAATGGCACTATAGTGGAAACTACTGAGGAGGAAAGGGATCTAGGAGTCACTATCTCAGGTGACATAAAGGATAAATATAGTATTAATGGCACTATACTGGGAACTACTGAGGAGGAAAGGGATCTAGGAGTCATTATTTCAGATGACATAAAGGATAAATATAGTATTATTGGCACTATACTGGGAACTACTGAGGAGGAAAGGGATCTAGGAGTCATTATTTCAGCTGACATAAAGGATAAATATAGTATTATTGGCATTATACTGGAAACTACTGAGGAGGAAAGGGATCTAGGAGTCACTATTTCAGGTGACAAAGGATAAATATAGTATTAATGGCGCTATACTGGAAACTACTGAGGAGGAAAGGGATCTAGGAGTCACTATCTCAGGTGACATAAAGGATAAATATAGTATTAATGGCACTATAGTGGAAACTACTGAGGAGGAAAGGGATCTAGGAGTCACTATTTCAGGTGACATAAAGGATAAATATAGTATTATTGGCACTATACTGGGAACTACTGAGGAGGAAAGGGATCTAGGAGTCACTATCTCAGGTGACATAAAGGATAAATATAGTATTAATGGCACTATACTGGAAACTACTGAGGAGGAAAGGGATCTAGGAGTCACTATTTCAGGTGACATAAAGGATAAATATAGTATTATTGGCACTATACTGGGAACTACTGAGGAGGAAAGGGATATAGGAGTCACTATCTCAGGTGACATAAAGGATAAATATAGTATTAATGGCACTATACTGGAAACTACTGAGGAGGAAAGGGATATGGGAGTCACTATTTCAGGTGACATAAAGGATAAATATAGTATAATGGCACTATACTGGGAACTACTGAGGAGGAAAGGGATCTAGCAGTCACTATTTCAGGTGACATAAAGGATAAATATTGTATTAATGGCGCTATACTGGAAACTACTGAGGAGGAAAGGGATCTAGGAGTCACTATTTCAGGTGACATAAAGGATAAATATTGTATTATTGGCACTATACTGGGAACTACTGAGGAGGAAAGGGATCTAGGAGTCACTATCTCAGGTGACATAAAGGATAAATATAGTATTAATGGCACTATACTGGAAACTACTGAGGAGGAAAGGGATCTAGGAGTCACTATTTCAGGTGACATAAAGGATAAATATTGTATTAATGGCGCTATACTGGAAACTACTGAGGAGGAAAGGGATCTAGGAGTCACTATTTCAGGTGGCATAAAGGATAAATATAGTATTAATGGCACTATACTGGAAACTACTGAGGAGGAAAGGGCTCTAGGAGTCACTATTTCAGGTGACATAAAGTATAAATATTGTATTAATGGCGCTATACTGGAACTACTGAGGAGGAAAGGGATCTAGGAGTCACTATTTCAGGTGACATAAAGGATAAATAAAGTATTAATGGCTCTATACTGGAAACTACTGAGGAGGAAAGGGATCTAGGAGTCACTATCTCAGGTGACATAAAGGATAAATATTGTATTAATGGCACTATACTGGAGACTAGTGAGGAGGAAAGGGATCTAGGAGTCACTATTTCAGGTGACATAAAGGATAAATATAGTATTAATGGCACTATACTGGGAACTACTGAGGAGGAAAGGGATCTAGGAGTCACTATTTCACATGACATAAAGGATAAATATAGTATTAATGGCTCTATACTGGAGACTAGAGAGGAGGAAAGGGATCTAGGAGTCACTATCTCAGGTGACATAAAGGATAAATATAGTATTAATGGCACTATACTGATACTACTGATGAGGAAAGGGATCTAGGAGTCACTATCTCAGGTGACATAAAGGATAAATATAGTATTAATGGCACTATACTGGAACTACTGAGGAGGAAAGGGATCTAGGAGTCACTATTTCAGGTGACATAAAGGATAAATATAGTATTAATGGCACTATACTGGAAACTACTGAGGAGGAAAGGGATCTAGGAGTCACTATTTCAGATGACTTAAAGGCAGGTAAGCAATTTAACATAGCAATGAGGAAGGCTAGTCAGATGCTTGGCTGCATTGGTAGAGGAATCAGCAGCAGAAAGAAGTAATAATGCCACTGTATAGGTCATTGGTGTGGGGCCATCTAGAATACTGTGTTAAATTCTGGAGGCCATATCTTCAAAAGGATATTAATACATTAGAAACTGTACAAAGAAGGGCAACTAAATTGGTGCATGACCTACATCACAAAACATACCCAGAAAGACCAAAAAATCTCAATATGTATAGTTTGGAGCAGGGAAGGGAAAGGGGGGACATGATAGAAACTGTCACATATATCAGGGGTTATAACACGGTCCAGGAGGGAAACATTCTTCACAGGAAGAGAAGTAATAGGACACGAGGACATGCACTGAGACTGGAGGGGGGGAGGTTCAGGGGAAATTTGAGGAAAAATTGCTTCACTGAAAGGGTAGTGGACAAGTGGAATAGCCTCCCATCAGAGGTGGTAGAGGCTAAGACAGTGGAGCAATTTAAACATGCATGGGATAGACATAAGGATGGCCTTACAAAGAGATAAGGATCAAATAAGGTTAGAGAAAAAAATAATGTAAAAAAAAAAGGCCAGACTACATGGGCCAAGTGGTTCTTATCTGCCGACACATTCTATGTTTCTATGTAACCGCCAAGAAATGATGACTTGGAAAACCCACCACTCTAAATATAACCCTAAACCTCAATGTGGGAGATGCGTTTCACCTCTAACGAATGAGAATTAAAGGCACAGGCTAATGGTATACACCAAAATCATTAAATAATGTTTTTATTCTGAATAAACCTAATATTACAACATACTGTGCGTGTGTATATATATATATATATATATATATATATATATAGTGTTAATTACACAGACACACACACACACACACACACACATATTTCAATATAGCAGCTTACCAGCAGACAGAGATATTTCCACCGTCCGAGAATATGATTGTACATTGGTGGCATTTTTCAACAATAATGGGACGTATGATATTTTGTTGCCATTTATATATTTCATGTGTCCTCAAGGTACTAAATTCAATAAAAGCTATAATTTCAGAATAATTATTTAATTCCACCTTTGGCTGAGCTATACAATCACTGCAATCAATATATAATTCTAGGTTTAGATAATGATGCAGTGTGAAGATGATGACATGGAGGAACATAAAGATAATTATAGGTATATTAATTTTCCATTTCCCAATGCAAACTATACAGGACATACATTAAAACATAACATAGAAGATATAAAGCAAATAATAGTTACAAGCTGTAATAGGTTTGCATGGTAGAAATAATTTTTTTTTAAACTAATCACAAGATAATATTGAAACCGAGGAAAGTTGCAATGCTTTTTTTCTCAAATAATGTCATCCACTCATCCAAAAGTTCTACTTCTGTCTATCTGAATGTTACCTTGTGATTTTATAATCAGTTTTTTATTAAGGATTTTAAAAGACGTGAACAAAGAAAGAAAAACACCTATGCAGTTACAAATACAGAAACACCGACACAAGTAAAGCTAATATACATAGATCTAATTGTACAAATGTCAAAAGAAGAGGTAGCAAACCTGCAGAAGAGAGTGAAACCGTCAGAGGTAATATATACCAAGTGAGCAGGCAGTTAGAGTTTAACATCCGAGGAGCAGGGGATAAACCAAAGAAATATCGCAGGGAAATCTAGCTATGTCTGCGAAAGGGCTGCGATGCACAGCAGCAGTTAAAGGTGTTCTTAAACATAAGGAACATGAAGACTAATAGAGGAACAGAATAGGAGCGCCGGACAGTGGCAAACGCAGGATTTGCATGGGGGGGTTTCCAGAACTGGGCGAAGCCAATCACGGGGGTGGGGACTGAGGTGAACCAGTATATGCTGGGTCCGTAAAACTAGTGTGTCTGTGTGTGTATATATATATATATATATATATATATGTATATACATATATCTACACATATATATATATACATACATACACACACACATATACATAGCATATTAAACATGCATACATACATATATATATATATGTACACACACATACAGTACACATATATATATACACGTATATATATATAGTGTGTGTGTGTGTGTGTTTGTATGTATGTATATACATGTGTATATATGTATGCACATGGATATATATGTACTATAATTAAAATAAAGTAAACTTTTATTGCACTTACAAGTGCCACCAGGAAGACAGCAGGCTGCAGAGGACACTAGACAGTCATTAATAATACTCATGCAGCTAAAAAAAAAAAAAAAAAATTTTTTTTTTTTTTTTTAGTGGAGGGGGGTTTCTGGGTACTCGGAAACCCCCCCTGGGTGCGCCACTGCCGGAAGGCAACAAGGGTAGAAGCAAGGAGAAGTAGGAAGGAAGAAGAGGAGAGAGAAAGAAAAGGGGGGTAAGAGAAGAAAGAGGTGCCACTTAGCAAGTCATGGGAGACAGAGAAATAGGGATATTAGTACTATCCAAGGGAGTGGCTAAGTAGGCCCGGGAAGCCTTGTATTTCAGCCAAGGGGACCATGTGGAGTCAAATCCACGAGACTTGCCTATCGATGAGAGCAACAGATCCTCCATTCTCATGAAATAATCTAGTTTAGTGAACCACGCACGACTCGTAGGAGGGAGGTGTGACCTCCACATGGCCGGTATTACAGCACGCGCTGCGTTACTTAAATGTCGCAATAGGGAATGTTTGTGTTGGGAAACTGGAATTTTGGAGTGATTAATAAGCCAGAATGATGGATCATGCGGGATTTGAGTCTTAAGAATGGCCTGAGAGATGCGTATAACCTCCCGCCAGAAGGGTTGGATCAGTGGACATGTCCACCAAATATGTAGGAGGGTGCCCGATGAGGAGGAGCAACGCCAGCAGAGGGCTGATGAGGAGGGATACATAGCATGGAGAAGAGAGGGGTGCCTGTACCACCTTGTCACAACCTTATATTGAGTCTCTCTGACCTGGACACAAACAGAGCTCGTGTGGGTTTTTAAGAATTTTTTTCCCCAGTCCCTAGGGGACAAGGAAATGCCCAGGTCCTTCTCCCAAGCCACAGCAAAGGATGGAGTAACGATAGGTTGGAAATGGCAAACAATCTTGTAAAGTGTGGAAATAGTGTGGGTCGGGTCAAGGACAGCAACACAGAGTTTCTAAAAGAGGGTCAATTCTCTAGCGGCGTTCCGGAGTCTAGAGCCAGTCATCAAAAAGTGTCTTATTTGTAGGAACTTCCAAAAGTCCTGCTGGGGGATGTCCCACTTCGCCCTCAGGTCTGAGAACTGTTTGACTCCAGTCGATGACTGACTGACCCTGAACAGACCTATTAGCGCCCATTGCAAGAAGTGGACAGGGTTGACACCTGGAGCAAAGTCAGGGTTGGCCAGAAAGGATGTCAAGTGGCCAAATTTAGAAGAGATATAAGGTAGTTCCCGCAGTGACTTCCAGGTGGCAAGTGTAGGAGTTATAGTAGGATGGGGAAGGAGCAACTTAGGGGAGGAGGGAAGCCAAGGGAATATTTCTGGGAATTGCTGTACGTACAGGCCCTCCAGTTCCACCCATTGTTTAAGCTCACGGTGTCTCGTCCAGTCTATAATTCTACTCAAAAGAATGGCATGGTAGTAATATTTTATATCAGGAAGCTGGAGGCCGCCACTCTCAATCGATTTGGTCAACTGGGAGCGATTAAGCCTAGGTCTCCTCCTCTGCCAAATAAACTGCTGGATCAAAAGTGAAACAGATCGGAAACAGGACTCCGGGATGCGGATCGGGAGGGTCTGAGTTACATATAATAATTTATGGAGGGTATTCATCTTAACTATGTTTATCCTCCCAAACCAGGATAGATATTTCATATTCCATCTAGAGTAGTCATTCCGATACCTTGTGATTTTAAACTTTCCAAACTCTGATATTTGAAACCAACCAAAGCTGATACATTTTACATTATATATATATATATATATATATATATTAGCACCATCACATTTTGCAGTCCCTACTCTATCAGAGGTTACTGACTTAATTGAATATCACAAACACACACACTAAGGCAGGGTTGGATTGGGTTTGAAAACCAACCCGAGAAATTTTATGGAAGCAGCCTTTATGGGGGTGTGGTCTGATGAGTGGGTGGGGTCTGTTGAGGGGTGCGGGCCCCCTCTTCATAGGGCCTGATGGTATGCAGTTGCGGTTTTCCATGCGTTTTTGCTGCAGTTGTGTCTGGAACCAGGGGCGTTTTGGGAACTAAAAGTGTTGCTGTAAATGTTTGTAGAAGTGGCATGACATGGGCAGTACAAGAGGTATAAGATACCGTGTAACCATGCCAGCGTCACTGGATGGCAGAGTTGCTGTACTGCAGAGATGGAATAACTGAAAGAATGGGGACAATGTAGTCTATTAAGTGTGGTGGGCTGCCTGTCATGTGGGGGGTGGGGCCACATGTCAACACACAAAACAGGCCCCACAGACATATTGGCCTACCAGGAGCCTTCCTGTTGAGCCCTGTGGCTAATCGGCCCCTGCAATAGGGTCCATTCTGACAGTAGCCAATTA
Source organism: Pseudophryne corroboree (assembly GCF_028390025.1). NCBI lineage: Eukaryota > Metazoa > Chordata > Amphibia > Anura > Myobatrachidae > Pseudophryne > Pseudophryne corroboree. Next base: position 468,281,403 of record NC_086452.1, on the reverse strand, counting down.
CTCTATGAGTTTATTATTGGAGTGTGGGAGGAAACTCGGGTACCCACAGTAACCCCACACATAACTTTAATACTGAATGTACTCTAGTCATAATGTCAAACTTTCTCTTTTCTTGGCTTTTTCAAAAAGTTACTTCAAAGCAGCCCAATCCCCTTTTTTTAAAAGGCTTTCTTTAATAATGGAAATAAATGATCATTTGGGCAATTCTGAATTTCCCGTAAACTACAGTTCACCAATAAAGGTCATAGCTAGACCAGAAAAGTCAGAGAGTTAGGGCTTCACTTGAGTGGCAATAAACTTGTTGATGCATTTACTGCCTCTGGCCAAAGGAAAAAGTTGTCCTGATAAGTACCGCAGTCTCGGAGTGGGCGGTGTAATTTCTGCATATGGCATATTTCCATACTTGTAAGTTGCCACATAAACAAAGGCATTTTCTAATAAAGATAAAATTCAAGTCTTCACTGAAGAAACAGGAATCTTACCTTGTGTGCTGATTCTTCTGCCATCAAGATTCATCAGCAATACCAACAAAGAGCGTAGCCTGATTCCTTCCAGTATTTACAGCAGCTGTGGTTACGATACTGGGGTAAATTTACTAAGATTCGTAATTTTCCGATTGTGGTCAAAGTACCATCACGAATGACATCGAAAGTGTAAAGGTGCAACTTTTTGAATTTAGTACGACTAATTTACTAAGCTGTCGTATTTGTATTTGTATTTTGTTCCGATGTCGATGTCATTCGTGGTTTTGTAAGGTAGAATGCGGCCGATTTTGTGGTTTGTCGGCCGTGTTCTGAGCTTTTTGTTACGACTGCGTCACATGTCGGTTACGGCAGTGTTTGTCCGTTCCCGGCCGCATTTTTTTCCTAAGTTTCGTTTTTGTCACTCGTCCGTGATTGGTTGTATTCGTGATGGAGGAGTGTCTGTGCACATTACTATAAAAACGCCCCAAACCGTCCGCACCTCGTGGGTTTAGCTAGTGGAGAGGAGAGAGGAAGGTGTATTAGGAGTTGGTGAGTTTGGTGGAGTTTTTGGTGGATTTTGTGCGGATTATTGCGATTGTTGAGTGCTGTACAGTGTGTGTAAGTAGTCTTGTCATACTTGTTGTGTAGTTTTTTCAAAGTTTGTATACTTTTTTGTCCTTGTTTTTTTTTCAAAGTCTATTGTCATTGTTTGTGAGTGAGTGTGTGTGTGTGTGTGTGTGTGTGTGTGTGTGTGTGTGTGTGTGTGTGTTGGGTGTGTGGTGTGTAGTGGTAGTGGAGGAGTGTGTTTTCTGTTTTTTTTTTCTCTGTGTTATTTGTCGTTTGTTTGGATTATGTCTCAGTCAGAGGTCAGTGTTGTGGAGGAGGTGAGTGAGAGGGAGGAAGTGAGTGAGGTGGAGGAGGTTAGTGAGAGGGAGGAGGTGAGTGAGGTGGAGGGGGTTAGTGAGAGGGAGGAGGTGAGTGAGGTGGAGGAGGTTAGTGAGGAGGAGGGGGTGCCTGTTGTTGCGTTTTCCAGTGATAGTGATGGTGTTGTGGCTCCGCAGCCACGCACCACTACCAAGACTGGGCGCAATGTGAAGTTCAGCTATGCTGAAAACATGGCTTTGGTGCGGGAGCTGATGAGGCATCATCGGCAATATGTTTGGGCAGGATGCTGCCAAGGTGTCCACACGTAGGAAGTCTGTGCTGTGGGGTAAAGTGATTGCGGCAGTTAATAGTGAGGGTGTGGTGAGGCGGACTGAGGACACAAGCGCTTTTATGACATAAAGCGCCGTGTCAAGGCCAAGATGGCCAAGGAGGCCAAATCAGCCTGCCAAACCGGGGGTGGACACCCCTTCGGTGCTTCTTATCGGGATTGGGAGGAGCCTGTGCGTTCCCTTATTCCACCCGAAGTGGTTGGTGCCACTCATGTGCGGGATTCTGACCGGCCAAGGCAGGATGGTGAGTTTATTTTTTACATTTTTTTTTTCTTTGTTATTTTAAATTACATTTAATCCTGCTAATGGTGATTGTCATTTTTAAAATTGTTACATTGTGTTGGTGATGTCGTGCAGGCCTGTGCAACCTGTAGCTCTAAAGGTGTTGCCAAACTACAAGTCCCATCATGCATTGCCTCAGTTTTGTAAATAGTGAATGCTACATCTGTTGCAGTGCATGCTGGTATGTGTAGTTCTAATACATAATCATAGTTCCTGCTTGTCCATAACTGTTTTTTTTTTAAATGTTTTTTTTTCTTTTTTTTTATTCTATTTTTTTTAAACAAAATTAAAACACAATATTGTGCTGCTTTTGGGTTTGAATATGGATTATTTAGTGCAATACAATCTTATTTTAATAATACACACCCAATTAAGTAATCCAGAATAGCTTAAACATAAAATAGTTTACTTATCATTATGTTCCAGATGTTTACATCACAATAAGGATTTTCAGATAACAATGAGTATTCAAAGTATGTTCATTTTGTTTGGTCACATTTTTCAACAGTACGCCAGAGAAGCACCACAGCCAGGCCCCAGCCAACACTGCCAAGTGATGCAGATGCTGGCGAAGCAGGTAAGAAGTCACTTTAATCACATATTCAGCAAACACATAGAAGTTCAAAATATTAATGTTTCTCTTTTCACATAGGTTCTTCTTCTGCAAGCCGCCCTCCATTAAGGCGACCATCACAGGGCTCGGTGAGTGTGCCTAGGAGGCCAAGCAAGACACGTCGCGTTAAGCCTGAGTCTGCGGCTCCATCATCACCACCCCGGCGGCGCATCTCCGCAGTGTTGCCCCAGCCACCACAGGCAATTTTGGCAAGTCCACAAAGTGATGAGCCACAATCACCTCAGCTGTCTGGTGAGTATACAAAATGTAAAAAAAAAAATATAAGTTTTACACAGTGTGGTCTATGAATGAACCTGGATAAGGCATACTGCTTTTGAAATACAATTATATGTGCAAGGTGTTATATGCATAAAAAGAATAATATTAATCTTTAGAAATGTAAAACGTCTCTGTTTGTCTTGTGCCTTTATCACCTTGCACATATGATTGTCTTTTCAAATCCTTAGGTCTTCTCCTGGTTATTTCTGCTGCACCACTATTTGTGTAGTGTCAATGCAATTATATTTGTGTAATTTATTATTCCTGCCCATAATGTCAAACAACAAGCACATGTTTTTTTATAAATACATTTTGTAAACCATTTTCAGATGTGATGTTGGCCATAGAAACCATTTTGTGCTTTAAAAATGAAATCCACAAGAAAAAATAAAAATGTAATGTTTAATACAAATGTTTGCCATGGCCAACATCTCCATTTAGAAACATAGGCCACCTTAAGACATTTGCATGGTTCTTGAAGATTACTAAATTAAAATATTGTTTACTAATATTTTTAAAAAAACACTGACTGGTTTAATCAATTGAGTGTGTAACAAACCACATTTAATGCATTGTGTGTGTTTCTCAAAAGGAAGGGGCATACACAATCTTGAAATGCATTAATGTAAAATGGCGAAAGAAATTTGTGTTTCCCATATCATTATGGCTTAGAGTCTGTGAACAAACAAATTTAAAAAAACATTCAGTTTTGAAATTTAGAAGGCACACACAGGCGTGCGCAGAAACTGAATTGCGGGAACCGGACAGGACTCCCCCCCCCCCCCCCCTCCTCGGCATTATAGTGTTCTCTCACCTCCCCTGTCCTGGATAAAGACTGCTCACCTGGTCCGCACCTCTGGCCCGTCCAGGTGAGCAGTCTATATCCAGGACAGGGGAGGTGAGAGAACACTATAATGCTGTGGAGGGGGGGAAGTTCGGAGCGGAACCCGCCAGTCAGTCTCTGCGCACGCCTGTGAAGGCACATATGTGTTTCTATTGGAAAGATTCCTAGTTAATTTGAACACACAAAATCGGTCACATTTTCAACATGAGTATTATTAAGTAAGCCATGTTTAGGACAAGCAAAAAACTGTTAGTTATACTAAATAGTGGCTGCTCTCAACCCCATACAGAACCACCCATCATGGTCGAGGACGCCCAGCAGGAACCTGACCAACAGCCTACCTTCACACTACACCTGCAGCCCGTTGATCCTACCCAGCCAACCCCGCAGCAGGATATACCACAAGCATCCATTAGCCCCCAATTAATTCCAACTCCACCCCAGCAACAAATGTCCCCTGACTTTTGGAACAGTTGGGCTACACAACAAGTACAAAACTCTGCCTACCTGAACACACACACACACAACACCTTGCCAGTCTGCCCCATCATCTTCCTCGCATTAGTCGGAACTTGGGCAGACTGATTGTTCAGGTTGGCAGAATAGCAACTTCAATGGAGCAGATCAGGGCGGACAACACTCAAATGCTTGCAAATTTGACAAGAATAATCGATGAGCAACAGCGGCAGCAACAAACCCTAATACAAGTAATACAGCATAACCAAGTGGTGAACGAAAGTTTGTCGCGAATTATTGCCAGCCACACTGCCACAAATATCCAACTTAATGCGAGTATACACAACCTCAGCCAAAGTATTACTATGATGGCAGCCCAACAAGTCAGCTCCAGCTCCGGAACGACTACCCCAAGCCAGACCCCAGTTACCTCGCCTGTTCGATGCTCAAGCAGAACACGGGCCAACGACCCTGGTCAAACCTCTGCACCCAGCACACACACAAAAAAAAAATGAAGGCTGCATGAAATGTTTGGAACACAATAAATTTTAAGCAATTGTATTCCCAGAAATCCCTGTGTCCATGCAAATCATTTTAAAAGACGCAATGTATGGTTTAATGGGGTAATGAGTGACACTGTAAGTAATTCAAATTACAGTATAAATGTGCAGACCAGTATAAAGAACAAACAGTAACGCAAAAAAAAAAACATTCACAACTACAATACATTTAATAAAAGTGGTTAGTCAAGGTTAGTTAAAAATAAACAATACTTACCGGAAAAATAACGCAAAATAACTTCTTGCCTTACCTGCCTACCTACATCTGTACTCACACTGTCACCAGATGTTTCTAACTCCTCTGCTTGCTGGCTGTTTTCTTCAGCAACATGTGGAAGATGTTGGTTCAAACACAGATTATGAAGAAAACAGCAGCAGAACACAATCCTAGTCACCTTTGAGGGACTATACAACAAAAGGCCAGCAGATTTATCCAGACACCGAAACCTAGATTTCAGCACCCCAAAACATCTTTCTATCACATTCCGCGTAGACTTATGTGCATGATTGTAACTGTGTTCAGCAGGAGAATCAGGTTGGGACAATGGAGTAAGGAGCCAAGAGTAGCAGCCGTAACCACCATCACCTGAAATACAGATATAGGCAACATTAGTACATGTGTATGATGATTAATTACCTAAATAAAAAACAGAAGTTTGAAGTTAACACACATACACACAACACACTTGGAACATATTTGGAGATTACAGATTTTATCCCAGAACCGCGCTTACAGGTTAAGATGACAGCCCTATGCTTCTGAGGAAGGTCTTAGGACCGAAAACGCGTTTAAGCAATTTATCATTTGGTATTCCTGTGTTTTCACTGTTTGGTCATCGACTCCATATCTAATGTTTCTGGCTGCTGGGATTTCTTTCTGGACTTTTTTACGATTTGTAATTTTTCACGACCGCAAAGGCATTTTCACGGTACACAATACAAATACGAATGGTTAGTAAATGACCGAGATTCATACCTAAACAGCCGTGTTTGACCGATGGTGTATTTATTCGTATTTTTTTACTAGAACTTCCAAAAAAATACGAATGACCTCATCACTACCGTAATTTGTGCTTAGTAAATGCCCGAGATGACACTTTGAAGAAAAAACGGCATCTCGGTCAAAATCGGGACCTTAGTAAATATACCCCACTGTTTTTTCTTGTTGTTCAAAAACAGTACTCCAATAATAATCTTTATTAAAGAGGAGGTTTACTAAAATGCCCCATTTTAAATAATATTCAGTTCTTCAGAAAAATTACATGTTAGCTCTAGCTGGGGATTGTGGGTTCAAGTTCCACCATGGTCGCTTTTCTGTAAATCCCATCTACAACTTTGGAAGTCATGCTGATATTAGAATGGATACCCTTAAAGTCTGGACTGAGTCAAGAATCCTCTGGTCTATGCACTTTGCCAAAATATATAATATACATTACAGTGCCGTAACTAGACATTTTACCGCTGTGTGCAAGAAACGGCATCAGCGCCCCCCCCTTAACGTAAACCGGCGGCAAAGCGCGCAAAATATATAGGGGCATGGCTTCACAGGAAAGGGGTGTGGCCACAAAATAATACCAATTCATATAATGGTGCACAGTAGTCTCCATTATTCAAATTATGCTGCACAGTAGCGCCACTACACCAGGTAGAGCCCCTTTTTACACATTACGGCAGACAGAGTCCCTTTTTACACATTACGGCAGACAGCGTCCCCTTTTTTACACATTATGGCAGACAGAGTCCCTTTTTACACATTACGGCAGACAGCATCCCCTTTTTACACATTACGGCAGACAGCATCCCCTTTTTACACATTACGGCAGACAGCGTCCCCTTTTTACACATTACGGCAGACAGAGTCCCCTTTTTTTACACATTACGGCAGACAGCGTCACTTTTTTTACACATTACGGCAGACAGAGTCCCCTTTTTTACACATTACAGCAGACAGCGTCCCCTTTTTACACATTACGGCAGACAGCGTCCCCTTTTTACACATTACGGCAGACAGTCCCCTTTTTTTACACATTACGGCAGACAGCGTCCCCTTTTCACACATTACGGCAGACAGAGTCCCCTTTTTACACATTACGGCAGACAGCGTCCCCTTTTTACACATTACGACAGACAGCATCCCCTTTTTACACATTACGGCAGACAGCGTCCCCTTTTACATATTACAGCAGACAGCATCCACCTTTTGCGCGTTACAGCAGGCAAAGTCCACCTTTTACACATTATGGCAGGCAGAGTCCCCCTTTAACACAGTACTATAGGCAGATTCCCCCTTACGCCCCACCCCCCACCGTTAGAGTGTAGTGTAGTGTAGTGTAGTGTAGTGAAGTGTACTGTGGTGTAGTGTAGTGTAGTGTAGTGTAGTGTACTGTAGTGAAGTGTAGTGTAACATAGTGTAGTGAAGTCAGTGGCGTAACTAGAAATTTTTCTCCCCCAAGCCAAAAAATTCTTTGGCGCCCCCCCCCCCGCCGCATAATTGGGAGCAAGAAAGGGATAAATATGCGTGCGCCGAAGGCGCGCGCTGCAAAAAAAGGGGCGTGGTTTTGTTGGAATGGGCGTGGTTTCTCATAAAGGGGCGTGGTATTGCAGGAAAAGACTACCTTATACCCCAGTTTTGCAACCTGCACGCCCAGACGTTAGCCACCACAGGAAAGAAAAATAATCCTGATTCATGCCCCTTACATTATTTGTCATTTTTCCTCCTTATAGTAATGCCCAGTATACATTATGCCACATACTGCAATGGCCCTTAGACATTATTCCACACACAATAATGCACATGACACATTATGCCACACACCATAATGCCCCCGACACATTATGCCACACACCGTAATGCCTGTGACACATTATGCCACACACCGTAATGCCTGTGACACATTATGCCACACACCGTAATGCCCCCGACACATTATGACAGGAATCGCAATGCCCGTTATACATTATGCTACACACTGCAATGCCCCTGATACATTATAGCACATACAATGCCTGTGACACATTATGACACACACCGCAATGACCTTGAGACATTATACCACAATGCCCGTGATATAGTATACCATACACCGTAATGCCTGTGACACATACCGCAATGCCCTGCCCGTTATACCCTATGCCACACACCGCAATGCCCGTTATGTATTATGCCACACTGCAATGACCCTGAGACATTATACCACATACCACAATGCCCGTGATATAGTATACCACACACCGTAATGCCTGACACATTATGACACACACCGCAATGTCCGTGATACATTATGCCACACACTGCAATGACCCTGAGACATTATACCACATATCACAATGCCCGCGATATAGTATACCATACACCGTAATGCCTGTGACACATTATGACACACACCGCAATGTCCGTGATACATTATGCCACACACCGTAATGCCCATTACACATTAAGTCCTACAGTAAGGCTTCTAATTACTTTTCAATTACCTTCTCGTTGTCAGGGGTTTCATGCACTGGGTGTCATGCTCGTTGCCAGGTGTTTCATGCACTGGGTGTCATGCTCGTTGTCAGGTGTTTCATGCACTGGGTGTCATGCTCGTTGCTAGGAGGTAGTCCTTGTTGCTAGGGCTGTGCTCCCAGTGCCACATATGACAACAGTGCCAGATATTCCCCCACGGTGCCAGGTACTCACATGCCCCCGGTGCCAAATATAGCCCCCCCCATGTGCCAGGTACACATATACCCCCCCCCCCCCAGTGCCACATATGCCCCCAGTGCCAGATATTCCCCCCCAGTGCCACATATGCCCCCAGTGCCAGATATTCCCCCCGTGCCAGATATGCCGCCAGTGCCATATATTCCCCCCCAGTGCCACATATGCCCCCAGTGCCAGATATTCCCCCAGTGCCAGATATCCCCCCTAGTGCCAGACATCCCCCCCCAGTGCCAGACATCCCCCCCCCCAGTGCCAGATATCCCCCCCAGTGCCATACATCCCCCCCCAGTGCCATATATGCCCCAGTGCCAGACATCCCCCCCCAGTGCCATATATGCCCCAGTGCCAGACATCCCCCCCCCAGTGCCAGATATCCCCCCCAGTGCCAGACACCCCCCCCCCCAGTGCCAGATATCCCCCCCCAGTGCCATATATGCCCCAGTGCCAGATATCCCCCCCAGTGCCAGACATCTCCCCCCCAGTGCCATATATGCCCCAGTGCCAGACATCCCCCCCCAGTGCCAGATATCCCCCCCAGTGCCAGACATCCCCCCCCCAGTGCCATATATGCCCCAGTGCCAGACATCCCCCCCAGTGCCATATATTCCCCAGTGCCAGATATCCCCCCCAGTGCCAGACATCCCCCCCCCAGTGCCAGATATCCCCCCCCAGTGCCATATATGCCCCAGTGCCAGATCTCCCCCCCAGTGCCATATATGCCCCAGTGCCAGACATCCCCCCCCCAGTGCCAGATATCCCCCCCCAGTGCCAGACATCCCCCCCCCCAGTGCCAGATATCCCCCCCAGTGCCATATATGCCCCAGTGCCAGATATCCCCCCTAGTGCCAGACATCTCCCCCCCAGTGCCATATATGCCCCAGTGCCAGACATCCCCCCCCCAGTGCCAGATATCCCCCCCAGTGCCAGACACCCCCCCCCCAGTGCCAGATATCCCCCCCCCCCCAGTGCCATATATGCCCCAGTGCCAGATATCCCCCCTAGTGCCAGACATCTCCCCCCCAGTGCCATATATGCCCCAGTGCCAGACATCCCCCCCCCCCCCAGTGCCAGATATTCCCCCCAGTGCCGCCGTCGCCGCTTATTGGAGGGACACGGAGGGCACAGATCGCCTCTCCTGTGTCCCTCCTGCTGCATCATCTCCGGCGGCCGCGGGTCTAATAGGGGGAAGTGCCGTCCGTGAGCCAATTAGAGCTCACGGACGGCACTTCCCCCTATTAGACCCGCGGCCGCCGGAGATAATGCAGGAGGGACACAGGAGAGGCACACGCTGTGCCGTCCGTGTCCCTCCAACAAGCGGCGGCGGGAAGGAGAAAGCAGACTGACATGCGGGCGCTCGTCCGCATGTCAGTCTGCTGTAATCAGTGGCGCCCCCGCAGCCCCTCGCCCCCAAGCCACCGCGAGGACTGCGGGGGCAGTAGTTACGCCACTGAGTGAAGTGTACTGTAGTATAGTGTAGTGTAGTGTTTGTGTGGGCACTTACGTGATGTGTACGTTCTTCCAGCGCTGTTGCTGGCTCCTGACTCCTCCTGTCCACTTCACAGGCAGAGAACTCAGCCGCAGCGCTGCCGGGACCTCAGGAGAAGCGGTGGCTTAAGCTGGACACAGGCGTGCGGGCGGCGGCTTCAGCAGTAGGACACAGTCGGGCAGGCGACAGCAGCTTCAGCCGGACGCAGGCGGCGCCGCCATCAGCAGGACACAGGTGGCGCCGCCTAAAACAGTGAATCTGCGGCCTTGCGGCTGTGATGCTCGATGGTGCGCCCTCAGTGCATTTGCGCTGTGGGCAAGGCACCATTGGCACACACCTAGTTACGGCTCTGATACATTACATTTAATACATTCACAATTATTACAGATGTCTGTGAACACGACAACATGAAACACACTCTGTCAAAATTAACTGATGTTGCTATTACCGTTTCTCCCTTTGTAAGTATAGCCAGGTACACACTAGACAATATTTTAAATAAAATTGCATATTCCAAGTGGTCATTACTATAATTTTGTAAAATCGTTAAGTACGTACACACTATGGCCCTCATTCCGAGTTGTTCGCTCGGTATTTTTCATCGCATCGCAGTGAAAATCCGCTTAGTACGCATGCGCAATGTTCGCACTGCGACTGCGCCAAGTAACTTTACTATGAAGAAAGTATTTTTACTCACGGCTTTTTCTTCGCTCCGGCGATCGTAATGTGATTGACAGGAAATGGGTGTTACTGGGCGGAAACACGGCGTTTCAGGGGCGTGTGGCTGAAAACGCTACCGTTTCCGGAAAAAACGCAGGAGTGGCCGGAGAAACGGTGGGAGTGCCTGGGCGAACGCTGGGTGTGTTTGTGACGTCAACCAGGAACGACAAGCACTGAAATGATCGCACAGGCAGAGTAAGTCTGGAGCTACTCTGAAACTGCTAAGTAGTTAGTAATCGCATTATTGCGAATACATCGGTCGCAATTTTAAGAAGCTAAGATTCACTCCCAGTAGGCGGCGGCTTAGCGTGTGTAACTCTGCTAAATTCGCCTTGCGACCGATCAACTCGGAATGAGGGCCTATATTGCTAGCGATGTGTGCTACTGTGGGTCGCTATCATTAATACATACAATACAATTCCGACAATGATGCTAACGAGTGGGAGCAAAAGTGTGTACACTACCAACGATGAACAACCACCCCTCCTGAAACTCCTACCCAGCTTGGTGCACTGGGAGAGGAATCAGCAGCAGAAAGAAAGAAGTAATAATTAGAGATGAGCGGGTTCGGTTCCTCGGAATCCGAACCCGCCCGAACTTCAGGGTTTTTTACACGGGTCCGAGCAGGCTCGGATCCTCCCGCCTTGCTCGGTTAACCCGAGCGCACCCGAATGTCATCATCACGCTGTCGGATTCTCGCGAGGCTCGGATTCTATATAAGGAGCCGCGCGTCGCCGCCATTTTTCACACGTGCATTGAGATTCATAGGGAGAGGACGTGGCTGGCGTCCTCTCCGTTTATACTTTATAGAGATTCGAGAAGAGAGTGAGACAGTCTCACTAGAGAGAGACACAGTAGTAATTTTGGGGAGCATTAGGAGGAGTACTACTACTACTAGTACTTGCTGAAGTGAAGTGATAGATAGTGTGACTGTATTGTATTATCTGACTTGTGGGGGAGACACTGACAGTGGGGAGCAGTTAGAGTCTGAGAGCAGGACTCAGGACTCAGGAGTACATACTACATATAACGTACAGTGCACACTTTTGCTGCCAGAGTGCCACACCAGTATAATATATATTGTGATTGTATGCTTAGGAGTACTACTTGCAAGTTGCTGATAGTGTGACCAGTGACCTGACCACCAGTTTAATAATCACCACCAGTTTAATTAATATATATATATATATATAATTGTATATAATTAATATATATATAATATTATATTTGTATACCACCTACCCGTGTTTTTTTTTTTTTTCTTTCTTCTTTATACATACTACTATAGTAGCTTACTGTAGCAGTCTGCGGTGCTGCTGAGCTGACAGTGTCCAGCAGGTCCGTCATCAGTCATTACATAATAAATATATATACCTGTCCGGCTGCAGTACTAGTGATATTATATATACATATATATATTGATTTCATCTCATTATCATCCAGTCTATATTAGCAGCAGACACAGTACGTTAGTCCACGGCTGTAGCTACCTCTGTGTCGGCACTCGGCAGTCCATCCATAATTGTATACCACCTACCCGTGTTTTTTTTTTTTTCTTTCTTCTTGATACATACTACTATAGTAGCTTACTGTAGCAGTCTGCGGTGCTGCTGAGCTGACAGTGTCCAGCAGGTCCGTCATCAGTCATCATTACCTAATAAATATATATCTACCTGTCCGGCTGCAGTACTAGTGATATTATATATACATATATATATTGATTTCATCTCATTATCATCCAGTCTATATTAGCAGCAGACACAGTACGTTAGTCCACGGCTGTAGCTACCTCTGTGTCGGCACTCGGCAGTCCATCCATAATTGTATACCACCTACCCGTGGTTTTTTTTTTTCTTCTTGATACATACTAATATAGTAGCTTACTGTAGCAGTCTGCGGTGCTGCTGAGCTGACAGTGTCCAGCAGGTCCGTCATCAGTCATCATTACCTAATAAATATATATCTACCTGTCCGGCTGCAGTACTAGTGATATTATATATACATATATATATTGATTTCATCTCATTATCATCCAGTCTATATTAGCAGCAGACACAGTACGTTAGTCCACGGCTGTAGCTACCTCTGTGTCGGCACTCGGCAGTCCATCCATAATTGTATACCACCTACCCGTGGTTTTTTTTTTCTTTCTTCTTGATACATACTACTATAGTAGCTTACTGTAGCAGTCTGCGGTGCTGCTGAGCTGACAGTGTCCAGCAGGTCCGTCATCAGTCATCATCTCCTATATAATAGCCCTATTCTGTGACCTTGTGATTCATTTGCTAACGCTGGGCGGAGTCACAACAGTGGGCGGAGTTATTCAAATGAGTCACAGAGATCTGGCCAAATCTACAGGAGACTAGGAGCAGAAGCAGATAGCATGGGCATTGGGCATGTCACAGGCAGGGGTGCATACCTCCCAGCTTTCTGCAGGAGCTTTCTCCAGGCAGAAGGAGGGAAACACACTCGGCGAAAAGGGGGCGTGGCTTCACGGGAGGGCCCCCGTTTTCGTCAGTGAGGGGGCATGCCCAGCGCTCTGTGAGCTGCTGGCATGCCCCCAGGGCTGATTATGAGTCCGGGGGGCACAGGGCACTTGAGACAGGGGAGCCCTATCTCATTGCTGTGCCTGCTGTGGGTTGGGGGCGTGGCCTAATCGCGACCCGCGCGGCCACGCCCCCTTATGCAAATTCCGATTTATTTATTTTTTTATTTTTTTATGGGATTTTGGCCCCTCAGCTAGGGCTAAATCCAGAGGAGGTGGTCGCTCCCCCTACACACCCGCACAGGGAGAAGAAAGCAGGGAGACTGCTGCCTCCCTGCAACACCACAGACCTGCCAATATGCAGCAGCGTGTGCTGACTGTAGCACAATGCTGCCGCTGTTGCTGGCAGGACGGGGGGAGCTTCTGAGCTGGGACAGAGCTACTCCAGCCGGGGGGCCCCCTAAAACTGTGGGGCCAACGGTACGTATCCCCTGGCCACCCCCCCCCCCTTAATCCGGCTCTGCTGCTGGAACCCCCCCCCCGTAATCCGTACCCCCTGATGCCCCCTCTCCCTCTGTCTCCACTATTCACCGCTGCTCTGCTAAGCAGAACAGCGAGTTACAGGAGCTTTCCAACTGCCCCCCCCCCCCCCACCGCCGGACACTGCGACCCGCGGGTGGGACAGCGGGACAGACCCCGAAAAATGGGACTGTCCCCGCGAAAATCGGGACATTTGGGAGGTATGGGGGTGTGTGAGGGGTATGTCATACAGACAGACGGGCACCGGCTACTGTGTGCTTGACCCCCCACATTGGCATACTCAGCAGGGTCTCTCTGGTGCGGAGGAGCGTCACTTTCTGACACACTCCACGCTTCTTAGCTGCAGTTTAGTGGGGCACCTGCCGCTGTGCAGGTTCCATACTGCCTCTGTTATCTCCAGCCCCGGCAACCCCACCGCTAGCTGCAGCGCTGCCACCCGCAGTGGAGTGCGCCCCAGCTCATTCACACACTTTAGCTGGCGGGTAGCGCTGCAGAAATCCGAGCTGCTTGCAGGCTCTGACCCACTCCTCCCTCCAGCCGCAGCGTCTCCTGGGAGCTAACCAGTCACTCCCAGTCTCCCCTTACCACAGTGCCCGGAAGCCGTGAGGTCCGCGCCACGTGCATGCTATGACCCCCTCCTCCCTCCAGCCGCAGCATCTCCTGGGGCTAACCAGTCATTTCCGTCTCACCTTACCACAGTGCCCGGCAGCTGCGCGAGGTCTGCGGTGTGTGACTGAGGAGGGGGGGGGGGGCGGACTGGCAGAGAAAGCAGGACTCCAGCCTGAGAGAGTCAGCCATGCCAAGTCTCCAGCAGCAGCAGATCCCAACAGGTTGGAATGGAACAGCAGCAGCCAGCAGCAGTGACTCCGGTAAGACACATCTGTCTGTCACCACTGTTTTGTCCCTAATACCAATCTCTCCCGTGCCCTGTGTTCTGTCATGTCCCTGTCACCCCTGGCCTTGCCCTGCACCCTTATTCTGGCCCTTTCACCCTTATCCTGGCCCTTTCACCCTTATCCTGGCCTGTCACCCTTATGCTGGCCCTGTTACCCCTATCCTGGCCCTGTCACCCCTGTGCTTGCCCTGTCAACCCTATACTGGCCCCGTCACCCCTGTCCTGGTCCTGCCGCCCTACCCTGGCCCTGTCACCCCTATCCTGTCCCTATCATTTCTGTCCTGGCCCTGTCACCCCTGTCCTGGCCCCGTCACCCCTGTCCTGGCCCCGTCACCCCTGTCCTGCCCCGTCACCCCTGTCCTGGCCCCGTCACCCCTGTCCTGGCCCCGTCACCTCTGTCCTGGCACCGTCACCCCTGTCCTGGCCCCGTCAACCCTGTACTGACCCTGTCACCCCTGTCCTGGCCCTGTTACTGCATACCCTCCAACTACCTTTTATGGCATGTACAGTACCCGCAGCGCCTCCAGACTTCTCCCCAATGCACTACACCTCCGCACCTTCCCCTCCACCACATGCGGCACTCCACCCCCTCCCCCCACATGCTGTGCCTCCAGACCCCCTACACCACCCGTGGCTCCCACTCCTCCACCCCTTCACCACCCACAGCACCTCCAGGCCCCTTCCACCATTCACCCCCCCTTATACGTCTCCCCCCACACCTGCCCCCCTCACCCGCAGCATCTGCAGACACCCTCCTCCATCAGCGGTCCACCCCTCACCCACCCCTCCCCCACCAATGGCACCCGTACCTGCCCCTCCACCACCTGCAGCACCTCCGGACCTCCTTTCCCATCCGCCGCAACACCCGTACCTGCCCCTACCCTACCCATGGTGCCTGCGGTCCCCTACCCAACCCCCGGCACACCCATCCCACAGCACCTCCGGAACCCTTCACCCAGCCACAACATCCCCACACCTGCCCCTCTCCCACCCGTGGCACCCCTGCCCCTCCCCCACCTGCAGTGCCTCCGGACCCCTCCCCCATCTGCATCCCCCACTCCTCTGCCCCTCCCCCATGCGCAGCACCTCCCGAACCTTCCCCATCCGGGCCCCACCCCCACTTCTGCCTCCCTCCACCCGCAGCATCTACAGACACCATCCGCAGTCCCCCCGCACCCGCTACATTCTGTACATTGTGCCCTGCAGGTGCTGTTCACGCCGTCGCAAGGGGCTAGCGCCCTCCTTCACCATCGCACGCCCTTTCATTGGTGCAATATT